>NW_004444032.1:3008981-3067076 GCF_000243295.1 Trichechus manatus latirostris | reverse complement strand
GTTAATGTTTTGATTATGGTCCTTTCTTCTTTTTGGATGTGTGCATTTATTGCTATAAACTGACCTCTGAGCACTGCTTTTGCTGTGTCCCAAAGGTTCTAGTAGGATGTATTTTGTTTCACTTTTGATTCTATGAATTTCTTTATTCCATCCTTAATTTCGTCTATACCCCAGTAGTTTTTGAGCAAGGTGTTGTTCAGTTTCCATGTGTTTGATTTTTTTCCTTGCTTTTTCTGTTGTTGATTTCTATATTATTAGGCAATTTTTGCTTTTGTTTTTTAAATACCTGACAGGATTATGGGCTTTCTTGGCTCCTAAGCAAGACTTAAATGCTCATCTTCAAAAGTTCTGAGAAGACCCTGTGGAGTTTCTGGCCTTTTTGGTTATTATTGTGCCTTCTGGTGACCTCAGCCAGGTCACCAATGGTGCACACTTCCTAGAGGGGTCTTGTAACAGATCGCTGGGAAAAATACTCAACACATGCGCCCAGTTAAAAAAAAAATTAAAAATCTGTCGGGCAAAAACATTAACTTCATTTTCTACTTAATGAATTACAAAATGCCCCAATTAAAGGGTTATTAAAAAAAAGAAAAAAACAAAGCAAAACAAAAACCCGCTAAATACTAAATGTGTAATCTCGCCCCCTACATATTACAAATGAGCTCAGCCAGGTCATTCTGAGCCCTATGTTTTCTGGCTTAAAGGCTGACGTTCAAACACAGGTACTAATTGCCCACTTGACATTCATTTCGTATGCACTCTAAACTCTTAGTATCTCAACTTATGTCTATATCAGTCCCCTTCCAAATCCTTTCTGAGTTCTTGCTTTTTTCTTCATTTTAATTTGTCCGAATTTTCACCTGTTTTTATTGCGGTTTCAATAAAAGTAGGTCTTTGGGTGTCAACCTATGGCTTTTGCTTTGATAAGGAAGCAAAAGCTGTTGAGGGGGTGGTATAGGTCGTACTTACATAGCAGGGTACATAAGGCATAGTCAAGTAGCACAGTTTGTAGATCCAAGGCAAAGTAGGAGGAAACACAAATTATCAGTTTAGCGACCTCTACCACCTCAGGTTCTCACATTTTTTACTCAATTTAATTTGGGTGTTATTAGGCAACTGAGCCTTTGTTTAAGAGCTCAGGCTGCTAACCAAAAGGTCGGCAGTTCGAATCCACCAGTGGCTCCTTGGAAACCCTATGGGGCAGTTCTCAGTCTTATAGGGTTGCTATGAGTCGAAATCAACTCAACGGCAACGAGTTCAATGGTTTTAAGCCTTACAAAATGGTGACCAAATGGGACAATTGATGATTTAGGTGAACCAAACTGTTCAGTTGCAAAACACTTTAAAGAATCTTGCTTCTACAGCATGTTGCTCCTGAGAACAGCTTTAAGAAACCAAAATACATCAGGACCATTTTTTTAAAAACAGATGTAGGCATAACTGATTATTCCCATTATAAAAGGAGTTCCCTGGGAGATATCCAGATTGTTCAGTCTTCCACCCACAGTAGATGTCCCACAGCCAGCTCTGTTTTACTCCTGGGTCACCTTGGGAAGAGGGCAATAGAACCTTCTTCACTCTTAACGCTTAACTTCTTTATTCCTTCCCAAAAGAAAAATCCATGTCCTGCTACTTTAGTGCTACCAGAACCTTCAAAGAAATTTTCCAAACAGATCTAAGAAAATAGCGTAACCCTGCTTCTTCTTTGGATACCAATATAGAAGAAGCTAAACAATTATAAAGAGCCTCTGGCCCAAAGACATTCCTAAAATATAAGCCACCTTCCAGGGCGATCAGAGGGAAATGGGTGTTTCCATTGGTCATGCTGTAACAGTGGAGTACTGCTCAGTCCTGCTAACAGGTTGTATGCTGAGGAGTTTTTGTTGTTACTCTTGTTTGTTTCACATTAGCTCTAGAGGAGAAAATCCCAGCCCTCGGCAGTAACTCAGGAAATGGAAGCCGTGGTCTGTTCTTTGTGGCGCTGATAATCATTCTGATTATCAGCCTGGTCCTCGTTTCCTTCGTGATATTTCTAATACGTAAGTAACAGTGGCATATTTTTCATTACTTGTATGCACTTAACTTTGTAGCTGGTTGTTTAGCTTTGCTCCTGTAACAAGTAAATGCTTTGCGGGAATGAATGCTTAAACTGAAAGATGGAGGTAGAGCAAATGCCTCTAGTGAACCCGCTTGCTCTGGGACAGGATAACCAACCAACCAACCAACCCACCTACCCACCACCCAGTTGCCTTTGAGTCGATTCCGACTCATGGAGACCTCATGTGTGTCAGAGTAGAACCATGCTCCATAGGGTTTTAAACGGTTGATTTTTCAAAAGTATCTCGCCTGACGTTTCTCACGAGGGGGTGGACTCGAATCTCCAACTTTTCAGTTAGCAGCCCAGCACATTAACTCTGCACCACCCAGAGAAGAACCTGGTCAGGGTCACTGGGTTACAAAGCCAGTGTGTAACCCCACAGTGTCAGAAGTTCACAAACATATACATTATTTCTATAACACTGCTACAAATGGTAGGCAGCTTATTCTAGTGAATTCCAGGTTTTCTCAATTCAAAACAGTACATTGATTTCTCTAGTAATACAGGTCTATAGCAATCACATTCAGGCTTAAAACTCCCTCCCAGGTTTTGAATGGTGACCCAGGCTTTTCACATCAGCTCCTCCTCAGGAGGTCCCCTGAGGTTCCAATTCCACCCTCCTCTCTGCCTTGGAAGGAGCCCTGGTGGTGCAGTGGTTGAGCGTGCTTGGCTGCTAACAAAGGTCAGTGGTTCAAACCCACCAGCTGCTCTGTGGGAGAAAGTCCTGGCTCTCGTGAAGATTACAGCCTTGGAAACCCTATGGTGGCAATTCTACTCTGTCACATGGAGTCACTATGAGTTAGGATAGACTTGACCACAGTGGGTTTGGTTTTCCCTGCCTTCAACGGGAGTGAAGTGCTTTCCCCCTGCTGATGCCTCCCCTCCTTCTGGACATTGCCACCTCCCACCAAGCCCACCAGTCTTCAGCTCACTGTCTGTACCCTCATTTGGAATTATTTCCATTCCCAAGTGGAAGGAGCCTGAGGGGAGGCCAGCTTTGACACCCTTCGGCCTTGATACACTACACTCCCATTCCTTCTGCCCTTTCATGCTTTATAGGTCTTGTAGCCTTCAAAATTCTAGATGAGAAGTGGAGCATACATCTTTGCAATGGCTTTAATTTCATTTCATTCAGGGTTTGAGGAGGTAGAGTTGGTGATGGTTGGAGGAGAGGGGAGGGCAAAGTGCGTGACCCTTTTGCTGCTTCTAACCCCTCTCATTCCCCTACTGGCTTGAAGGTCTTTATCTAGTCTGGGAACTTGGCGGGGAGGGTGATGTTTCATGCTTCTCTTTCTCACACCCAACTGACGTCCTTTTGCACTTAGAAGCTAAAATGTGTGCTATCCTTACAATAATGGGACTCTCACACCTGCCATCAGTTGGGGAGGTGTGGCAGCAGAACCTATAGGACCAGAAATAGCACATGGGTTACTGTTCTGAAATGCTGTTCCAACATAGATAAATGCTCTGCATATCATCATGCCATACCCACCTGGGGGAATGACTGAGTTCAACTATTGGGACACTTTCAGTTTTCCTACAGAAATATGAGCAACCCTAAGGAAATTCTCTCTTCCCCAGTCTCTATCTTGATATATGTGGGATGAGAAGCAGTCAGATTAAGAGAAATGATAATAATACATGCTATAAACTGAATGCTTACTCTGTCCCAGACACTGTGCTAAACACTTGATATCTACTTGCTCACAACCTCATAACAACTATAGTGTAGGATTTATTTTTATCCTGGTATTACCAACGTTGGAACTGAGACTTAGAGAGTTTAATTAATGTGCCCAAGGTCACAAAGTTAATAGGTGCAGAATCGAGGCTCCAAGACACTCCTGCCTGCATCAAAGATCATGCACCTCATCACTATTATTACATTTCTTTTGCATAAATAGGATTTATTTTATATTTGCTTCTAGTGCTACATAATGAGGGCAAAATCATATTAAGAAACAAAGAAGATGTGAATAAATATTTTTTTATTGAACAATTACTCTGTGCCAGACACATAAAATTCGTTATCTCAAATCCTTCCTCTACCCCTCAAGGTAGTGTCTAATATTTCTCTTTTATTGATGAAAAGGCTAAGGCCTGACAGTATACTTCTCCCGTTTCAGCTGGCAAATAACAGGCAGAGCTGGGATTCAAACTAGAGCTCCCTTGTGCTCCACAGACTCTCCTGAAGTAATAATAAAGGTTTTTGTGCTTTTCAGACAAACCTGAACCTGGCCTAAGGCTAGAGTTGCCACCAAACCAAACCCATTGCCATCAAGTGGATTTAGAGTTACAACGACCCTCTAGGACAGAGTAGAATTGTCTCTTTACAGAAGCAGCCTGCCACATCTTTCTCTCGTAGAGTGGCTGGTAGGTTTGAACCACTGATCTTTCGGTTAGCAGTCGAACACTAAACCACTGCACCACCAGGGCTCCTTAGAGTCGGCCCAGGCATCTGTAAATGAACTTGGCCTGTGCTCTCTTTTAACAAGGAAATCTTTTTGCTCTCAGTGGGATTCAGTGCAAACTTGTATTCTTTTAACTGGAGCGCAAGAATTTGCATTCTTTATAAATCTGGCATTTTTACACAATAGAAATACCACTATTTTATACTAGATTACATTCTTATTAAACCCTTGGGCCTTTTGCTTTTGTCACAATCTTTGTTTTAAAGAAGAATAATGGACAGCAAGAATAAATTACTGCAGATATCTGTCCCTGGTAGGAGTTTTTAGTAGCCAAACATTGTAATTACACAGAATATTATTTCCATAGTATGCTATTAAGTTTTACCTTAAGGAAAAAAAGGGTTCTATGGTCAAATGGGAGTCCCTGGGTGGTGCAAATGATTGACATGCTGGGCTGCTAACCAAAAGGCTGGAAGTTTGAGTACACCCAAAGGCACCTCGAAAGAAAGGCCTGGTGATTTACTTCTGAAAAATCAACCCCTGAAAAACCCTATGGAGCACAGTTCTACTCTGACACACATGGGGTCACCAGAAGATGGAGTCAACTTGATAAAAACTTTTTTTTTTTTAATGATCAAATGAGTTTGGGAAATGTTGGTTTAGATAACGCTCAAGATTTTTCTTCTTGTGAATTTCCAAGAGGTAAGTTGGCATATAATTTTTCTCTAACATTTTTGCACATGAAACCCTTTTTTCTTTTCATGGATTCATTTTGGAATCAGTGTAATATGGAACACACTTAGGCAAACATGGCTGGTTCTTCGTTCTGGTGTTTGATGTAGAAGGTTCCCAAGAGGAGAATACATGTCATGAACTTAGCTGCACACTGTTCCCCAGAAGCACGTGGTATCTCTGTCTAGCTCTGCAGCAAAGCTCAATTAAAACTCCTCCATTATGCCTGGGACAATAATTCAGCTGACATAATTTTCAGACATGAGGGAGAAGCAGCTGCTGGGTGGCCAATTTGTCTCAAGGCTGGGAGGTGAACCTTTGACATCTAGTTTACCCTCTGAGGTTAGTTTATCAGCTAAGCCCAGTGGCAAGTTACCAATGTCATTAGTTCCTGTAAGATGCCTTTGAAAAAAAAACTGCCTGAAGTGGAAATGATGAGGAGCTCAGATAACAAGTACTGGTTTTGTGCTGCATTTCTTGAAAGTTTTAACTTTGATATGAAGACCTCAAAATGTTCCAGCCCCTAGCTTACTGTATTGTCAGGGGTTCTGTTTATTTTGAAAGTATTATGCCTCTGCTCTCAGATGTGGTCTGGGGGGCGATTATTACACATTCATTATGGGCTGGTAATTCAGAACCAGCAGAGCTATGTCAAAATAGACTGGAACCCAAAGAAAGGCATTTCCCAAGTGAAGAGCAGAAAAACCTTTTCTGAGAATGGATCTCAGAATGAGACAATCTAGCAGTCACTTGTAGGGGAATAATCAGATAGGCTGGCAGTTTCCCTCGGTTGCTCACAGCTGTGTCTTTCTTGTCAAAATCTGCGTGGAGCTGCCAAAGGTAGTCTAGGCTGGCACCAGGAGGTTGTAAAGATAGTTCACTGGGTAGGTAGCTTCAGTCTTCAGCGATTTCTCTCCTGGGCTTTTGAGCTACATGGGATATTGGAGCAGGGAGTTGCCAGGAGTGCCTTTCAGTGCTCAGCCGAGCACCAATGTGGGGCTCTGATGAGTCCTGATGGAACATGCTGGAAATCAATGTAATATGATCTGTTTTCCATTTTGAAGTTCAAACTGGAAGCAAGATGGACGATGTGTCAAGAAGATTGACAGCTGAGGCAAAGGACATAGATGATCTTAAGAAGATCAACAGCATGATCGTAAAGCACCTTAACCAACTGGAATCTGAACAGAACTAGAGAAATTGTTGTCCAAGAGCAACTGCTAACACCTTGAATTTCTCCTTATGTTACTGGGGGTGTGGAGAGTGAAGACCTGAGAAAGTGCATTTGCAAAGGTGACGGATTATCTGGATAGTGAACCCAGCTCTGGGGACTTCTTTCTGCTACAGGGATGGGAGCTACTCTAAGGCCTTGGGGTTTGGGGATAGCAGTCAGAAAGGGGTGAACTTATCCCAGCCTCATTTAAAGGTAGGGTCTTTCAGCTTTAATGGGATTAAGGGTGGCTGGCATGAAGGAGAATCGATAGTAAGCAAGAAAATTCAGCTAATACAACTTCTCTTACAAAAGGAAATTTGTTATTAGAACAACTTCACTGTGCTGATCAGATTCATGATGCCTTGTGTATCTTTGCAAATTCCTGCAAAATTTTATTTATTTAATTATACTGTGTAGAAGGGAACCAGGTGATCACTCTCTTCAATAAAAGAGATTCTGTTCAGTTGACTCATAATTCCCCAGGGTCGGGGGATGGGTGGACATTAGAGTTAGTTGTCATCTGGTGTTTGCTGTGAAAACGTGTAGTAGGTGTGTGTGTGATGGGGAAGTCAAAGAAAAAGCTTAATTCATTCAACTAATGTTTATTGAGCTTCTACTCTGGGCAAACCACCCTACTTTAGAGGTGCTTACATTTAAGTGGGGAGCGACAGAGATGTATATAAATAAAGTATACGATAAAAAATGATAAATGCTTTAAGAGAGAAGCCTAGACGCTGCTCTAGGAGTTGAGAGGAGAGAGAATCAATTCTGGGTTGTGGAGTGGCATGGGGATAAGAGAGGATCTCAGGGAGGAAATAGCTTTTGAACTAGGTCTTAAAGGGTGAGTGGCTCAACTGCTCTGTGTTGTGTGAATTTTATTTTAATATATAGTTATGTAAGCTTCATTTACTTTGCTTCTCATGAAAATAAATCCTTTCATATCCTGCTGATTAATTTAGAAGAAACTGATAGATACGTGACCTATAGCAAACTAAAGTAGGAAATTGTATATTTGTAATATTTGGAATCTGACTTGTTTTCGCACAAAAGGTGAGGCACACAGTATATGACATAAGATATGATGTCAAATAAATGAGTTTAAAAAGCATATGAGTCGTAGAAAATCTTTAATATAAGTACATTCTGCAAGTCAGTCGAAGAATGTATTGTGATTCTGTCATTTTGGGCTGATCAAAATTATTTGGGCTTAGTTGAAAATTAAACACATGCATACATTTTTAACCGTAAATACTTAATGAAATAAACCTAAGAATTTTATTTATACATTTTTGCATGCAAAAGCATTTGTACTGCATACTTATTTTCTTAAAATTGATAGATATCATGTAGAAAATTTTTAAATCTGAAATTTGTGTTTACTGGAAAATTCTTGTTGAACTGTTGACCAGGTGTGGCAAAAATCACTTCTTACTAGGATTTGTTATAACATTGTTTCAGAAACCACTAAGGATCTGATGTGACACCTCTTGATAAATACCATTTCTTTCCTTTCATCTGCTTGCTCTTGTGCTTTTTCTCCCTTTCTACCTATGTAACTGGTGTGTTTCATACTCAGTAATAAATGACCTTTATCCCAAGAAATGTATAACTTTGACAGCGTGAAGTAGTATCTGATAGATCATTTTGGATCCATCTTTTATGATTTGTACTGTCCTGCCTGCATGGCACAGGTGGAGCCATGGCGACACCCCTGACCATCGCCCCGGTCACTAATAGCCTGGAGGACTACAGTCACCACAGCTCCTGGTGTTTGGATTTGCCGATTAATAACTTCCTTTGAACCTGTTTTAGAATATTGACTGGGCTACATGTAGTCTTATGGCAGTTAAATGCAGTGGTTAGGAACATGGGCTCAGGAACTCAACTGCCTGCTTCGTATCTGATGCCACCACTTACTCTGACTTTGGAGAAGTTAACCTCTTTGCCTCTTTATCAGTAAAATGGGATAACTGTAGAATCTATCTCATAGTATCGTGAGGCTTAAAAGAGGTAATAAAGGTAAAGGGCTTAAAACAGTATCAGAGACAAAGTAGGTACTCAATAAATGTTGCTGCTTTCTGACTCATGGCGACCCCATGTAGGTCAGAGTAGAACTGTGCTCCATGGGGTATTCAGTGGCTGTGACCTTTCGGAAAAAGATTGCCAGGGCTTTCTTCCGAAGAGTCTCTGGGGGAATCCAACCGCCAACCTTTTGGTTAGTAGCCAAGCGCTTAACCCAGAGACTCCTAGAATCACCATCACCACAGCAGTGTTTTTAAAAACACGGATTCCCAATTCCATTCCATGCTTGCTAAATCAGAATCTCAGAAGGTAGGGTCGAGGAATCTGGCTTTGTTTTGTTTTCTTTGGTTTTAAGCTTCCCAGATGATTGTTTGATGTGTACATTGGGAAACTCCTGTCTTCTATTCCTGGTTGCATATTTTATTTGCACCACCAGGGAGTCCTTTGGAGAAGGATCATGCCTTAGCCTCCTCTTGGTTCCTCTATAGTGTTCAGCACAGTCCTGGGTACAGAATAGATGCTGTGTGCTCACTTGTGGACTTATTTGTTCTGAATTGTTTTTCATCGCTTTTTGAATAATCTTTTTCACTTTCATAAAAAGTAGAATTACGTTTCAGTATTGTTTTCCATATGAAAAAATTCTACTGGGAAGCTTTTATTTTCACCACGTAAGTGGACACATGGCTTTCCACAAAAAAATTGTCATCTTTCCTCTTCTTTAAAAAAAGAATGCACTTCCTTGACTCGGTGGAAAGATAGCTCACTATCCTAACAATCCTTTTCCTTTTCATGGCTTCTTTTGAGCAAACTCATTCACAGAGGCAATAGATTCCAGTTCTGTCTGATAACCTGTTTCTTTTGCTCATCCTTCTCTTTTGAATGTAGATAAGGTCATTATTTCAAGCTGGAATAAATTTATTTTTTATATACCATGACTCAGGAAGATCTTGTTTTCATTAAAATTATATTTCTAAGCCAAAGGAATTGATAATAACAGGATGGTTTTTGTGCAATACTTTCTCAGCCACCTCAGTTAGTCCAAGTGACATGTACACCAAAATTCTTCCCTTTACCTCAGGCTGTTGTTGGCAAGAACAAAGAAATGATTTTTGTGTTGTTTTGAAACCTCCTGGTTTGCTTTATTCTTGTCCAAGAGGCTTACTTTGGAGATTGTTGTCCACTGACAGAGAAAGTCATGGCCAGATGACCCTGGTTTATCCCCAAGGGATAAGTACCCTCTGTCTCCTAAGTTGCAGCTCAGTAGCCACACCAGGAAGCTGAGCCTTTTCATCCCAGGCTGCTCCACATTATTAAAGAGGGGGATATCCGACCATTTAGAGACATTAATTTTAACCCCCAAAACCAAACCCAAAATCCACTGCCATTGAGTCGATGCTGACTCATAGTGACCCTATAGAATAGAGTAGAACTGTCGCTTATGGTTTCCAAGGCTGTAAATCTGTATGGAAGCAGACTGCCACATCTTTCTCCTGCAGAGCAGCTACAGGCTCCTTAATTTTAGCCCCCAGGGAACACTAATAGTCTCTTGTCAAAGGACCCATAAATTGTCTTCAGCAGAACCCTCCACTCTCTCACTTCACTACTTTTCTCCTCATTCGCATCCCATCCCATCCCCTTACCTCCAGTCCCTCAAGTCCAGTTTCCTCAATGTGTTTGTTTTAGGCTCCAGTTTAAGGGGTGATTTAGCTTTTCTGAAGGACCACTGAAGGCTATTCTTTTTTTTAAAATTGTGCTTTAAGTGAAAGTTTACAGCTGAAGATAGTATCTGATACAAAAATTTATACACATACTGCTATGTGACCCTAGTTGCTCTCCCCATACTGTGACAGCACACTCCTTTCCACCCCAGATTTCCCATGTCCATTCAACCAGCTCCTGTCCCTTTCTGCCTTCTCATCTCGCCTCTGGACAGGAGCTGCCCATTTAGTCTCATGTATCTACTTGAACTAAGAAGTACACTCTTCCAAAGTATCATTTTATATCTTATAGTCCAGTCTAATCTTTGTCTTAAGAGTTGGCCAGAAGGCTATTCTGATAACAAAAGTTGTGAGCAAGAACCTGGGGAACCCTAAGAGTAAGGAATCTGAGGAGAGTCTAGACAAAGGTTCTGCTCCACTTACTGCCTGGGAGGGTTGGGAGAGGCAGGCTGAGAGAAGCAGAGCTACTAGGTTGGCTGTACATTAGAATTGCCCCTTCCTGAGATCTACCCACACCAATGACCTCAGAACCCACCAAGTCTTTGTTTTGAGTAGGAAACTCCTGTCTTAAATTTTACTATCCTTTGATAAGAGACTGTCGATGTTCCTCGGGATTGAGAATAATGTCTATGAATAGTCAGATGTCTCTCCTCTTTGATATAACAGTCACAAATGACTTAGAAACAACTCTGCTCTTCAGAGACACTGGGATAAAAAATGCAATCAATCAATGCCAAAATATACAATAATCTAACAAAACCAAAGATGATCCTGTACCGTGAACTGTGGCCAATGATTAATTCAAACCTCTGCACACAAGGGGGAAAAAACCGGTTGCAAAGAGCAGTGACTTGGCTCTTACTTAGTGTAGTGAAATTCTAAAAACTGCAAAGAAAATAAAACATGTCTTAAATTTAGCTGAGTGTTCTGTCTTTGCAAAAGAGTCAATTTGGTCAAAATTTGTCTTATACCTGAGTTCAGGGGCAGATTATCCAATAAGCAAGGTAAACAGGGCTTACTGGTTCTTACTTGCTAATCTAAACAACTTCACATGGGTTTCAACACGCCACATCAAAGTGAAACCCATGTGAAATTGTTCACTACAGATTAGTAAGTAAGCACAAGTAAGCCTGTGCTCACCTTGCTTATTGGATAATCCGCCCCTTTCTGAATTACATTCACCACTGAGGAGAAATCAGATTGGACCTACAAGAAATCACATAACTGGTTAGAAAAAAATTCAAGAAAGCTTTTACTTTTGTTCCGTGCCATCTCTCTCTTTTAATTAATTATTTTTTATTGTGCTTTAGATGAAGGTTTACAGAGCAAATTAGTTTCTCATTAAACAATTAATACACATATTGTTTTGTGACATTCATTGCCAACCTCACAACGTCAACACTGTCCCCTTCTTGACCTTGGGTTCCCCATTACCAGCTTTCCTGTCTCCTCCTGCCTTCTTGTCCTTGCCCCTGGGCTGGTGTGCCCATTTAGTCTCGTTTTATGGGCCTGTCTAATCTTTGGCTGAAGGGTGAACCTCAGAAGTGACTTCAGTACTGAGTTAAAAGTGTATCTGGGGGCCATATTCTTGGGCTTTCTCCAGTCACTGTTAGAGCAGTAAGTCTGGTCTTTTTTTGTGAGTTTGAATTTTGTTCCACATTTTTCTCCATTTCTGTCCGGGACCCTCTATTGTGATCCCTGTCAGAGCAGTCAGTGGTGGTAGCCGGGCGCCATCTAGTTGTGGTGGACTCAGTCTGGTGGAGGCTGTGGTAGTTGTGGTCCATTAGTCCTTTGGGCTAATCTTCCCCTTGTGCCTTTGGTTTTTCTTCATTCTCCCTTGCTCCAGATGGGGTGGGATCAGTGGAGTATCTTACAAGGCTACTCACAAGCTTTTAAGACACTAGACGCTACTCACCAAAGTAGGATGTAACATTTTCTTTATACATCATGTTATGCCCATTTAGCTAGAAGTCGCCTGAGACCATGGTCCCCAGCCTTCAGCCCAGTAATTTGGTCCCTCAGAGAGTTTGGATGTGTCTATGAAGCTTGTCAAGTTGTACTGGCTTCCCCAGTATTGTGTACTGTCTTACCTTTCACCAAAGTTACCACTTATCTATTGTCTATTTAGTGTTTTTCCCTCTCCACCCCTCCCTTCTAATCATCAAAGATTGTTTCTTTCTGTGTGTAAACCTTTTCATGAGTTTTTATAATAGTGGTCCCATATGGTGTTTGTCCTTTTTTGATTGACTTATTTCACTCAGCATAATGCCCTCCAGATTCATCCATGTTGTGAGATGTTTCGCATATTCATCATTGTTCTTTATTGTTGCATAGTATTCCATTATGTGTAGGTATCATAGTTTGTTTATTCATCCATCTGTTGATGGGCACTTAGGTTGTTTCCATCTTTTTATTATCGTGACTAATGCTGCAATGAACATGGGTGTGCATATGTCTATTTGTGTGATGGCTCTTATTTCTCTAGGGTATATTCCTAGGAGTGAGATTGCTGGACCATATAGTATTTCTATTTTTAAATTTTTAAGGAAGCACCATATTGTTTTCCAAAATGGTTGTACCATTTTGCATTCCCACCAGCAGTGCATAAGAATTCCAATCTCCCCACAGCCTCTCCAGCATTTGTTATTTTCTGCTTTTTTGATTCATGCCAGTAATGTCGGGGTGAGATGGTATCTCATTGTGGTTTTGATTTGCATTTTTCAAATGTAGTGATCGCAAGCATTTCCTCATGTGTCTGTTAGCCGCCTGAATGTCTTCTTTGGTGAAGTGTCTGTTCATATTTGCCCATTTTTTAATTGGATTATTTGTCTTTTTCTTGTAGAGGTGTTGGATTTTCCTGTAGATTTTAGAGATTAGACCTTTGTTGGATTTGTAATAGCCAAACATTTCTTCCCAGTCTGTAGGTTCTCTTTTTGACTCTTTTGGTGACATCTTTTGATGAGCATAAATGTTTAATTTTTAGAAGATCCCAGTTATCTAGCTTATCTTCTGGAGTTTGTGTGTTGTTAATTATGGTTTGTATACTGTTGATGCCGTGTATTAGGGCCTCTAGCGCTGATCCCAGTTTTTCTTCTAAGATCTTTATAGTTTTTGGTTTTATATTTAGGTCTTTGATCCATTTTGAATTAGTTTTTGTGTATAGTGTGAGGTATGGGTCCTATTTCATTTTTTTTGCAGATGGACATCCAGTTTTGCCAGCACTATTTGTTCAAAAGAATGTCTTTTCCCCATTTGATGGACTTTGAGCCTTTGTTGAAGATCAGGTGGCTGTAGGTAGAGAATTTACATCTGGGTTGTCAGTTCTGTTCCACTGGTCAAAGGTGTCTGTTGTTGTACCAGTACCTGGTTGTTTTGACTGCGGTAGCTGTATAGTAGGTCTAACGTCAGGTAGTGCAAGTCCTCCTACTTTATTCTTCTCCTTCAATAGTATTTTACTTATTTGGGGCCTCTTTCCTTTCTGTATAAAGTTAATGATTAGTTTTTCCATCTCTTTTAAGAATGCTGTTGGTATTTGGATCGGGATTGCATTGTATTTGTAGATTGCTTTGGGTAGAATTGACTTTTCACAATGTTGAGTCTACCTATCCATGATCATGGTATATTTTTCCACTCATGTAGGTCTCTTTTGGTTTCTTGCAGTAGTGTTTTGTAGTTTTCTTTGTATAGGTCTTTTACATCCCTGGTTAGATTTATTCCTAAGTATTTTACTTTTTTAGAGGCTATTATAAATGGTATTGTTTTCCCAAGTTCTTTGTCATCATTCTTTTTATTGGTGCATAGGAATCCAGCTGATTTTTGTATGTTTATCTTGTATCCTGCTACTCTGCTAAATCTTTCTGTTAGTTCTAGTAGTTTTCTCATGGAGTCTTTTGGGTTCTCTATGTACAGTATCATATCATCCACAAATAAGGACAGTTTTACTTCTTCCTTACCAATTTGGATGCCCTTTATTTCTTTTTCTTGCCATAATGCTCTAGCTAGGACTTTCAGCAAAATGTTAAATAGGAGTGGTGATAAAGGGCATCCTTGTCTTGTTCCTGTTCTCAAGGGGAATGTTTTCAGCCTCTCTCCATTAAGAATGGTGTTGGCTGTTGGTTTTGTATAGATGCCCTTTATTATGTTGGGGAATTTCCTTTCTATACCTATTTTACTGAGAGTTTTTATTGGGAATGGGTGTTGGACTTTGTAGAATGCTTTTTCTGTGTCATTGAGATGATCATGTGATTCTTTTATTTTATTTATGTGGTAGATTGTGTTGATTGATTTTTTAATGATGAACCATCCTTGCATACCTGATATGAATCCCACTTGGTTGTGGTGTATTATTTTTTTGATGTGATGCTGAATTCTATTGACTAGAATTTTGTTGAGAATTTTTGCATCTATATTCATGAGAGATATTGCTCTGTAATTTTTTTTGTGGTGTCTTTGCCTGGTTTTGTTATCAGGGTTATGCTAGCTTCCTAGAATGAATTTGGCAGTACTTCTTTCTTTTCTGTGTTCTGAAATAGTTTGAATATTACTGGTGTAAACTCTTCTCTGAATGTTTGGTAGAATTCTCCAGTGAAGCCATCTGGGACAGGTTTTTTTTGTTGTTGTTGGAAGTTTTTTTAATTACTTTTTCAATCTCTTCTTTTGTTATGGGTCTGTTCAGATTTTCAACTTAAGTTTGTGTTAGTTTAGGTAAGTATTGTTTCTAGAAATTTGTCCATTTCCTTTAGGTTTTCAAATTTGTTGGCGTATAGTTTTTCATAGTACTCTATTATGATCCTTTTTATTTCAGTTAGGTCTGTTGTAATGTCCCCTATTTCATTTCTTATTTGGGTATTTGCATCCTCTCCTGTTTTCATTTGTCAATTTGGCCAATGGTTTGTTGATTTTGGTAATTCTTTCAAGGAACCAAATTTTGGTTTTGTTGATTCTATTTTTTTTGTTCTCTATTTCATTTATTTCTGCTCTGATCTTTATTATTTCCTTTCTTCTGGTGGCTGTGAACTTCTTTTGCTGTTCTCTTTCTATTTGTTCAAGTTGTGTAGCTAGCATTTTAATTTTGTCCCTTCTTTTTTGAAGTGTGCATCTATTGCTATAAATTGACCTCTGACCACTGCCTTTGCTGTGTCCCAAAAGTTTTGGTATGATGTGTTTTCATCCTCATTTGATTCTAGGAATTTTTTTATTCCATCTTTGATTTCTTCTCTTACCCAAAAGTTTTTACACAGGGTGTTATTCAGTTTCCATGTATTTGATTTTTTGCCTTGCTCTTCTTGTTATTAATTTCTGCTTTTATGGCATTGTGATCAGAGACGACAATTTGTATTATATCAATGTTTCGGATTTTATTGAGGGTTGCTTTGTGGCCTAAGAGAATGTTCCATGTGCATTGGAAAAGAATGTACTTTGCTGCTGTTGGGTGGAATGCTGTATATATGTCTGTGACGTCAAGTTGGTTGATTGTGGCCTTTAGATCTTCTGTGTCTTTGTTGAGTCTCTTTCTAGATGTTCTGTCCTTTACCGAGAGTGGCATGTTGAAGTCTCCTACTATTATTGTGGAACTGTTAATTTTTCTTTTCAGTGCTGTTAGAGTTTGTTTTATGTATTCTGGAGCCCTGCCATTGGGTGCATAGATATTTATTATGGTTATGTCTTCATGGTGAATTGTCCCTTTAATCATTATATAACGTCCTTCTTTGTCTTTTATGGTGGATTTTGTTTTAAAGTCTATTTTATCTGAGATTAGTATTGCCACTCCTGCTCTTTTTTGGTTGCGGTTTGCTTGGCATATTTTTTTCCATCCTTTGATTTTTAATAAATTTATGTCTTTGTTTCTAAGGTGTGTCTCTTGTAGACAGTATATTGATGGGTCCTATTTTTTTTTATTCATTCTTTCACTCTCTGTGGCTTTATGGGTGCATTTAGCCATTTACATTCAGTGTGATTATTGATAGGTGTGAGTTTATTGCTGTCATTCTGTAGTGCTTTTTTCTGTGATGTTGATGTTTTCTCTGTTCCTCTTGTGCTGAATTCCTTTTGTTTGCGGATTATTTTTTCCTTTCTTTTGTTTTTGTAGATTTTGTGATTACTGAGACTTTTATGTTTTTCTTCTTTATTTTTATTTTGATGAGTAGGTTTGTTAACTTTCTTTGTGGTTACCTTGAAATTTACCCCATCTTCCTAAGTTTAAACCAGTCTTTTATTACTTAATAACATTAAGTAACTTTCTCCATTTGAAAGTTCTATACCTATGCCATTTATTCCCTCTTTTATTGTTCTGATGTTGTTGTCTTTTACAGATTGACCTCTCTGATTTCCTTGAGGGTTCATTATCTAGGTTGGTATCTGACTGATGCTATACTCTGTCAGTTTCTTATTCCATTCAGTGATTGATCAAGTTCTTTATTCCTTCATTTGGTGCTTAGGGTTCCAGGATTGACATTTGTATCTGTTTTACTTAGTTTTTTGGGTTTTTGCTACAGAGGGATGGCATGGTGCTTCTGTCTATAGTGCCATGTCGGCGCTGCCTCTCCCTTTGCTCTCTTGATTTTTTCCTTCCAGGTTAATGTGGCTGATCAGACTGTCTAGGGATTTTTCTGCAGACATTTGCTTTTAGGCTAGCAATGTTGGGAGTACGATGTGGAGGTGAATAAGGGCAGAGAAAGCTGCCATGGTGTGAAATAGACAGCCCCCTATAAGGAGTCAGCATTTAAAAACGTGGTATTTCATGTCTTCCCGGGTAGATGACTGAATGGGCTGTGAGAAGCATAGCATTGAATTTAGGGAAAGGAAGTCATGCTCCCAATTTTTCTTTGTTTCCTGGCTGCCTCCAACTCTCACATCCCCTTTTAAATTTTGAAACATGATTCGTTATTCATGCATGAATCCACGAAGAAATGGATTGTAACAGGCTCATTCCATCAGGAATGTTCTCCCCAAATGCAGAGTGCTGCTGCCACAGAGCATATATTATCTGACGAACAAATGGAGCAGACCAAACAATTTAAAAAACAGTTAATAATTTAAGTATGGCTTCTCAAATGCTAAAAACGTTCAATTTTTCACAATCTAACATGATTTTAAAATCTTGCCATAAACAGACTAAATTAGAATTCTACTCCTCCCCAAAACCTAACACATTTCTTTAATATTGATGAGTTGGGGCCAATTTCTGAATTACTAGAAATCCATTTAGGGGCTCAAAAGCAGTTTCTTATAGACTCAGAAAAAAACAGTGATGGAAAAGACATTAGGCAGCCTTTAAAGTTTTTTCAGGTTCCTTCTTTACATTCAGTTCATTCAGTACAGATGATAGAAAACCCAGGTTCTTCCCTTATTACTGGCAGAAACCACAAAAGAATCTTTCATGAATGTCTCCCCTTAACCTGATGCAATCTCACTCTCCTTTGAGCCTAGAGCTTCATTTGAACCTTTCTGATTTTGCCATGTAATTGTGTTCTTGTGTCATACCTTTTCTATGACTTTCTGGTCTGGACATCCCCGGGGTATAGTACATTGCTCAATAATGTGAATTTGTTTAATTCAATTAAAGTGAGAAGAGTTTTCAGGCTGTCTGCAATGCTTCTGGTTTGCAATTTAAAGGACAGTGGTGCTCACTAATAGGAGAGGAGGCACATCTGGTGGTAGTTGTTTATTTCAGGAGAACGAGGTCAATTTGAAAAGGAAGAAAGAAGATAAATACAGTGTGTGTGTGTCTGTGATGCTAGAGGGAGAATGAACTTGGCATCAGACATAGGAGAGCTGGGGACTGCATCTAGGGGACATGGCCACCAGGCTGGAAGGCCACATAGGCAGTGGGGAAGACCATAGGCTTTGGAGTTGGAAGATGTGCATTTGAATGTGGCTCTGTTGCTCATAAGCTGTGTCACCTTACTTGCATAAGTTTACTTTTTCTGTGAGTCGGTCACCTCATCTATAAAATGAGAACAATACCTACATCACAAGGTTGCTGCGAAGATTGAACAAGATGTTGCCTAGCACTTGGTAAGCACTCAACAAAGGAGTGGCTATTATTTTTATTGGAGCCCTGGTGGTGTAGTAGTTCCCAGAGCTCAGCTGCTAACCAAAAGGTTGGCAGTTCAAATCCACCAGCTGCTACTTGGAAACCTTATGGGGCAGTTCTACTCTGTCCTATAGGGTTGCTATGAGTCGGAGCTGACTCGATGGTACCCAACAACAACATTATTTTTACTGTTATTCAAAGAAAGAGGAGAGTGCAGGGGTTTGAGGCCAAGGGGAGGTTTTCTTTTGGCTCTTGTGTGGATCTGATAGTTCTTTTAGTGATTTTGGAATTTCTCTGGAAGAGGGCTCTCTGACCTCACTTTTAGGAAGGTCTGCCCAAAGGGACTTTAATTTTTGTTCTCTTCTGGAAGTATCTTCCAGTGGAGCGATAGGAACTCATTAAGCTCTAACGTCTTTTCACCACTCAGAGGTGCTTCCCTCAGGGAGTTTACTTCTAAGTAGGGAAGCGAGATTAGAACACAGTGACAGAACAGTACATAGGCATGGTATTCCCTGGGTTGTGCAAGTTGTTAAGCACCAGATGACTAACCAGGAATGGTTGGCAGTTCAAATTCACCTGGAGACGCCTTGGAAGTAAGGCTTGGTGATCTGCTTCCGAAAGTTCACAGCCTTGAAAACCCTGTGGAGTGCAGTTCTACTCTGCACACTTGGGGTCACCATGAGTTGGAATGACTTGATAGCAACTAACAACAACAACAAAAGACCAGACAGTAAGAGCTGGAAATGTTCAGGGGAGGGAGGGCATGTCCTTCAGCAGACAAGAATCTGACCCCTCAGTCTCAGGCTATTTGGGATGGTTGGTCATCTTACCTTCAGGAAAATGTTGAAGCCATCGGAATGGTTTCTCTGGATGTCTGGCTTGCCTCTCTACAGACTACCTACACCTCTCTCCAATTTATAGCTTTTCCTTAGGACTCAGATTCAGATGAATGTCACTTTTAAGATCTGCCCTCTACCCTTGATCCCAATTTCCTTTTCCTAACCTGAGACCATGTTTCATCCAGTAAATCTATCCTTTTCTGCTAGTTCCATCTTTTCCTCTTGATACCCATTAAAGTCTCTCTTATCTTAATAAAACCCTCTCCTGTTACCCCTCTAGTAGTCATCTTCTTTCTTAACCTCCTTCTGTCTGGGCTTCTCAAAATAATTAGGCCATACTCACTGTGTTTTATTGTTTAATATCCCATCCATTCCTCAACCACTACTGCAATCTGATATTCACCCCTTTTGACATCGGCTTTATTCTTTTTTCTCTGCAGACCAACCTCTGCTTCACTGTAGAATAACTTCCTGGTTGCTTCTGAATTTGTATGTCCTTAGTTCCGGAAACAATCTCGCTCTCTTTGAACCACATTCCAGATTTCTAGGAGAATCTGTGGCCCAGCTTGCATCAGGTGACCGATAATTTCTGGTTCAATCACATGTGACTGAATTGAGGTGTGGATCACATTATACAAACATGGATTCTGGAGGGTAGTTCTCAGAGAAAGGGTTTCATTATGAGTTAGGCAGATACCCTAAATGGTGACTACCATATTTTTATGTAAATAATGTGTGCCTTCTATGTTTGTTTGCCAACTGAGCCCTCCCTCCCCGCCCCCCAAGGTATTTTCGTAAGTGTGCTATGCTTATCTTTTTTACAGCAACATGTAAAAAAAATTGGCATAGCAGGTGCTTATGAAAATACTTCAAAGGGCGAGGGCACAGTTGGCAAACAAATGTTGAAGGCAGTGTTATTTGTGTAAAAATTCAGTAATCAAGCCTTCAGCTGCCTTACAACTACCTACCCCTCTCCCCTGCCCCCATTGCCCTTGCCCTGGAAATGTCTCAATCTGGATTCACTCTACAAATTTATTGAGAAATGAAGACTCCAAAGAGTCATTAACATGGATATTAAATGATGGGAGACAATATTTGTTTGGACTGAGAGCTGTCACAAGCAAGGACATAAATCCTGAATGTAGGTAGACATTGGTGTTGGTGACTCAGAGAGTGTGGTGTGGTATTGGCTTCAGAGGGTGAGAGTTGAAGAGAGAAGAGGGTATTGTGATCTCATCTCCTCATTAAGACAAAATAATCCAGAAAAGATTAAGGCTCCATGTAACAAGGCAGATAGGGGGTCTATATTGGCAGGGGACAGCCAGCATTTTCATTGACTGAGGTGGTAGGAAGAAAATGTTTCAGCTTTAGATACAGAGCATTCATATATTGGGTAGGGAGTTGAGTTAGATAGTTTCTATAGTGTGAAATGTGAAAGTAGATGATGATCTGAGGAAATACAACACTCTTTTTCATGGTGCAGGAATTCCAAGCTGGATGAACCCAATGCCAAGAGACATGTGCAAGCACCTGAGTACTCAAGCCAACAGAGAGGGTCACATATAGGGCTAGAACTTAGACTTCGGGAAGTATTATTCCTGTGTCCCTGTTAGCAGGGTTTTTTTTACCTTATCTGAGGTCATCATGGTCTGGGCTCAGTGATGGGATGATTATTAAGATTCCATCTGGAAGAAAGAGGGAAAAGCAGAACCATGCAGAGATCTTATTTTTCTTTTGATGCCAACTCATGTTGATTTAGTGCTGGAATGGACTGAGGTCTCCCAGGAAATCTATCATTTTCCCGTTCTCCTCCACTTCTTTTTTTGCCTTAGTCAGACCCTCAGATCCTCCAGCAGGTTTTGTGCCTGCAGGGCTATTGCCTGAGATGGGGTAGCCAAACTAAATAAAGTACTGGAATATCCACATCTATGAACAAATATACAATTGTTGTCTATAAAATGCAACCTGAAAATCTACTGAAAGAATGAGACTGTGCTTCAGGGAATTCAGGGAAGAGAAAGATCAGGTAGAAAACATGGTCCTTTCTCAAATAGACGGATTCCTATAGACAGAGGTGGATGTAACTTTATAGTGCTTAATTTGTGCAAGAGATTAAAACTGTGCCTGATGTCACCGACTTGTGCCTAGATCTTGATGATATCGACACTAAATGAACACAAACATGGAAAAAAGTCCCAACAATAAAGGTAGATCTCTATAGGTCACAGTCATTGCTCTCTATGTAGAAATGGTAACATTGCTGAAATCATTATGGCCAAAATTTATACGATTTTTGATTGATTAGATGTGTTGTAAGAGCTCATTGCCTTAAAAGTAAGTTTTAAGAGTGATCTACATACGTAGCTAATGGCTAACAGACAATGTACAATATTCTAAATTCTAAGAAGAATTTAGAGTACAGAGTGGAAAGTTTTTCCACTAGGTGGTAGAATTTTGCCATGGTCATAAGTCTTACAATGTTGGGAGGAGGGAAAGTAACTTAATTAAGAAGGGTTGAATTAAGATAAAAGTGACTGTAATAATAACAACACTACAGATCGATTGAATAGATTTTTTTTTTCTTGGTACAAACACAGAAAATTACTTCTAATGCTGTTCTTGAAGTAGACCCAAAATAAGGCAATTCAAGGATTCTAATTTTTCAGAAGAAAACTGAGCTTTAAAAGAACTCTTAGGAGGACACTTAATTTGTATTTTATACTCTTTTGTATCTCTTAAATTTTCTATCATGTGCGTGTTTTACATATTCAAGAAATCGGAAAATTTTTACTTTGCTTACTTTTTAAAGGATCTTCTTAAATATCTGTGAGACCCCAGTCCTCTTTGATTTTAGAGTGTGTTATAGCAAGTATGTCTCTCCTGCATTTGTCAGAATTGGTTATTTTATTGATAACTTACTTTTTAGACTAGAGCTTTTGAGAAAGAAGACTCAGGGAACTGGAGAGTGGAAAATCCCAGTAGGTTTTCAGGATCATTCTTTTTTGTCAAAATAGTGTTTTGTTTTTTTTTCCATCGAATTTCTAGGTCTCATTCTAAGGAATTAAATAACTCTTAGGGAAATCTTGATTCTAATATTCCAGCTCCCTTGTCTGATTTACTTCAATGTTGCTGTTGTTGATAATAATAACTATTTTACATATCATAAAACACACTTTTAATCCATTATCTCTAGTTCTAATCAGGAAATAAAAATACATAAATAAATAAATACACACACACACACACATATTTCTAGTTTTTACCTGACCAATGAATTAAAGTGTTTATATTTCCATCCAGTTTCCCTGAATAAAACCTTGACTCCTTAGTTAAACTCCTTTAATTTTTCCTTTTCCAGTAAAGAAATCTTCCTGATCCTTTAATCATTCTCTTGTTTGATACCCCGGCCCTTTTCCCTAGATCTTTGGAGCATCATAAAGGCCTCTGTTGAAAACAAGATTCAGCTCTAACCTCAATAGATTTGGGTCAGGCTCCATGATTAATAATTAATTTCAGGCCTTAGATAAAGGTCAGCCAGATATCATTTCTCTCTCTGAGTCCCTTTGTGGTCTAAACTCACAGTGTAATGTGCCACCAAGAGATATAGCCCTGACCTTTTAGCATTTCTGCTACCCAGGTCTTCCTTCCAGGGCACAGCTTGTCTTCCTTTCATGAGAAGTGCACAAATTGGAAGTCGGTTTTTAGAGTGGAATTGGCCTAGGCTCTTCTTACCCCATGCAGACCTGAGGTGCTCTCCTCCACACGTGAGAATGGCACATCCGATTCACTGGGTAAACATTCTGGGCTGTTTTTCTTGTTGTATGATACTGCAGGCAAATCTTCTAGTGTTCTTCTGGCTGTACTGTTATTCAAGATTTGCTGGACAATTAGGTATTGATTGCCTATTTTGAACCAGGCATTGTACAGAGTGCTGAGGACATAGAGATATATAAGATAAATGTGGTCTCTGCCTTCAGAGACTTAATATCTAGAGATGAGCAAGCCGGCAATGATAACTCGGTGTGGAAAGTTAGGATTGGAAAGGTACAAGATGTCATGGGAGTCCAGAGAAAGGAAGCCTAATCCAGACGTGTGTGGCCAGGGAAGGTATATAGCAGTTACTAGTGCTGGATAACAAATTATCCCAAAACATAGTGACATAATAAACCCATTGCCATCTAGTCAATTCTGACTCGTGGTGACGCCATGTGTGTCAGAGTAGAACTGTGCTCCATAGAGTTTTCAATGACTGATTATTTGGAAGGAGATCACCAGACCTGTCTTCTGAGGCACCTCTGGGTAGACTTGAACCTCTAACCTTTCGGTTAGCAGCTGAGTGTGTTAACAATTTGCACCACCCAGGAACTCCAGTGATATAATGCCACCAGTTTATTAGGCTTATGGGAGTCCATCGGTAGTGCAAACAGTTAAGCACTAGGCTACTAACTGAAACGTTGGAGGTCCAAGTATACCCAGAGATGTCTTGGAAGAAAGGCCTGGTGATCTACTTCAGAAAAATCTGCCATTGAAAACCCTAAGGAGCACAGTTCTACTCTGACACACATGGGGTTGCCATGAGTCGGGGCTGATGCAATGACAGCTAACAACACCATTGTACTCACAGAATTTGTGGGTCAGGAATTTAGGAAGGGCACAATGGGGTCAATTCTTCTCTGTTCCACAATGTCTGGACCTCAGTCAGTATGACTTGAGTGGTTGGGGTGACTCGATGGGCTGGGGGCTGGAATCATTGGACGTGTCTTCACCTACATGTCTGGTGCGTGGGCAGAGGGGAGCAGCTACACGTGGCCTGGGCTTCCTCACAGTGTGATGGCCTCAGAATAGTTGCATTGCTACATGTGTCTCAGGGCTCCAAAGAACAGTGTAGTATGAGACAGATTGTTGTGGCCATCTTTGAAAAATATGCCACAAAATAGTTTCCAGAAGAATTACACTGTAAGTTGACCTAACGGATGTATAGGAATTAACTAGGCAAAGTGGAGGGAACAGTGTTCTAGACAGAAGGAACAGGATGAGCAATGGCCTGGAGGCAAGAAAAAGCACAGTGATTTTGAGGAACGAGGAGAAATTCAGAATAGCTGGGGCATTGAGTATAAGGAGGAAGTGGTGAGTGATGAGGTTAGAGAGGCAAGTGGTGACGGTGTGTGGGAGGTAGAGCGTGTAGGACAGTAGGGAATTAATAAAGGGTTTTAAGAAAGAGTGATATGATTTGTGCTTTATTAAAAACAATCAGTCTGGCTGTATTGTGGAAAAGGATTGGAAAGGGCCAAGAGGTGAGGCAGGAACATCAGCTCTCAGAAAGTTGTAAGCCATTTGAGAGATAGTGATGGCCTCCTGGGCGAGTAGTGGTGGGAATAGAGACACTATGTAGAAGTAGAATTCTTTGGGCTTGGTGATAACTGGATGAAGCGTGAAGGAGGAGGAGTGAAGGATGGTCCCAAGGTTTCTGGTTTGGTTCCCTGGGTAGATGGGAATACTGTTCACTGAAATGGGGGAATACTGGAAAGAGGCAAGCTTGTGAGGAAGTTGATAAGCTCCAATTTGATGAAGTTGAGCAAATTCTGAGACCAAGAGCAAATGTCCATTGGGCAGTTGGATACATGGGCCTAAAGCTTCCAATGTACATTTTCTGAAACTCTAATTTGAGATGACAGAAATATTTTGAAGGGAAAATTGATCCAGCTCATTGTATCTGTCTGGTGAGGGAGAGTTGGGGGATAGGATTAATAAAGGAAGAGTAAAAAGTAACTTGGTTGTTTCAAATCTGGGTGATTGAGAGAACAGAGGTGCTATTGTCCAAAATAACACACAAAAGTAGACCTGAATTGGGAGAGAAGGACAGGAAGAAAGGAGATTCTCATTCATTCAGCATTTGAGATGATGGTCCATCATCCAAGAATGTTAACTGTCCTCAGAACGACAGTGGTGGCCAACCTGCACCAGTGGCTGGAAGGTGGGTGAGGGTGAGGCCAGGGGTTAAGGCGGGAAGGGCAGCTGGTGCAAACAGGGCCCCAAGAGAGAGGGTCGGGGGAGTTTCCAGGGCCCCAGGAACCACTAGACTGCCTGGCAAGTCTGAGATTAGGAAAGTAATCTCTGAACAGCACCCCTCCCATCACTAGGCACTTTGGGGAACCCTTTCTTCATACGTGCCTCCAGTAACAGACCTGTCACCCTGTTTGGGCCATTCCATCATCCTGAAAGAAAGTTTTCTTTACCACACTGATGTGATTTACTTTTTAATCCGTAAAATCAATAACATCTTTAAGGTTTCCTTTCTCTCAGGGTATTTTTACCACCATTTCCATTTATAATCTGTTTAATCAGAGGTATCTGCTAGCCAATTCTGTCTTTACTCAGAGGTCCACAGCATACAGATCTTAGACTGGCTTTTCCCAGGAATTTCCAGATGTTCATTTTCCTAGCAGACCCATACAACTTCTGTTTGTAATAGCCCTTATTTATTCTAGCCCAATGTTACCTCAATTTTTATTGGTAAAAATGCTTTTGGGATTAACAGAACTAAAATGCCTCCCCTGGTTACCTTCTGCTCTCTATTTCCCCCGACCAAGCTGAATTTCCCAAGACCCCTGGGCCTCTCATCTATAGTCACTGAGTTGCCATTGCTTTTGCCCAGAGCCTTCCTGATGATGGTAGCAAAATCGTAAATTAAGTAAGAGCCAAAGCAAGGAATATAAATGGGACTCTGCAAAGCCCCAGACAGATGTTTCAGGAGCCTGGAAAACAAACCTGCACAAGCTCTTGAGGAGGTAACACGATGGGCTGAGCCGGGACACAAGGGCACTGCTGTTCCCCATCCTGGCTGGGGCCAGGAGGAAGCAATGCATCGAGCCTTTCATTCTCCTGACAGGCTGCAAATCACAGCCCCTGTCTAATGTCTACCCTCCTTGCAGGAATGGGCCCGCAAAGTGCTGCCCCGAGTGGGGGAAGAAGAGGAGCCCCTATCCTGTTTTTCAACATTATCCATACCCTCCAGAAGTTACCATCGAGTCGACTTTGACTCCTGGCAACCCCAAGTGTGTCAGAGTAGAACTGTGCCCCATAGGGTTTCCAGTGGCTGATTTTTCAGAATTAGATTGCCAGGCCTTTCTTCCAACATGCCTCTGGGCGGATTCAAACCGCCAACTTTTCGGTTAGCAGCCGAGTGTGTTAATCATTTGCACCATGCAGAGACTCCCCCATACCCTCAGCCTAGTCGTAAGTGGAGGCAAGGAGCTTCTTGAGGAGGGGCCCCAGAAAGCCAAGGAAACCCATCTCATGGTTGTTAAGGAAAGTTCCAGTTAATCTTAATCCCTTTCCAGAGCTGGCCATCATTCCCCACACTGCCTAGAGTCTGCCTCTCACGCACTCTAATGGTCTTTGTTACCGTCCTGCTGTGCTCCACCAAGCACCACCACAACTCTTCTCCAGGAATTGCCTAAATGGAAATTCAGCTAACAGGACTTAACAGAGATCAGATTGCTGTGTGTCTGTGTAACAAGGCCTGGACTGGAACAGAGATACAGCTGTATCCAGCATGTGGAGGTAAATGTCAACCCTCCCCTTCGTCAATTTGTTTCCATCCATATGTATGACAAGGTGGCCCAACAGGGGCTTTCACTGAGCTGTTCTTTTTTTTTTTTAGAGAAGCCAGACAGCTGCTCCTTTGTATTCCCAACTAACAACCACACCACAATCAGGACAGATGTTGACCACAAACCATAGATGCTGCCACACAGGTGCAAATTAGCTAAATATCAGCTCTGGCTGCAAGTGCTAAGACGGCTGCTATAACTGGGTTAAAGAAAAAGGGGCTTTTACGGCACTGCGGTTAAGAGCTCAGGCTGCAAACCAAAAGGTTGGCAGTTCGAATCCCCCAGCTGCTCGTTTGAAACCCTATAGGACAGTTCTACTCTGTCCAATAGAGTCACTATGAGTCAGAATCGACTCCATGGCAGTGAGTTTGGTTTAGTAACTCGGAAGCTGAGAGGGTGGGTTGGGGTGGATAAGCCTTTCAGCTTGGCTGGAGCCAGGGGCTCAGATGATATCACTAGGACTTTGCGTGCACCTCTCTGTCTCTCCACTCTACCTGTCGTCTGTTGGTTGGCCTCCTCCTGCAGATAGCCTCTCTTAATGAGGTGAGGAAGATAGTCATTGAGTCCCATAGAAACATTCTTCCAGTTTGGTAATTCCGGGAAGAGACATGTCTCTCTCCCCCCAGATCTTTTTATTTTTTTAATTTTTTTTTTATTGTACTTCAGGTGAAGGCTTACAGAACAAAGTTTCTCATGAAACAGAAGTACACATGTTGTTTTATAACATTGGTTATCCCCCCAAATCTTTATGTCAGCATAGGGAAGAACTCTGATTGGTTCACCTTAGGTCATGTGCCTGCTCCTAGATCCATCACTGTTGTCAGGGTGATGAGGTACTATGACTGGCCCAACTGGGGTCATTTCTTGTCACTCTGTGTGCATGGTTTTCACTGATCAAATTTTAAGAATAGTAAGGAACAAGGTAAGGAGTAGTTGCCCAAAAGAAATAGAAGAAGGGCTGGGCAGGCAAAAACCAGAACTGTCTACTGCTATATACTCATTGATCGATACCGAGATGTTAGGTAAAGGTAGAAGAGCTTCTGTCACCAAAACTTGTGCACTGTTGCACTTGATTCAACATACACGTTGTCTGCTGCTTGTAAAATAGGTTGTGGCGGTGGAGGAGGAATCCCAGAAGTCCTCTCTGGGTGATTAGACTCGTGGAGAGAGGAAGGAACAGCCTGCCTGGTGTGGCTTTTCTTCTGTGGGTTTGCAGATGACTTGTTGCGTGCTCTGTCTTTTCCCTGTGTGTGTCTGGTAGACATGGTGCAGGGCAGAGAAGGTGAGGGGGCCCAGCAGCTTTTTCTCATGAACTGTTATCTCTGCAGACCTGTCTTGCACATGCTGTGATTCTGTGTAGGACGTGGAGACAGAGCTCCTCATGGTACAATGAGAGGTTGGATTAATATGACTTTTTTAAAGGCTTGTTTTTATCAGCTGTGGGTGGGTGAGGGTTAGAAGGTAGTTGATGGTGTTTAGGTATGAGTGGAAACCTACCTCCTATTTTCATTCACTGTAATTGGATGTGGCTGGGTTTTTGAGAAGGTAGGATGAGAGGGGGCTTAAGAAAGGAAGGGAGATTGCTCCAGGCAGAGCAGTTAGAGAACAAGGAAGATTTGTAGCTGAAGTGGGCGAAGCAAACAGAAAGGGCAAGGAGGAGAAGGCATCTTCCTGGGAGTGAAGGGAGTGGGTGGAGATGGATGGAGATACAGGGAGTGAGGAAGGTGCAGAGAGAGGGGCTGATGGAGGATTTGGAAGCTAGGAGTGATTTATGAAGCAGTGGCATGGAAAGAAAGATTCGAAGAGAGTTGTGATGTTTGGAAATCAGCCATTCAGATAAGTAATTTTAGCCATCAGGATAGAAAATGGGTATCACAGTTCATGGGATGTACAAAGTAAAACCTATGAGGGAAAAGTTTAGAGATGAATGCCCACAGTCACCCTTACTTCAATAATTTGATTCTGTAGCCCCATAACAGTAGCTAACTCACATTTATGCTATGTACCAGGCATTGGTCTAAGCCCACTACTAGCATTATCTCATGTAATCCTCTAACAGTCCTATGAAGAGGCACTATCTAAGCAACCCTATTTTATAGATGGGGACATAGGCTTGAAGAGTTAAATAAGTTGTCTAAGGCCACAGAGGTGTTCCTGAGTAGTGCAAAAGTTTAATGCACTCAGCTGCTAACAGAAAGGTTGGCAGTTTGAGTCCACCCAGAGGCACCTCGGAAGAAAGTCCTGGTGATCTACTTCCAAAAATTCAGCCACTGAAAACCATATTATGCAGCATAGTTCTACTCTGATACACATGGGTTTGCCATGATTTGGAGTTGATTCAATGGCAACTTTTTTTTTAAGGTCACAGAGCTGGGCTTTGAACCAAAGCAGGTGGATTTTGGTGCCAGGGGATCAAGTCTCTCTCCACTTAAACCTCCTCATCCTTGGCCCAGAAACCCATGAAGAGATGTTAGGGATTAAATTGCACTCCCCGCCCCCCTCCCCCCCCCCACCAAAAGATATGTTGAAGCCTCAACCTCCTGTACCTGTGAATGTGACCTTCTTTGAAAATAGGGTCTTGGAAGATATTATCAGTTACGTTAACATGTAACATCTAACCCAAGCTGAGACCCTGGGAAGTTGTCCTTATAAAAGAGACACATAGACACATACAGTGGGAAAGTGGCCCTGTGAACATGGAGGCAGAGGGGGAGTTATGTTAAAGCTGTAAGCCAAGGAATGCTTGGGGCTAACAGAAGCTGGGAAAGACAGGGAAGGATCTTCCCCTGGAGACTTTAGAGGAAGCATGGCCCTGCTGACATACTAATTTAGACTTCTATCCTCCCAAACTGGGAGACAAAACATTTCTATTCTTGTAAGTCACCTGGTTTGTGGTGTTTTGTTCTGACAGTCCTAAGGAACTAATATGAGGGGTCCTGTGTGTTGGCCCTTGTTATGGATTGAAGTGTGTCCCCCAAAAATGTGTGTCAACGTGGCTAGGCCATGATTCCCAGTATTGTGTGGTTGTCCACCATTTTGTGATCTGATGTGATTTTCCTGTGTTGTAAATCTGACCTCTATGATGTTAATAAGACAGGATTAGAGGCAGTTATGTTAATGAGGCAGGACTCAATCTACAAGATTCAGTTGTGTCTTGAGTCAATCTCTTTCGAGATATAAAAGAGAGAGGTGAACAGAGGGGGGGGGGACCTCCAACCACCAAGAAAGCAGAGCTGGGAGTGGAGTGCATCCATTGGACCTGGGGTCCCTGTGCTGAGAAGCTCCTAGACCAGGGGAAGACTGATGATAAGGACCTTCCCCTAGAACCGACGGAGAGAGAAAGCCTTCCCCTGGAGCTGGCACCCTGAATTTGGACTTCTAGCCTCCTAAACCGTGACAGAATAAATTTCTCTTTGTTAAAGCCATTCACTTGTGGTACTTCTGTTATAGCAGCACTAGATAACTAAGACAGCAGTGCTCTCAGCCTCTTCCCACCTCAGACTGGGTGTCCCCTGGCTGTGCTGCCCGCCCTGGGCCTCAGCCGTGGCCTGACTGAAGTCGCTGCCAAGGGGCAGGTGTTACTCCCCTGCTGCCACGGCCATCTGCATCTTTGTTATCACCTCCGTGGCTAGCTGACTCGCAGGAGAGCCTCCTGCTGTTGTTTGTTCACCATTTTTGTTTGTCCTTTGTAAAATCTCCTCCCAGCCTCCGTCTGTGTGCTTCTCTGGGTACAATGCCTGTGTGATTATTTAATCAATGCTTTTGGATGATGGCTTTGTCTCTTTTGCATTGCACCATAATTAATTCCTGGGCTTAAAATAGGCCTCACCCCTTCCATCCCCCCACCATCTCACTGCCTTGCTGAGACCCCAGAAGGGAAGTATAAACAGTATACCTGCTTAGGTGTCCCGTTATCTTTGAGAATAAAAAGATCAGCATCCACTTTCTTAGACTGATTTCTAAAGCCCGCTGAATGACTTTCTTGGCTGGTATCTATGCAATAGCACATTTGATAGGAAACTGTGCTTTCAGTGATCCTATTAATGACCCAGAAAAGCAAGCCTGGCTGTTGTCCCCCCCCTTTCTGATGAGGAAGTCTGTAGAGGACACACAGCCACATTCTCTTTTACTGTATAACGTTCCAATCAGCAGCCAGAGAATGAAATTCAGTTAATGTGTTAGGCTGTCATGATTCTAAAAATAACTCACATCCCCCGGAGGGGCTGAGGAAATTGGAGGAATCAAGGTATTACAGCAAACCCATAATATGCAGAAAGGCTCTTCAATCATTTTGGAGGTGGTAGATTTGTTCTTGAGAAAACAAAAATAGATCACCTCTCCACGAAAAGGCTGTCCCGGAGATCATTCCGATGATCCTTTATTCAGATGTCAGGCCTTATGCACAAGTCTAATGATCCCTCGGTTCAGATATATATGAATTATTAAGGTCAATTAACACATTTTTCTTCTGCTGAAGTAATTAGATGAATAACGCTCTTGCCCTCTTTTTTTGGCTTCCCTGGCAGTTGCTCAGGGCTGAATAGAGGCTGTAAACATATTGCCACACAGATGCTAACAAGTTGTTTTTTGGTTTCCATTTGATTTCTAAAGTGTCCTCCTGCATCAGAAGGCAGCTTCTACTTGGGGAGGGACGGTGGGGAACTAGAGGAGAAAGCAGGAGGCTAAGAATGGGCACCGAGCCTTCTATAGAGCTGCATGAAAGCATCTTCTAGGTTCCCGGTATTCATTTGTCATCCCACTTAATTTTAGGCTTCACATTTCATAATTTTACGCTTCCCTCACAGAGTCTCTATGTCATTTATACAAAGGTTATCCAGAGTCAATGGTTATTAAAGCTGTTTATTAATATTCCAAGTTCATTTCCTTTCTGTCCCGTGTTACTACATATTTAAGTTGCCAGAAATTAGAATTTGGTATGTTTAAAGTGATTTGTAATTGTTTCCTAATGTTCTAGGTCAGTGTTTCCAAGACTGCCTTTGTACCAGGATCGTCCGGGGAGCATAAAGAAGTACAGATTCCTGGGCTTTGCCTCAATTCTGCAGTCTCAGAGTCTTGGGGGACAGGGCTTAGAAATCTGTATTTTAAAGACTTCCCGTGTGAGTCTGATATTCAGTCAGGGTTTGGGAGCCACTGTACCTGGTGAGAAAATGGAAATGTCGGTAAGCAGCACCTCTCCTTTTCTTTGCGGACAGGCAGCCTGCACCTTAGGTCTAATTGCCAGTCCAGGGATCCTCGCCAGTTTGCCCAGGCAAACACACAACATGGCGGCGTTGGCTTTGTCTGTGGTGTGATATAGGCCCTGCTCTGCATTGCTTGATATTTTGATCTCTAGGGTCTCTGCTGACTAGAACTGCGTTTTATGGGAATCACCCATTGTGAGAAGTCTGACTGGCTCAGCAGGCAGTGCCCAGGAGGAGAGGACAAATCCATAGGTACCAATTGCCAGACTTCTGGGGCTTCAGTTTCCTTATCTGTTACCCTTGAGTTGACTGCGACTCATGGGGACCTCAGTGTGTCAGTAGAACTGTGCTCCATAGGGTTTTCAATGGCTGAGTTTTTAAAAGTAGATCAGGCCTTTCTTCCAAGGCACCTCTAGGTGGGCTCGAACTTCTGACATTTCGGTTAGCAGGTGACATGTTAACTGTTCGCACCCCAAAGAGATTTCATAACTGTCAGGTGGGAGGAATGTCAGATTTTAAGCGCTTCACATTCATTACCTCATTTAATTCTTACAACTCTGAAGCAAATACTAGTACAGGTTGTTCTGACTTATGACAGGGTTCTGTTCTGATGACTGTCAGCTGGTTCTGAAGTAAGTCAAATACCTTATTTTTTTAGTTTCCATTATTATTGCTTTTTATTAGCAGGATCTTTATAAATCTGACCTTTGTCTTTAGAGATTGGCATGACAATGATAACATCAGCAAGTTAAGCACTGCAGCATTGCATGTAGTACATATTACTAACCATAAGCTGTAAAAAAAAAAAAAAAAAGTCCTAAGTGCAGTTCATTGTAACTCAATTATATCGTAAGTCGAGAACTACCTGTATGACAGATGCACAATCCATTACCCACAATTCTGAAACCCAAAAAAGCTCTGAAATCCTCGAGTTTTTGAAAACTCATTGAATGCAAAACTGACCTGACATCTTTGATGGGAAAACCTGACTTGAACTTTTGTAAGGATACTTATAATTTTATCTCACTTAAGTGTGAATGTTCATGTTCTGCTGCAGAATTAATGAATTTGATTATAGGGAACCGGCACCAGGCCTCATTGGGTGTGTTACAGCATATGCCCCAGGTTACTATTCTATAACCTGGAAAATCTGAATTCTGAAAACACATCTGACCCCAAGAGTTTTGGAATAAGGGATTGTCATGCTGTTTCCCCATTTTGATAGAAGAAACCGAAGCTTAAAGAGGTTAAGTAATTCGCCCAAGGTCACAAAGCCACTCAGTTGGGAGCCAGGGTTCCAACCCAGGTCTGCGGTGAGCTGTTCTGTTAAGAGTTGCTGTTGCTTTCTTGGCTCTGAGTCATGTCTCTAAACGTCCATCTTTTTGTTATCCTGGCTTGTGTGCTAGGCCCCAAGAGGCGGCGGGTGTGTGTGGGGGTTTAGAGTCAGGCCCTCCTGTTTAGCTACCCACCCTCATTCTGCCCTCCACTCTATAAATCATTTGCATTTGTCTTAAATTCTGATCATTCCACTCACCTGCTTAAGATCTTTCAGCGCTGCAAGAAAGTCCAAGCTCCTTAGAATGGGATACAAAGTGCTCTCTGAACTGAGCTGGTTCTACCTGACTGTGGTTAAGATGTAGACTCCGGAGCCAGGTCTCTGACCCCCTCCCTGGCCCCTACAAATTCCTCTCTGCTGCCCCTAGGTGTGTGAGCTTGGGTAAGTCACTTACCTCTCTGCCTCCACTTTTTATCTGTGGAACGAGGGTGATACAGTCGCCTACCTCCTGGAGTTGTTGTAAGGACTGAATGAGTTAATGCAATGTAAGATATTCAGGACAGTGTACACAGTAAGCCCTCAACTAATGTCAGCTATTATCATCCTTTCTCTAGCTACAGCTTGCAGCAACAATTGTTTCTAAGTAAGCCACTCTGGAAAAAGTTTTTTGCATTCTTCCCCCCACCGCAAAAAAAAAAAACAGAAATGGGGCAAATGTTTCGGAGAGTGGTTCTCAAACTTCAGCACACATTAGAATCTCTTCGAAGGCTTGTAATAACAGATTCTGTAACCTGACCCTACGAATGCAGTAAATTTCCATTAGTCCTTAAACTCGCCCAAACTAGATTTGGCCCGCCCTGCATATGCAGAAAGGCCAGCTGTGACCGATAATTGACCTCAGCAGAAGAGGCAGCAACAGGAGGAATGAATCAGAAGGAAAATCATCACCTGGATCCTATTCCGAAGGGACTGGTCCAACAAGACCACATCACCTTTTGTTTCCTGGCCACCTTCTAGAATTTTCCCTACCCGTAGGCCTGCACGGCCATCATCTTGCTGCCCAAATCATGTTTATAAACCCGGCTTCCCTGTAGCTCAGGAGTTGGGATTTGAGGACCTTCCTCTGGCTCCTTGCTCTGCACATTGCAATAATGTTACTTTCTCTTTCTCAAAGACCAGTGTCCAGATACTTGGCAAGTCTGAGCACGTACCAGACAAGGACCTGGCTTCCCGGGTTTGGTAACAATTCTGGGCCCCATCCCCAAATCTTCTGATTCTGTAGGTCCTCAGGTGGGGCTGAGAATTTACATTTGTAACAAGTTGTCAGGTGGTGCTGCTGCTGCCGGTGGGGGCGGGGGAGACCACACTTGAACCGCTGAATTAGGAAATGCTTTGTTAAACAAAATTAAAGCTCTCATTGTAAGACATCGCAGAATCTTTAATATGCAAATATTCATGTAACTTTGAAAGTCTCAGAATGAACTATACATTTGGTATTTGCCCCATTGATTTGATCATAAAACTCTGTTCCCACAGGCTATCGCAAGGACAAGAGCTGGAGAAACACAGTTCTATGAAATTCACTTTAAACATAAATCTTAGTTTCTCATTCTACCTCTTCCAGCCACAGAATTAGAGTTCCTCTGGGCTCATTCTGAGCGGCTTTTCTTCCCCATTTAGCCTCTTCTCACAGGAGATCTCATCAAGGCTCATGGCTTTAAATGCTGATGTCACCCAATGTCATGTCTCCAGGCCAATCTCTCCTCTGAACTCCACATAGTAGATCCAACTGCCTACTTGGCATTTTTATTTCTAACACAACGTGTCCTGAACTGAACTCTTCTTTACGATTCTCCTGTAAAAACGGCAGGCAGGCAGTGTCTGACCTCCTCCAACCCCACAAGGGGGAAGGAGAACCAAGATCAACAGCACAAGGCTGACTCCCACGAGGTGAGGGTCAGACAAGCCTCCTCTCTCCGCCATCTCTACTAAGTCTGACACCAACCGTCCCTCCCACAGCACTCTCTGTTGGGTTTGATAATTCATTACAATGGCCATACAGAACTCACAGGCCATACTCACAATTATGGGGCTTATTAGGGAAGTAACAGTTAAGGCTCAAGAACACTCAGGATACAGTTCTTCCATCAGGACAGCCTCCTCCTGGCCCTCAGTCTCTGCCCAAAGCTACTCAACTTTCTATTTTCATGGGCCGGAAGCCCACCGCGCCATCTCCTGCTGCCGGTCTCCGCTGCTGGTCTCTCCTTTAGTGGCGGGGGACTCTTCCTCCCTGTTCTGGGATTGGCTCTCTTTTAAGGCAAAACTGACCAATCCCCTTGGTAGGCCACAAGTACCCTATCACACAGTCACCTGGGTGGGAGTTACAAGCCCATGGCTAGAAAGACCACACACAAAAGTAATTAAGCACGCCACATCCCCCTGACTCAATCCTATTCCTCTCTCCGTTTCCTCTTCTTAGTAAATGGCATCACTGTCCATCCTGTTGCTCAAGTCAGATATCTAGATTGTCATCACACCCATCAGTAGATCTATCATTTCTGCCAAAAAGATGTACATATATATGTGTGTATATACTTTCATACACACGAACACAGCCCAAATACATATGTATCTATATGTATTAGTGTGTTTATATGTGTACACACAAATAAATATGAATACAAATAAAATATATCTACTTTTATACTAGTTCAAGACATGATTCTTCGAATATATCATCACATAATTTTAAAAATGGCGTAACTCATATCTCCTCAGGCCACGCCATCCTGGAGGTTATAAACCCACAAAACCAAACTCGGCTTCCAAGGAGCAGCTGGTGGATTTGAGCAGCAGACCTTTCGGTTAGCAGCCGAGCTCTTAACCACTACACACAACGGGTTTATAACGTTGAGAGAGAAAAAAGATATTTCTCTGGCTTTGTTCCCGTCTGTAATTGTGGAAATTCAATTGCTATCAGATCTTACCACCTGGTTCAGAAAACCCCTGAGGTGCCTTGCATATGTTCAGGAACCAGTCCTCGCTGCTGACTTGCCCACTCTTGCTCCCTGTCTGGGGTGGTGTGTCCTGTCACTCAGAGGGGGCTGGGATGCATGTCATTCTCTCCCACTTCTCTATTCTAGAGAGAGTCAGGCCCAAGTTCATGCTCAGGCTACTATATCCCTTACTTGAAGTGGAGAAGACATAACTCCTTTACATTCTGTTATTCAAGCTACCAGCAGTGCTATTTTTTATGCTTCATGTCTAACTTAAAATTTAGTGACATAGACATTTTTAATTTTTCATTTCTTGTATTTGAGGCTCTTTTCCTGTGGCTTAGGCAAGAGTAATAGCTACCAACTGTCCCTAAATCTTTTCCTGTCTACACTGACCTAGTGCTCTTGACAAGATTGTGCAACTTTATTCTCCTCTCTTTTAGGAAGAATTTTTTTTTTAAGTAGCTCTCATTCTTTATACAAATAGAACTGTGGGAGGTCTGCCTGCTGGCCTTTCTTCTTTTCTTCCTTGGTGTACCTAACCCCTGGCTTACTATACATCCTGCCTCCCACATAGACAAATGTTTATTTCTATGTCTGTGTGTGGGTGTCTATGAATTACATGTCTATATATGAATTACATATGTGTGTGTATATGTTTATATATAAATTACATGCCTCTGTCTCTGGTGGTACAACGGTTAAATGCTTAGCTGCTAACTGAAAGGTTGGCAGTTTGAACTCCCCCAGTGGCTCCATGAGAGAAAGCCTGATGATCTGCTCCTGTAAAGATTATAGCTAAGAAAACCATTCGGGGCAGTTCTACTCTGTCCCTTGGGGTCGCTTTGAGTCAAAATCTACTTGACAGCAGTTAGCAACAGCAGTGATAAAATCTAGAAGCATCTACTCTGTAGGCTACTCTTTTTTGCCCCCTTCTTTTGGAGTGTCCAGATTTGTTCTTGGTTATCTTCAAAAACAATGTGTGAGGGTTGAAGATGTAGATTTGATTCTTCCAACGATGTTGGAAAGCTGAAGATCATTCGGCCCCTGAGTATAGGTTCTTTAGACTTTTCGACTCTTCATATTAAGTAAAAGCTCCAGAATGCAACCTGAGCTTTAGCGGAAAGCGTCATTGAAGGGCAGGACTCCCCACTTGCCTTTTCCTGTCCACCCCCAGTTGAGCTGCTTCCACAGTGCCAGTTGCCTGGGCAGCACGCAGGGCACTCGGGGCTGGGAAGCTGCCAGGAGTCATGCAGGTGGAGCGGTGCTTCAAGCAAGCTTAGCACGCGCGCGGCCTTCATTGCTCATCAGAAAGCTATGTGAACAGATGGAAGCTGTTTTTAGTTTTTCACTTATTAGCAGTTTGTCATGTAGCATAATCCCATTTAAGCAACTGGGTGTAGTTATGGCTATGTAATTTAAAAGATCAATAGACAAAGAATGAAGGATTCGTGAATTAAGTATGGTGGGTATTTTTTTTCCACTGCAGAACAGCACCAGCAGATTTCAAACACATGGTTAAAGGGGAAGTAGGTTGGTGGTCCGTGGTTATGCTTTGTATCACAGTCCTAAATTAAGTAATTTAGAGAGTCATTTGTCGAGACCCTATTTCCAGTTGAATCCAGGTTTGTTCATGTCATTGGATGGTTCTGATTTTCACTTGGGACTTTTGCAGCAATTAAAAAAAAAAAATCTTATATTAGAAAGACAGAGACGCCTTCTCCTTTATGTATAAAGAAAGTAAGATTCTTAATCTCTGGGAAGAAGTGAGAAGACAAGGGCATGGGGAATGTTGGCCAAAAAGGCCATTCATGACTTGGTGTTTAATGAGCATTCTGAATGTCTGCTTCTGCGCCATCAGAGTTATACCAAATGTGCCAATAGTAGCTTTTAATTTTTTCCTTTGGAGCCATGGCTTCCAAACCTGGTTGCACAACAGAATTACCTGGGGAGCCTATTCAAAATGCAGATTCTTAGTCCATTTTGGAATCTCAGATTCTAGGTGGGGACCCAACCCACCTTCAGAATAGGCACTATTCTTAATTTCCTTGCTTAGGGGATTCTTGCCTAGGAGAAAACAAGCTACAAACCAGCTCTTCCAGTCTTTCGTTAAAGCCTAAATTTACTGAAGAGCTGCTGTTGTTGGGTGATTCCAGCCCTAATATAATTTCTTATGAAGGTTTAATTTATTCTCAGTTTTATTTTAAACTCTCTCTTTAGATTTTTTTTTCCGATTCAAACTTTTATTGCTTGCCTGGCAAATATTTGATAGGACATCATGTATCCTCCAAATGCTCCCGTTATCATTAGTGACGATTATTATTAATTGCTTCCAAATAAAATCCTTCAGTAAACATCACTTCTTGGCAAGTATCATGCATTGCTTTTAGAACTATATCAGTTATTCAAAGATCCATTCATAGTCCATTGGGCTATGATTTATTATTGCTATTCATTTATTTAATTTAAATTTCAGCATGTGGTCTGTAATAATAACAGTAGTTCAAATATATGTGTATATGGACGTTTTCTTGTATTTACGTACGTGTGGGTAAAAATAGGAGCCCTCGTGGTGCAGTGGTTTAAGCATTTGGCTGCTAGCCAAAAGGTCTGCAGTTCAAATCCACCAGCTGCTCCTTGGAAATCCAGTGGGGCAGTTCTACTCTGTCCTACAGGGTAGCTATGAGTCAGAATTGACTTGATGGCAACCGTTTTTTTTTTTTTTTTCAATAAAAACATAACCTTTTCCTCTCCAGAAGTGGCATGTAAAAGAAAACATATAATCTCCATTTTGATATTAGTATTTTGAGAAATGGCTTGGGATTAGATGTACATATCAGTCTGTGCATTATTATAAATATTTCTGTCTATTTGAATGTTCAAAATCTACAAATTCTCATCATATCTCCTCAAAGAGTGAGTAGAGGAGACAGAATCACCTATGTTTATGGCAAAACCAACTTGGTACCTTATCAATGTGTTTTCTTATTACCATAAAGCTAATTTGAATAATCAATTTTTTTGGCAGTGTAATAACTCTTTGATTTTAAATTCATTATTCAAGTAAAGAACTTAACATTGCCTGTGTGCTCATTAAATTTGAAACGGTTGTGATTATGTTTCAACTTCAGCTTTGTAAACTAAACCAAACCAAGCCAGGTGCCATCAAGTCAATTCTGATTCATGGCGACCCAGGTGTTGCAGAGTGAAACTACACTCAATAGGGTTTTCATGGCTGTGACCATTTGGAAGCAGATTGCCAAATCTTTCTTCCAAGGCACCTCTGGGTGGGTTTGAACCGCCAACCTTTTGGTTAGTATCCAAGCACTTAATCATTTGTGCCACCCAGGGACTCTTCAGCTTTCTACTCTGATCCCATTTCTTCATTAAGAGACAACCATCTCTCTTGAAGACATGGTGGCTGAGAAGCACATCATCCCACATGATTGTGGAGCCAAACACATTCCCAGTCGTGGCCCCTTGGACAAGTGGCAGGCCTTGCATTCATGAATGTCTTGGCAGCACTCCCCCATCTGACCTGTGCCCACCAATAAATTCAACTTACTGTCTCTCAAAAAAAAAAAAAAAGAGAGGGACAACTCTCTGCCCTTTGCCAAGCTAAGATCTATACCTGATGGCCAGTTGCGTGGAGTGGCTGGTAGAAGCTAGTGCTGATGGATTCACAGAAGAGTGAATGCTAAGGAACAGAAATTACTTAATATCACTTTATTTCAAACTTGATTTCCTTGAGAATCATTGATCAAATTCTACCCAAAGCTTGTGATTTATAGGATTTAAACACATCTACTTGCTTTCTATCTTCCCCTTTTAAAGAATATGGCTACTTTTTCATTTTTTTTCATCAAAAAATGATTTGCCCATAGAATGCAGAACTTTTGGGAAATAGTTTTTCTCATGGGAGACAATTTCTATCTTAAAGTAGTTCTTGCTCTAGGAAGTGCTTTGTACGTGAAGTAGAAGTAGACTCCTTCTCACCATAGCCACCCTCTCACCTTCATTTGGGAACTGTCTCTTGAACCACAGGGGTGGGGTGCCAGTGGCCACGTTTATACTTACAGCCTTGACTTTCTCCTGTAGCCATAGGGGTTGACACTTGACCGAAGCTGAATCAACTATAGACTCTCTTCCCAGAAAGTGCAGCTGAGTTTCAGACACAGATAATAAGTCTAAGTGGGAGACTATAACTGTAAGTAAGATGTATCAGTTAACTATGGGTACAATAATGCTGCAAAACAAACAACAACTCTTAGGATCATACAACTATCAGCATTTCTTTATGCTCATGTGTCTGTGCTTGGCTTAGGTTTGGCTGATCTAGGCAGGTACCAATTAAACAGCTATACTCCATGTGCTTTTATTCCCCTCCTGAAACTAGCGGCCTAGGCCAGGCATGTTTTCATAGCAATGGCAGAAGCAAAAGAGTACTAGTGGAAATGCAGTAGGCCTCTTAGAGACTGGGCTTGGAATTGGTATATTTTCACTTCTGCCTCATTCTGTTGGCCAAATAAGTCGATGGTTAAACCCAAAGTTAAGAGGTAAATAAAACACTCTGTCCCTTGGTGCAACTGCAGACTCTTATGGCAAAGGACATGGATACGTGGCTGGAGAAGTGGTTGAATCAAAGCCAATGATGCACACGTGAACTTGAGTTTACCTGTGGGGTGGCCATATCCCTCCACATGGACCAGAAAATAGAAGAGAGCCCACCTGTTCTGAGAAGGAAGAACAAAATAGATACATAGAAGCAAAAAAGAAGGGTGAAGAATCCTGATGACTTCTCCATTTCTGGTTCCAGGTTCTTCCTGAGTCTTGGCTGTAATTCTGCCTTTAGTTTCTGTGCAAGATCTCTGAATCCTTTTAATAAATTCATTGTGTGCATACTAAATGGAAAATAGAAAGGAGGGCAAACAGTGAGCTAATTTTCTCATAAAAATCACAGCACCAGTGATTGCTCATATGAGCCATAGCTATAAGTGTGGCCAACTGGGAGCTTTGTTAACTGTAAGCAGGTGAGTAGAGGGCATTTCTTCCAAGTGCATTTCTAAAATTATATAAATATTAGGAGCTTAAACAGCTTCCTGTTTCTTCTTAACAAAACAGGGTCCATTGGAACAAGCCCTGATGGTCCCCCAAAGAAGGCTTTTGGAGGGTTTTCAACCATTAGTAAACTTTCTATTCTTTTATAGAAAGCCTTTTAACCTCCCTTGGATACCTTTACCCAATAGGAAAGTAAATAGACTGCAAAGCTTTATTGGTCAAGCAGATAGAGTGGAAACTTTATTCTAATGTGTGGTATCTTACACATGGTTGTATATCTCGAGTCAGTTCTGACTTCTTCTATAGGCTCCAACATTGAATATCCAACTGCCCTTCAACATCTCCATTTGAATGTCTAATGGGCATCTCAAAACTAGAATGTCCTAAACAAAACTTAAAAAAAAAATTATTTATTTATTGTACTTTAGATGAAAGTTTACAGAGCAAACTAGTTTCTCATTAATCAATTAATACACATATTGTTTTGTGACATTGGTTGCCTACTCCACGACATGTCAACACAATCCCTTCTTGAACTTGGGTTCCCCATTACCAGCTTTCCTGACCCCTCCTGCCTTCTTGTCCTTGCCCCTGAGCTGGTGTGCCCAGTTAGTCTCGTTTTGTTTTATGGAACTGTCTAACATTTGGCTGAAGGGTAAACCTCAGGAGTGACTTCAGTGCTGAGTTAAAAGGGTACCCAGGGGCCATACTCTCAGGGCTTCTCGAGTCTCTGTCAGACCAGTAAGTCTGGTCTTTTTTTTTAAAACAAAACTCTGGACTCTCCAGTGCCCCCAGACTTGCTCCTCTCCTAGTCTTGTCCATTACAGTACATGATGCTTCCTTTCATTTAATTACTTAAGCCAAAAATTTAAAAGACATTACTAATTCCTCTTTTTCTTCCATCCAATCTACACACCCATACATTTTATTTTCAAAATAGATGCTGATTCTGGGAGCGTGTCAACTTCACTTTGTCACATTTGCCTGGACCACCATCATCCCCCACTGGTCTTCCTGCATCCTCACTTGTCTCCCTAAAGTCTGTTCTCCTTTTTGCAGCCAGAGTGATATTTAAAAAAACAATGTCAGTTTTTCATTCCCCGTTCAAAGCCCTAATGGCTTTCCACCACATTTCTGATAAAACTCACTCTCCTTTTGGCTTGCTCTTTCACATCACTCAGGTCTATGCTCAGATATCACCACTCAGAGTGGTCTTACCTGATTGTCTTCTCTGAAACAATTGACCTGCTTCCCCCTCCCCAATTTCCTTAACCTGCTTTGTTTTTCTTCATAGCATTCACTGCTGATTGAAGTTATATACTTATTGTTTACCTTTTTATTGTCCCTACCCCATAAAAGGAGCCCTGGTGGCCCAGTGGTTAAGAGTTTGGCTGCTAACCAAAAAGTTCGGCAGTCTGAATCCACCAGCTGCTCTTTGGAAACCCTATGGGGCCGTTCCACCCTGTCCTATAGGGTCGCCGTGAATTGGAATTGACTCGATGGCAATGGGTTTTGTTTTGTTTTGTTTTGTTTACCCCACGAGAGGATCTTGGGGATGCTACAGGACTGGGCAGTATTTCTTTCCATTGTGCATGGGGTCTCCATGAGTCAGGGCCGACTCCACTGCAGCTAACAACAACAGCAGCCCCCCATGGGAATGTAATACCCATGAATACAGGGGCTCTGCTTTTTCTATCGCTGTATCCTCAGCTTCTAGAACAAAGCCTGGAACATAGTAAAAACAAAACAAAACCAGTTGCAATTCTGACTCATGGTGACCCCATGCGCGTCAGAATAGAACTGTGCTCCATAAGGTTTTCAATGGCTGATTTTTCGGAAGTAGATCACCAGGCCTTTCTTCCAAGGCACATTTGGGTGGACTCAAATCTCCAACCTTTCAGTTAGTGGCTGAACATGTTAACCATTTGTACCACCCATTGAGTGCATAGTAGGTGCTCACTAAATATTTTATGAATTAATGAACAAATGAATCTTGGAGTATAAGATACTCAGGGCCACCATGTAGCACAATTCCATGGGACCCCATTTACTCCCTAGTCATATAGAACCCATTCACAGTCCTGAAGTTTTCAGAAGGCAAGCCTATCTGGTCCCTATTTTGCAAAGACTTTGTTTCCTACAATTATTTCTGTATGTTCTTGCTGGAGGGTTGAGGGACCAGAATGGGAGCTCCAATTTGCTAGGTGGCAAGAAGTTGAGTAGATGAACATTTTTGCTGGTATTTATAAGATGGAATAAAAGGCATCCCCATAAATTTTCCTTCCACACCAACCTCCCATTTTTACTCAGACCATATCAGGTTAATTTGTACTAAGTGCTTCTGGTCATTCTTTGAACACAGAGTATAGAGCAAGACTTTTGTATCTCAGAGAAAAACTTTATTCAATTTACCCTAATATTTCATCTAACTCAGAATGGGAGGAGGGTTGAGTCCCATAGCAGCCTTTTGAGAGGAAAATGAAATCCTGAATTATGGCATCAGGATGGGATGAGGAATTTCTGGGTGAAATGGGCATCCACTGGGGTTGTTTACATTCATATTTAACAGGTTTATGCACATTAGAGTTTTAATCACCTCCTCTTCACTCCCTTGTTCAGAAAAGACTTCAGCCTTAGGATTAGGGGGATGGCTGAACACAAGACACCTGACACTGGACAGATGTGATAAATAGCAGTTTATTAGTCATATATACTCACAGACAGGGTAAGCAGGACACTGCACACCATGCAGGGCTACAAGGGGGTTGTGGTTGGGAACAGAGAGAACAACCAGGGGCTATGGGAGGCAGATTTTGTAGTATTAAGAGGGTCGGATGACCCCTGGTTGCCGTGGGAGGATGTGATAGGCTAGTTTGAATAATTCCATGGTCTGGCAGGGAACTGAAACCCACTACTTGGCAGAAGCAGGCACTATGTCTGGTCCCCAACATAAGGAGCGTTGTTTGGCTAGAGGACCTTATCTATAGGAGTAGAGTGGGTTGGGGGATCTGTCATTAGGCCATTCGAAGCTCTCCTGGTTTTCCCCGATGAAGGCATACTTATAACATTGGACCTTCTTTCAGGTCTCATACCACAGCTGCCTGTGCATACACCACAACCTGCTATGTGCCCCTGTCCTTAACTTTAGTATATCACAGCTCAATGCGGTCACCAAGAGGATTACTTTTACTTTAACTCCCAAGTCAATTGATCTTACTCTTTTAAACTCCTTAGCTAACCCACAGGCCTTCCATCTCTGAGATCCAGTGTGAGCTGTACTCCTTGAAGGCTCCTGACCACCCACAGGGCTCTTCCTTGACCTCTTGGTCTGTTGCCCAGCGACTCACCGGAACTGATCCAACTTACGCTGCGCAGTCCAGCAAAAATGAATGACATCCTCATGTTCTGAAGTTTCTTCTCCCTCCTCTGTATCTCTCAGCCTCCTGATGGCAGCTCCATGTCAATGCATCAGCTCACTCTAGGATCTGTTTCTCCAAAACAACTTCCTCTTTATTTCTGTTTCCACCTTTCTGGAGCTCCTTATTTCTTGTGTGTGAATTTATGGTCTAATTGAACAGAGTAGAAGTTCCTGGCACTTTTCCATATCATCCCATTCCTGTAGACTCGAATAGTTCCCATTTGAGTTATGTATTAAATGTCAGATTCAGACTGTCAAGGAGGTTGCCTGCTAAGCAGTCCTTGTTTGATACAATACCTAAAACCCAACTGACTTTGCTATAATGCTGACCTGGCCAGCCCAGGGTGCTCTTAATTCACCTGAGATGTGAGCAGTGTTTTTTGTCTTTAAAATTAAGCAGAAGCAGTAGCATGCCTCTTTTTGAGAAGTCATAAGTAAATTTGCAGCCCCAAATGTTAATCTGAATGTCAATCCCAATGGAAACATTTTTTTAAGAACTTCTATACTTTCTGATTATATGTTTTCCCTCTTCTGCTCTCTTTCAAAAATAGCCTGGCCACACATATGCAAATGGATGCATTTACAGGGAGTGTCCACTGTCCTTCATTTCTTAAGGGAAACTGAACTCTTATATAACACAGTATTGACCTTTGTAGGTGGGCAGTGGAATTGATGACCTGTCAAATACTTTAAGTCTCACTGTAATACAGACTTCTTGAGTTGTGTTACACAACTATGTTATTCATTAAAATATTGTTGTTGTTGTTAGGTGCCGTCAATTCAGTTCCGACTCATAGTGACCCTATGTACAACAGAACGAAACACTGCCTGGTCCTGCATCATCCCCACAATCGTTGTTATGCTTGAGCCCATTGTGTCAATCCATCTCGTTAAAATATAGTGAGTAATTTTTTAAGAATTAAATTTGGTGGGACAGGATCCAAGACTAAATTTTGTCTTATACCAATTTTCAAGCTTTATGGGACTGGGTTATAGTGATAACCTTCTAGCACCTTTATTGTGGCTTCAGGGAAGTCATTTAAATTGATTATGGGCTGGTATGCGTAAAAAGAGAACGTTGATTCTTCTACAGCCTTCTCAGATCAAAGATGAACTAGAGATTATAGTATTTTACTTTAGCAGTTTATATTTTATTGAAGAGATTTAGCATTAGCTTTTTAAGGTAAGATTTCGTTTTTATAAAACATCCTTCTTTGCAATTTTGCTACATTTCCCCATAGGGCTATTTACATTGCTAAACATATTCTCTTGTGATAGTTTTGCTATTATTCTTATTTAGATTGGCTATCTAGCCTGCCCCAAATTCAGGCGATAATTGAACATTCCTGTATTTTCCTCTGGCTATGAAAACAAAACAAAACAAAACCATTGCTGTCGAGTCGGACTAATAACAACCCCATAGGACAGAGTAGAACTGCCTCATAGGATTTCCAAGGAGCAGCTGATGGATTTGAACTGCCAACCTCTTGGTTAGCAGGTGAATGCTTAACCACTGGGCCATCAAGGCTCCCTTCTGGCTATAGACCTTAACAAAATAAACTTAGAGGAGGAGAGAAGGCACGTGGCATTCAGCTTCTTACACTCACCAAGCAATGTGCACTGTGAACTCTCTCACCCTATCCCCAACCTCTTCCAGGCTCAAGGGAGAGGTGAGGTTTAGTCTGCTGTATACATTTCTACATTTCTATTTCTTGTCTTTTAAAAAAATAGAGAATGTTTACATTTTGATGAAGCTGCATCAAAATGGCTACATCCAAATATCTCTTTAAATCAAAACAATTGCAATTTGACTCTACCTTAATGTCCTGCTTTGGAAACCAGTTGAGAAACCTACAGATAAAATCATGTCTTATGAACAAAGACTACCCAACCAATTGACTTTAAAATCAACGTATATTCAAAAGCGTGAAAAACACAATTATGAATACAGAACAGAATACAAACGATATCAACTTTGCAAATGGAAAGCAGAGAGGTAGTACCAGTAGATGGGAGGAGGAAGGGGAAGGTGAGGTGGAGGGTTGGGGAGGAATGTTAATATTCTCATTTTACAATCTGGAATCAAGAGACTCTGCTGAAAACTGATAGAACAAAAAAAATGGAGGTTTAGTTAATTATTTAAAATTGCAAAGATAAGCAATTGAAGAATTAAAAATAGTTATCTAAATACCAAAGATTAAGGCAAGGGGAGGGAAAGTGGGTGATGGTGTGAGCTGAATAGTTACCTATCGTGGCAGGAAGTCAATGCAGTCTAAAGTTGATAAATCAAGAAATAACAGTATGGGTAAAGATATTGAAGTAATAAGCAAGATAATGAAAGCAGAAATGGTAAAGTGCTTGTCTTTGTGGAGTGGGAATCAGGAGGGGTTGGGTGAGAGATGGCTGCTTTTTATTAGAAGTTCTGGGCCATTAGATTTTTTTTTTTAACCACGTACATTGGGTAATATTAATTTTTTCAGTCAAAGAATATTCCAATATTAAAATCTGAAAGTTATTTATTCAGCAGGGAGAAGGGCCACAGAGTCTCCTGCAACCCAAGCTTCTGCCCAATGCCTACAAAGGAAATCCCTAAGCTCTGCTGAGGAAGCCTACTGAATGTGACCATTTCACGGCTGATTAGGGAGCAGGGAAAAGCCTTGGCCGTGAGACTACCATTTTGCCATATAAAAAAAAACAAAACAAAACCCGTTGCTGTCGAGTTGATTCTGACTCATAGTGACCCTATAGGACAGAGTAGAACTGCCCTGTACGATTTCCAAGGAGCGCCTGGTGGATTGGAACCGCCGACCTTCTGGTTAGCAGCTGTAGCTCTTAACCACTATGTCACCGGGGTAGAAAGAAATAAAAGAAGGATCTGGGGTAGATTAGGATTACCCTCACGCTCACCTTCATGTCCACATTTTGTACTTTCGTCCTGCACAGAGTTCATGGTCCAGAGTGTTCCTTTCACTTTCTCTCCTTTTTCCCTCACTTCCACCAAATTATACCCACCCCATTCAAAGTTGCTGTAATCAGCTGAAGTAATCTGCTTGACTGTAATAAAACCCCCAAAAACCAAACCCATTGCCATCAAGTCGATTCTGACTCACAGCAACCCTATAGCAGCACAGGGTAAAACTGCCCCATAGTGTTTCCAAGGTTGTGAATCTTTACGGAAGCAGACTGCCACATCTTTCTCCTGCTGGTGGGTCAGCGGCCAAGTGCTTTTAACCACTGCGCCACCAGGGCTCCTAGTTGACCGTGATAATGTTGCTAAATTCTTAATGGTGAAGAGCTAGCCCCCAGAGGCATTTCTCCTATCCCCAAAAAGAGTATTTGACTAACTCCTTCTGAAACAGCTGTTTACACTCTCCTCCTTGAAACTTTGTCTCTCTTGCCTTCTGTGACCACACATTTACTTTCCTTCCTTCATTTTAGGTCTTCATCCTTAGTCTTCTTTACTGATGAATGCTTCAGGATTTGGCCCTAGGTCTTCCTGTCTTCTTAAGCATAGCCTCTCTCTCATGCCTAGGGCTCTAAACACTAGAAGATTTCCAAATTGATATCTATGCCCAGGCTCTATATTTAATTGCATGCTTTACGTCACCATTCAGCACCTGAGATATAAAATGTAAGCACCTCTAAATTTAAATTCAGCCCCTTTAAATTTAGCTTATCCCAAACTGGACTCTTGATCTTTATTCTTAAACTTGATCTTTTGACTAAGTAAAAATGAATTGTGTTTTTATGAAGAGAGTGCTATAACCAAAGGAACTGTATTTAACATGGAAAGTTGTATATAAAATTTAGGCTGTTAAGTTATGTGAAGTAGTCTGGATCTTATCTAAAACTACTATTTGTTTTAAAATCACTCTCTGTCTTTCATATTGTAGACCCACCAGGGACAAAAATATAACTCCTATGATGTTACCTCTCCTACTTCCCCCAAAAGAGAGATCCTTGGAGGATGGGGCAAGGGGGAGAAAAGGAAGTAGACTCAGTAATGGCCCACATGTGGTTATGTGATTGGAGGAAGACTTGTTGAGCAGACCCAGGGAGCAATTTACCTAACATTTGTTTGTTAGGTGCCGTTGAGTCAGTTCCAACTCACAGCAACCCTATGTACAACAGAACAAAACACTGCCTGATTCTGTGCCATCCTCACAATGGGTATGTTTGAGCCCATTGTTGCAGCCACTATGTCAATCCATCTCGTCGAGGGTCTTCCTCTTTTTCTCTGACCCTCTATTTTACCAGACATGATGTCCTTCTCCAGGGACTGATCCCTCTTGATAACGTGTTCAAAGTATGTGAGACAAAGTCTCACCACCCTCACTTCTAGGAAGCATTCTGGCTGTACCTCTTCCAAGACAGATTTGTGCATTCTTCTGGCAGTCCATGGTATATTCAATATTCTTCGCCAACACTATAATTCAAAATCATCAGTTTTTCTTTGGTCTTTCTTATTCATCGTCCAGCTTTTGCATGCATATGAGGCAATTGAAAATATCATGGCTTGGGTCAGGCATACCTTAGTCCTCAAAGTGACATCTTTGCTTTACAACACTTTAAAGAGGTCTTTAGCAACAGATTCGCCCAATGCAATGCATATTTTGATTTCTTGACTGCTGCTTCCATGAGTTTTGATTGTGGATCCAAATAAAATGAAATCCTTGACAACTTCAATATTTTCTCTGTTTATCATAATGTTGCTTTTGATCCAGTTGTGAGAATTTTTGTTTTCTTTATGTTGAGGTATAATCCATAGCGAAGGCTGTAGTCTTTGATCTTCATCAGTAAGTGCTTTAAGTCCTCTTCACTTTAGTAAGCAAGATTGTGTCATCTGTATATCACAGGTTGTTAATGAGTCTTTCTTCAATCTTGATACTCCAGTCTTCTTCATGTAGTCCAGTTTCTCAGATTATTTGCTGAGCATACAGATTGAATACAACCCTGAGATACACCTTTACTGATTTTAAACCACACAGTATCCCCTTGTTAAGTTCAAACGACTGCCTCTTGGTCTATGTACAGGTTCCTCATGAGCACAATGTTCTGGAATTCCCATTCTTTGCAATGTTATCCATAACTTGTTATGATTCACATAGTCAAATGCCTTTGTATAGTCAATAAAACACAGGAAAACATCTTTCTGGCATTCTCTGCTTTCAGCCAAGAGCCATCTGACATCAGCAATGATATCCCTCATTTCCCATCCTATTCTGAATCTGGCTTGAATTTCTGGCAGTTCCTTGGCGATGTACTGCTGCAACCGTTTTTGAGTTATCTTCAGCAAAATTTTACTTGCATGTGATATTAATGATATTGTTTGATAATTTCTGCATTCTGTTGGATCACCTTTCTTTGAAATAGGCACAAATATGGATTTCTTTCAGTTGTTTGGCCAAGTAGCTGTCTTCCAAATACCTTGACATAGATGAGCGAGCACCCCCAGGGCTACATCCATTTGTTGAAACATCACAATTGATATTCTGTCAATTCCTGGAGCCTTGTTTTTTGCTAATGCCTTCAGTACAGCTTTCACTTCTTCCTTCAGTACCATCGGTTGTTGATCGTATGCTACCTCCTGAAATGGTTGAATGTTGACCAATTCTTTTTGGTACAGTGACTCTGTGTATTACTTCCATCTTCTTTTGATGCTTCCTGCATTCTTCAGTATTTGCCCATAGAATCTCTCAAAATTGCAACTCGAGGCTTGAATTTTTTCTTCAGTTCTTTCAGCTTGAGAAATACTGACTGTGTTCTTCCCTTCAGGTTTTCTAACTCCAGGTCTTTGCATATTTCATTATAATATTTTACTTTGTCTTCTCGAGCCACCCTTTGAAAACTAACATTAAGACTTCGGTTAACTTTGTAATTAAAAAAATTTTTTTTTATTGTGGTAAAATATATATAACAAAAACTTTGCCATTTTAACCATTTTTAAGTGTACAATTTAGTGACACTAATTACACTCACCATGTTGTACAATCGTCACCAGTATCCATTTCGAAAAGTTTTTCATCACCCTAAATAAAAACTCATTATCCCTTCAGTTATAGCTCCCATTCTCCCCTACCCTAGCCCCTGGTAACCACTAATAAACTTTTGTCTCCATGCATTTGCCTATTCTAGATATTTCATAGAAGTGGGATCATATAATATTTGTCCTTTTATGTCTGACTTCTTTCACTTAGCATAATGTTTTCAAGGCTCATCCATATCGTAACATGTATCAGAATTTCATTCCTCTGTATGGTTGAATAATATTCCATTGTATGTATATACCACATTTTGTGTATCCATTCATTTGTTGATGGTCGCTTGGGTTGTTTCCACCTTTTAGCTATCGTGAGTATTGCTGCAATGAAAACTGGTATACAAGAATCTGTTTGAATTCCTTCTTTCAAGTCTCCTGGGCATATACTTAGGATAGACTTTGGTTAACTTTAACCTTTTTGAATACAGACATGAATCTGACAATAAGAAAAAGTCTCTAAGAAGGGACGAAAATAGTGTTCTCAGGAGAGATGTGAAGCCATTCTTAAGCTGTTGATAGCTGATTTAGTGTTGTGTTAAATTATGTTGTTGTTGTTAGGAGCCATTGAGTCTATTTTGACTCATAGCGACCCCATGAAACAGAGTAGAAGTGCCCCATAGGGTTTTTTAGGCTGTAAGCACACAACAACATCTATGGGAGCAGATTGCCAGGTCTTTCTCCTGTGGAGCTTCTGGGTGAGTTGGAACCACCGACCTTTCGGTTAGCAGCTGAGCACTTAACCACTGTGCCACCAGAGCTCCTTCTCATTAAATAAAATCTGCATTTTGGTTTCCCCTGGCAAGTTGCCTGAGTTTCAGGAGAAAAGATATCAGAAGGAGAGAAGGATCACTACTGAAATTGCTATACTGAAAGTGATCATTGGCAGCAAGGGAGAAAAGAGGCAAATCACTTGCTTTTAAGAGCACAGCAACCTGGGGCTGTTTAGTAAAGTTGTAAACAGTCCTCGAGGGGCCCCAGCAAGAAACGATTTATAAAAAAGGACTTTCAAAGGTAGGGGATGGGGGGTGGCAAAGTATGGGAAGGAGAAAAAAGCAGGCTTTGAAGTTAGATACAACTAGATACAAATTCTGGCTAAATGCACGTTTGATTTTGGGCAAGTTAATCTTTCCAAACCTTAGTGTCTTTCTTTGCAGAATGGAGATAACAACACCTAGTTCGTAGAATCTTTGAGGAAGTTAAGTGTTATATATCTGGCACATAGTAGGCGCTCAAAAAATGTTACTTCTCATCCATTCCATACATAAGTCAATATAGAACATTATTATTACCATAATCAATAATCATAATGATGATCCTGAGTTTTCAATCAAGATTATATTATGTCCAGTGTACTGTATACTGGGAAAGTATAGAAACTTTAGTGAGATTTACATTAAAAAATGGCTAAAATTAAAGGTATAGTTCCTTAAGTAGTAAACTTTAACATTTACTTATACAAATAAAGCATCACTCTATTGCCATGGTATAGAGAAATTTGAGATTGCCAACTTTATACTTCTGATGTGTAACTATAATCTCTAACTTATTTCTTAGTAGGCTGGTTGTTCTGTCACCCTTCCATGATTTCATCATGTTTTCCCACTGAGGTGCCCCTGAAATAGGCCAGGTGCTGAAGAGTTGGGTGAACTCTTCTCGCTTGTACTTTGTGGAAGCCATGAAACTCCTGGCTGACCTGAGGTATGAGGAGGCCATCGCTGTCATGGAGGCTCCTGGAAGGCAGGATGGGTGGTTCTAGGTGTATCGTAGGGGCTTCTCTTGGGTTCTTGGGCCTGACATCCTAGAGAAGACCTCAAATCTTGTGCATTCCTGGACATAACTTCGCTTGGGTTGATCTGATGAGGAAGAAACACTCAGTCAGACCTTTCTCCCTCAAACTCTCCCCTCCTTTGTTTTTGTGTCTCTATTTTTTCTGGTTACCCTGAAAGCTCTTTGTTCTTTCTTCTTGGACACCCTCCTCGCTTTTTTCTCATGCTACACATATCCCCTGGTTCTCTCAATTCTCATTTACTCTGATGGTGTCAACTACCGTTTATGTATGACCATTCACAAGTCTATATTTCTAGACCTCAACCTCTCTTCTGACCACAGTTTTCACAGATGCAACTGCCTGCAGTATATTTTTAACTGGATGCTTCCCAGGACCCTCTAACTCAGCATCTTTCTCATCTTTCCTTCATTTCACCCAAACCTGTTTTCCTTCTGTATTTCCAGCACAGTGAAAGGCAGCTTATTCACCAGTCATGCAATCCAAAACCCTGGGAGTCATCCTAGAGCCTGTCCTATCTCTCACTGCTCCTGTCCAATATTACTAATAATAACTGTTGTTGTTAGTTGCCATCAAGTTAGCTCCAAGTCATGATGACTCCATGTACACCAGAAGAAAATGGTGCCTGGTCCTGTGCCATCTTCATGATGGTTGGTATGTTTGAGTCCATTGTTGCAGCTATTATATAGTACCTTCCAACCTAGGGGGCCCTTCTTTCAGCACTATATCAGACAATATTCTGTTGTGATCCATAAGGTTTTCATTGGCTAATTTTTGGAAGTAGATTGTGAGGCCTTTCTTCCTAATTTACTTTAGTATGGAAGTTTTGCTGAAATCTGTCTACCATGTATGCCCCTGCTGGTATTTGAAATACTAGTGGCATAGCTTCCAGCATCATAGCAACAAGCAAGCCACCACAGTATGACAAACTGACAGAATCGTGGTAGACTGATAATACTAACTTCTATATCTATTAGTCTTACTAAGCTAGTATCACTAATAATGCAGAACCAGAATTCAAGCAAAAGCAGCCTAGCTCTAGAGTTCTAAACTTAATCTTTCTGGTCTACCTGCCAATCAGTTCTCAGGCTCTACTGATCCTACCTAGTTATTATATCTAGATCTCCCTCCTTAACATGTGATGTATTTGTCTTTCCTATCTATCTTAATATTACTGTGTGAATCCAGTCTCCTAAATGGTCTCTCTGCTCCAGGCTTGTCCTCTTTCAATCCCCTCCACCTTCAGCAAGATCTGAACACCTCCCTGAGATGAATCACAAACCAAGAAGGCCTTTGGCATTGACCCCTCTGTGTTAGACTACTCCTTTTAAAACCTCAGAGTCCCTGGGTAGTAGTGCATTTGGCTACTAACTCAAAGGTTGGCAGTTCGAGTCCACTCAGAGATGCATCAGAAGAACGGCCTGATGAACTACTTCCAAAAAATCAGCCATTGGAAACCCTATGGAGCACAGTTCTACTCTGACACACATGAGGTCACCAAGAGTCTGAGTCGACTTGACAGCAACTGGTTTTACAACCTTGAAGGAAATGTCTTACGTAGTACTTTACCCATCTTCTCTTTTCTCCTAGAATCTGAATGTAATAAAATTTAAATTTATTTTAAAGACTTGGAACAGTAGCTAATCAGGTGCTCTTTCAGTGCTTAGTCTCAATATGTTTAGTATTCACCGAGGAGCAGTTGCTGAGTTCCTCCCTGCTACAGCTCTCATTGACTGAGACGAGTGCTGTGGGGCAAGGGAATTAGATGAAAAATGGTCTCATAATCTCTATCGACACAAGCAATGAGATGCTACATTAACATAGGAAGTAGGACTCAGTGGAGAGCCTTGGGAGAGCTTTGGAAGAGTGGTGCTAAGTACAAATGGACTGATTTTCAAGTAGAGATGAATGTTACACACTAGAATCTTCCCCGTGGAGACACCATGGTTAATTAATAACAGGTTAAGGGTCATAAGATCCACATAACTGACAATAAACTATGCTGATTGGCAAACTGATTTAAATAACAGGCTACTTTCCTAAAAAAAAAAGAAAATTTAAGATGGACAAACAGAAAAGTTTGTTCAAATTTCTTAACTTTGAATTTCTACAATTTTGAATTACTTTTTTTTTTATTGTACTTTAGGTGAAGGTTTACAGAACAAATAGTTTCTCATTAAACAGTCAGTACACGTATTGTTTTATGACATTGGTTAACAACCCAACGACATGTCAACACTCTTCATTCTTGACTTTGGAGGACCTTTTCTTATTTTTTTGGTGAAAATATACATAGCCAAAAACACACCATTTCAGAAATTTCTACATGTACATTTCAGTGACATTGATTACATTCTTCCAGTTGTGCTGCTATTCGTACTATCTTTTTCCAAATTATTCTATCACCATTATCTTCAACTCACTGGCCCCTAGCCTTCCCATCAAACTTTTTGAGTTGCTGTTGTCAATTTGATCTCACATAGATAATTCTTTTTTTTTTGTACTTTAGATGAAGGTTTACAGAACAAATAGTTTCTCATTTAACAGTACACATATTGCCTTATGACAACGGTTAACAACCCCATGACATGACAACACTGTCTCTTCTCTACCTTTGGTTCCCTATCACCAGCTTTCTTGTCCCCTCCTGCCTTCTTGTCCTTGTCCCTGGACTGCTGTGCCTCATTAGTCCCATTTTTTTTTATGGGGCTGTCCAAACCCTGGCTGAACGGTGAGCCTCAGGAGTGACTTCACCTCTGAGCTGAAAGGGTGTCTGGGGGCCATACTCTTGAGGTTTCTCCAGTCTGTCAGGCTAGTAAATCTGGTCTTTTTTTTTTGTGAGTTAGAATTCTGTTCTACGTCCTTTTCCAGCTCTGTCCAGGACCCTCTATTGTGATCCCAGTCAGAGCAGTCAGTGGTAGTAGCTGAGCACCATCTAGCTGTACTGGACTCAGTCTTGTGGAGGCCACAGTAGCTGTGGTCCATTAGTCCTTTGGACTAATCTTTTCCTTATAGCCTCTTCTCTTCATTCTCCCTTGCTCCCAAAAGGGTGAGACTGGTAGAGTATCTTAGATGGCTACTCACAGGCTTTTAAGACCCTAGACGCTACTCACCAAGGTAGAATGTAGAACATTGTCTTTATAAACTGTGTTATGCCAATTGAGCTAGATGTTCCCCAAGACCATGGTCCCCACAGCCCTCTGCCCAGCAGTTCAGTCCCTCAGGGAGTTTGGATGTGTCTATGGAGCTTCCATGACCTTGCCTTCAACAAGTTGTGCTGGCTTCCCCAGTATTGTGTACTGTCTTACCCTTCACCAAAGTTACCACTTATCTACTGTCTATTTAGTCCCAACCCCCCACCTCGCCCATCCCTCATAACCAACAAAGATTGTCTCTTTTTGTGTGTAAACTTTTGCATGAGTTTTTACAGTAGAGGTCTCCTACAATATTTGTCCTTTTGTGATTGACTTATTTCACTCAGCATAATGTCCTCCAGTTTCATCCATGTTATGAAATGCTTCACAGATTCATCATTGTTCTTTCTCATTGCATAATACTCCATTGTGTGTATGTACCATAGTGTATTTATCCATCCGTCGATGGGCATCTAGGTTGTTTCCGTCTTTTTGCTGTTGTGAGCAATGCTTCAATGAATATGGGTGTGCATATGTCTATTCGTGTGACGGCTCTTATTTCTCTAGGATATATTCCTAGGAGTGGGATTGCTGGATCGTATGGTATTTCTATTTCTAGCTTTCTAAGGAAGCACCATATCATTTTCCAAAATGGTTGTATCATTTTGCATTCCTACGAGCAGTGCATAGGACTTCCGATCTCCCCGCAGCCTCTCCAACATTTGTTATTTCCAGTGTTTTTGATTCGTGCCAGTAATGCCAGGGTGAGTTGGTATCTCATTGTGGTTTTATGGAATTACTTGTAATGAGCTATAAAACCAATTACATGTTACAAATTATTTTCTAGGGGATTTATAGAATACATAGGATTTTAGTAACCAAATTTATTGAATAAATAATTCATATGATACAAATTCAAAATGTAAAGAAATGTATTCTGTGAAAATTAAGTCCTCTCATCAGAGATAAACTTAACAGTTCCTTGTGTTTCCTGAGATAGTCCATTATAGAATAGATTTTATGTAAATATTTATCAAAGTAAGCTTTTTCATTTTCCCAATACCAAATGTGTTGCAAGTTATATAGTAGGTATTCTATAAATGTTGATTAAAAAATTATTTCTGAGGAATGATTTAGCAAATTTTATGAGAGCAAAAAAGTGAAAAAAATTTTTTTTGCTTACCACAGAAAAACATGAAGTTAAGCAATGATATAAAAAAGGAAAAAGAAATGTATGTAGTCTGAATTATTTTATTGCTTTAAAATCTTCAATAGCCAGATGGAATGGCTAATTCCATAATCTTGCCATTCTAAAATGAATGTTTAAATTTAGATTGTAAACTATTTTTTTCTAATTCTTCAGATACTCTTTAGTGTGAGCCTGGGGCTTTGAAAAGTGGTGTGAAGTTTCCAAGTTCACTATGGGGTCTTGTAGAGTCTGCCTCTGTGCACAGGTCCAGACATCTAGACAATGAGCCCATTCAAAGTGGAACAGCCAGAGGACAGGAAACCCCAAGTTCCTGTCACCCACATTCTGCTGGCAGCAACCCATATGTGCTGTGAACCTAGGGGGTAAAGGGTTATCTCTGCCTCTATTAACTTTTTAAAAAAATTTGTATTTTCTATTTTGGTAAAATATACAGAGCCAAAGATACATCATTTCAACAATTTCTATGTGCACAATTCAGTGACATTGATTACACTCTTCAAGTTGTGCTACCATTCTTGCTATCCTTTTCCTAATTATTCCACCACTAACTTCTTAAACTCACTGCCCCCTAAGCTTCTCATCCAACCTTGTCAATTTGAATTTCTGAGGTGGTACTCAGAAATACAGTTTTGAAACTATATTCTGAAATAGAGTTACAGGAATCATGCTTATTTTGTGAGCATAAATTTTCAAGTTAGCATATGCAAGTGTGGAAAAAATGTAAATCCATTTTTCCCCTATTTTAAAATTCAAAAAATATTTTAATACTTTAAAAATTTCTATCTTGAAACCCCATTCAATAACATAGCAGAAAATTCAATCTTGCCATTTTGATCTCACACAGATAATTCTTTAAAGAGCACAACGCTCAAGGCAGACATACTTTAGTAATTAAGATAAATTATTTTTTGGTTCAAAGAAGACTTCAGGGGATAGTTTTGGTTTAAAGTTTAAAGATCATCTCAGGGCAATAGTTTCAGGGGTTTATCTAGCCTCAATGACTCCAGAAAGTCTGGATTCCATTAAGAATTTAACTTTTTAAACAAATCTTATTGTGGTAAAATATACATAACAAAAATTTTGCCATTTTAATAATTTTTAAGTGTACAATTCAGTAATATTAATTACATTCACCATGTTGTGTAACCATCACCACTATCCATTTTCAAAAGTTCTTTACTACCCCAAACAGAAACTCAGTACCCCTTAAGCAATCATTTCCTATACCTTTGTCATGGATTGAGTTGTATCCCCCAAAAATATCTGTTAGCTTGGCTGGGTCATGATTCCCAGTA
>NW_004444032.1:2966579-3008881 GCF_000243295.1 Trichechus manatus latirostris | reverse complement strand
GAGTTTATACTGATAAGGTTGACAAGATTAGTGTCTTAATGCACTCTCTTTTGAGATATAAAAGAGAGAAGTGAGCAGAGACACATGGGAACCTCATACCACCAAGAAAGCAGTGCTGGGAGCAGAGTGCGTCCTTTGGACTTGACGTTCCTGCACAGAGAAGCTCCCAGACCAAAGGAAGATTGATGACACGGCCCTTCCTCCAGAACCGACAGAGAACGCTTTCCCCTGGAGCTGACACCCTGAATTTGGACTTGTAGCCTACTGGCCTGTGAGAGAATAAATTTCTCTTTGTTAAATCCATCCACTTGTAGTATTTCTGTTAGAGCAGCACTAGATGACTAAGATACCCTTCTCTCCCTAGCCCCTGGTAACCACTAATAAACTTTTGTCGCTGTGTATTTGCGTATTCTAGATATTTCATATAAGTGGGATCATACAATATTTGTTCTTTTGTGTCTGACGTTTCACTTAGAATAAGGTTCCTTGATGTCGTAGCATGTATCAGAACTTCACTCCTTTTTATATTCCATTGTAACCCATTAATGCTTGACATCAAGATCTTAAGCCACCAGAATCTCTTCTCTCCCTGTGTCATACAGTCAAACGTTAGGATCCCAGGCTGGACATCCCCAACCTTTAACCCATATTGTGTTTCGCATCGCTTACATTTTCAACAGAATTGTTTTCCATATTATTTGTACAGCAGTTCAACTACATTGATAACTCAGGGTTAAATACATGCTTTTGGGGGTCGATTCAAAACATAACTTCCATCTACAATACTTTTTCTGTGGGAAAATTTGTCCTAGATGGTGAAGAATCAATGTATTTTATACATAGTCTTGAAAAGTTTGCTAAGCAATGGCGCTGGATAGATCAGAAACATGATATGGCATTAGGCGATAATCAGGTGTTTGGCATTAACCCCCAGGTGAACAAATGGCAAGGCAGGAAGTTGTTGTTCTTTCAGACTTACTATTAGAGGCATGACTAGCTCAAGTAGTTTCCAAACTCTGTAAACTAAGGAAGCAGGGCTAAAAGAAGAAAAACAATAGCAAACAAAGATAGTAGTAGAGGTGGTGCTCAGAAATACAGTTTTGAAACTATATTCTGAAACAGAGTTACAGAAATCATTCTTATTTTAAAATATTTTGAAATCACTAAGAGGAAATATGGATTATTTAGCAAGTGGCATTGGCACAACTGAGTAGCCACCTGGAGAAAAAAAGTTGGAACATAGTTCATATTTTACATAAAAATATCTTTCAAATGAATCAAAGATTTTAATGTAAAAAATAAGTGAGAGGGAGTGAAGAAGACTTTTGCTGTTCATTCTTTTGTACTTTGTGTATTTTGTACCATGTGAATGCATTACCTAGTCAAATATTTCTTTAATAAAATAAAATGATTGAATTAAATAAGAATATTTTCTCTGTCTAAATATTCAAGCTTACGTTGTACCTGAAGGAAACCCCAGTGGTGTAGTGGTTAACTGCTATGGCTGCTAACCAAAAGGTCGGCAGTTTGAATCTACCAGGTGCTCCTTGGAAACTCTTTGGAGCCCTTCTACTCTGTCCTTTAGGGTTGCTATGAGTCGGAATCGACTGGACGGCAATGGGTTTGGGTTTTTTTTGTACCTCAAAAGCTGAGTATTGACTCATTTCTTTCCAGCTTCATTTCTGATTTAACAACACAAACCTGAAAGCAGGGAGTATCAGGCACCTTGGTCTTGATGCTCTCTAAGTAGGAAATGGGAGAGAGGAATTGCAGCTTAAGAGGGAGTTGTTATTAGGTGCCATCAGCTGCTTCTGACTCATAGAGACCTCACGCGACAGAGTAGAACTGTCCCACAGGGTTTTCTTGGCTGTAATCTTTACAGAAGCAGATTGCCAGGTCTTTCTCTTTCAGAGTCGCTGGGTGGGTTTGAATTGCCAACCTTTCGGTTAGCAGTGGTGCACTTAACCGTTGTACGGCAAGGGCTCCTTCAAGAGGAAGTACTGGGGGTAAAAAATAAACACACTGAATAACGTTTCAGAAACATTTTCCCTGTACTCCCCTCTCTTCTCACTACTTTACCTCCACTGAAGTACCCAGGTGTTTGATTTATAATTTGTTATCTCAAGAGAATGACCATAATCTTTAGGTTTCCTTATCAGTGACTCCGTTCTGATCTGGGTAATTCACAAATATAAGAACTTTGACAGAAACTGTGTTTGCTTTGTCTATTTTGTTTTTCCTATTTCAGTCTGTAGCTGAGAAAAACTAAGACATTGTCATAGGGTAAACACCATGATAATTCCACAATCTCTAATCTTTATTCTAGACTTGTTTATAATTACTTAAAAATTTTAAGTAGTTTGTTTTGGTAATAATGGTGGAGTGAAGTAGACCCACAAATTCCCAGCATATACGTGTAACAATTATAAAAACTTCCTAAAAATAAAAAAAAAAACCTAAAGTCACTAAAAAGCATCTAAGAGCCATAAAAATCACAGAAGAGTTTAATCCTTAAATCAGCAGGGCTGAGAATGGTGTTCGTTCAATCTCCAGAACAGCAATTGAGTAAAATCACGACACATTGCAGAGAAACATTTTATACAATTTAAATAAATGGAGAGATATACCATGTTTATGGATCAAAACACACTGTATTACTAAGATGTCAGTTATCCCCTAATTCATTTGGAGATTTAATAAAATCTTAATAAAATATCTTAGCAGGCTTTCTAAAAATAAAAATTGACAAGCGATTCTAAAACTTATATGGAAGTACAAGCTACCTAGAATGGCCAAAACAATTTTGAAAAATAACAAAGTTGGAGGACTCACACTACCTGATTTCAAGATTTACTATAAAGCTATGGTATTCAAGACAGCTGAACTGGTGTAAGGATGTACATATAGATCAGAGAATCCAGAAATAGACCTATATGAATATGGTCAATTAATTTTCAACAAATGTGCCAAAGTAATTCAGGGGAGGAAAAAGATAATTTTTTTTTCAACAAATGGTGCTAAAGCTATTGGATATCGTTATGCAAAAATAATAAATTCCACTTCTTACCTCATACCATATAAAACATTTAACACAAATTGGATGATAGACCTAAATGTAAGAGGTAAAACTATAAAGCTTCTAAAAGAAAATATAGGAGAAAATATTTGTGATCTTCCTTTAGTCAAAGGGAGGAAACAAAAAGCATGAATCACGGAAGGAAAAAAATCAATAAATCAGAGTTCATCAAAATTAAACATGAACTTATGGGCCAGTCATCAATTTTTCTCTTAGTTCCAAATGCACTCTTAGAGTTCCTACTTTGTTGTATTAGAGCTGGAACCTAGAAACATTTCTCTAGGCCAGTTAGGGAAATGCTAGGATTTGCCAGTAGAGGGCACTGGAGTAACACAGCAAGACAATTGCAACAGGAACTTTTTGGGGTGATGAAAATGTGATGCATTAATATGGTAGCCACTTACCACACGTAGCTGTTTCAATTAAAATATAAATTAATTCAAGTTAAATAAAGTTAAAAATTCACTTCCTAGCAGCATTTCAAGAGCTCAATAGCCATGTAGTAAATGGCTACCATATTGGACAATGCAGATACAGAACATTTCCATCATTCTTTTGGACAGTTCTTTTGGATAACACTGCTCTATATCTTTATTGTATTATACATGGCTGTACACATTTGTCAAAACTCATCATATTGTACCCTCAGAATCAGTGAATTTTTCTATGAAAATTACACTTCAATAAAAATTTAAGAAAGTGCTATTACTCTTTGATTTGATTGAATAGACATTTATGGGCTAGTTCCAGGTTTTAGTCATTTTGTCATTAAAATTGCACCACTAAATAAAAGAAAAATCTTGCAAACACCAATGTTCCTTTTTTTTTTTCGGCTTTGAGCCAGGGGTAAGCAGGGCCGCTGTGTTTGCAGCCTTATATTTAACATTTATTCTGAGTTTCCATTTTTGAACCAGGTTTTCAACCCTTATCTGGCTTTAGAAAATTGAAAATTTATCCTTTGAAGATTTAAACAATTCTATAACCATTTTTTAAATGCTGTTCATGAAGCGTAATATTCTAGGAGAGCTGCCAACCATTTAGAAGTATTTTTCTAAGATGGTTTAAACAATTGTTAAAAATTATTTGATGTATGAAATAAAATGTTCATATTTCGTTCAACTCCCTGATGCTAGATGTTGCCTTTCCTAGTAAAATGAGTAGCTTTTGAGAGAGGCAAACCATAGAGGAGCCTACACAGAGGCTACAGATCATATCTATTTTGTTTAAAAAATTGTATCTTGAGCACTTAAACAGTACTTGGTACCCAGTACATTTTTGTTGAATGACTGACTGAGTTAATGAATGAATTCAGTTGTCAGGGGAAGTCTGTGATTGGTTTCAGTTTTTTTTTTTTAATTGTGGTGAAAATATACACAAAAATACAGCAATTCAACAATTTCTACATGTATAATTCAGTGACATTGATTACATCTTCAAGTTGTGCAACCACTCTCACTATACTTTTCCAAATTATTCCACCACAATTAACCTACATTCAATGCACCCTAAGCAAAAACTCACTCTTTCCCCCTCCCTCCCACTAATGATTTTTGGTTTCTATATTTTTGCTTACTTCGTATAAGTGAGATCATGCAATATTTGTCCTTTCGTGACTGACTTATTTCACTCAGCATAATGTTTTCTGGTCCATCCATGTTATGACATGCATCAGGACTTCATTTCTCTTTATGGCTGAGTAATATTCCATTGTATGTATATACTACATTTTGTTTATCCCCTCATCAGTTGGTGGACATTTTGGTTGTTTCCACCTTTTGTGAATTGTGAATAGTGCTGTAATGAACACTGGTGTACATGTCTTCTCGTGTCATTCCTTTCAGGTCTTTTGGATGTATATCTAAGAGTAGAATTGCTGGATCATAGGTAGTTCTATGTTCAACCTTTTGAGGAACCTCTAAAGTGTTTTCCACAGTGGTGGTACCATTTTACATTCCCATCAGCAATGGATGAGGTTTCCTGCTTCTCTATAACCTTGCCAACGTCTAATGGTTTCTGTTTTTTTGATCACTGACATTCTGTTGGGTGTGAGATGGGATCTCATTGAGGTTTTGATTTGCCTCTTCCTAAATGGCTAATCCTCCACGTGTCTGTCAGTTTGTCATACTGCGGGGGCTTGCATATTGCTGTGATGCTGGAAGCTATGCCATCGGTATTCAAATACCAGCAGGGTCACCCATGGTGGACAGGTTTCAGTTGAGCTTCCAGGCTTCCAGACTAAGACAGACTAGGAGGAAGGACCCGGTGCTCTACTTCTGAAAAGAATTAGCCAGTGAAAGCCTTGAGAATAGCAGCAGAACATTGTCTGATATAGTGCTGGAAAATAAGGCCCTCAGGTTCGAAGGTACTCAAAAGACCACTGGGGGAGAGCTGCCTCCTCAAAGTAGAGTTGACCTTAATGATGTAGATGGAGTCAAGCTTTTGGGACCTTCATTTGCTGATGTGGCAGGACCAAAATGAGAAGAAACAGCTGCAAACATCCATTAATAATTGGAACTTGGAATGTACAAAGTATGAATCTAGGAAAACTGGAAATCATCAAAAATGAAATGGAATGCATAAACATCAATATCCTAGCATTAGTGAGCTGAAATGGACTGGTATTGGCCATTTTGAATGGGACAATCATATGCTCTACTATGCTGGGAATCACATTTTGAAGAAGAATGGGGTTACATTTATCATCAAAAAGAACATTTCAAGATCTATCCTGAAGTTCAACGCTGTCAGTAATAGGATAATTTCCATATGCCTACAAGGAGGACCAGTTAATACAACTATTATTCAAATTTACATACAAACCACTATGGCTAAAGATGAAGAAATTGAAGATTTTTTACCAACTTCTGCAGTTTGAAATTGATCAAGCATGCAATCAGGATGTATTGATAATTACTGGTGATTGGAATGGAAAAGTTGGAAACAAAAAAGGAGGATCGGTAGTTGGAAAATATGGCCTTGGTGCTAAAAACAATGCCGGAGATCACATGATAGAATTCTGCAAGACCAACGACTTCTTCATTGCAAATACCTTTTTTCAACAGCATAAATGGAGACTATACACGTGCACCTTGCCAGATGGAATACACAGAAATCAAATCAACTACATCTGTGGAAAGAGATGATGGAAAAGCTCAATATCATCAGTCAGAAAAAGGCCAGGGGCTGACTGTGGAACAGAGCATCAATTGCTCATATGCAAGTTCAAGTAGAAACTGAAGAAAATTAGAACAAGTCCAGGAGAGCCAAAGTATGACCTTGAGTATATCCCACCTGAATTTAGAGATCATCTCAAGAATAGATTTGATGTGTTGAACACTAATGACTGAAGACCAGATGAGTTGTGGAATGACATAAAAGACATCATACGTGAAGAAAGCGAGAGGTCATTAAAAAGACAGGAAAAAAAGGCAAGACCAAAATAGATGTCAGAAGAGACTCTGAAACTTGCTCTTGAATGTAGAGTAGCTAAAGCAAAAGGAAGAAATGATGAAGTAAAACAGCCGAACAGAAGATTTCAAAGGGAGGCTCGAGAAGACAAAGTAAAGTATTATGATGATATGTGCAAAAACCTGGAGACAGAAAACCAAAAGGGAAGAACATGCTCAGCATTTCTCAAGCAGAAAGAACTGAAGAAAAAATTTAAGCTTCAAGTTGCAATAGTGAAGGATTCTATACGGAAAATATTAAATGATGCAGGAAGCATCAAAATAAGATGGAAGGAATACACAGAATCACTATACCAAAAAGAATTGGTCGATGTTTAACCACTTCAGGAGGTAGCATATGATCAGAAACCGATGGTACTGAAGGAAGAAGTTCAAGCTGCACCGAACGCATTGGTGAAAAACAAGGCTCCAGGAAGTGACAGAATACCAACTGAGATGTTTCAACAAATGGATGCAGCACTGGAAGTACTCATTCATCTCTTCCAAGAAATTTGGATGACAGCTACTTGGGCAACCTACTGGAAGAGATCTTCCAATACAGAAGAGATCTATATTTATGCCTATTCTGAAGAAGGGTGATCCAACTGAATGCGGAAATTATCGAACAGTATCGTTAATATCACATGCAAATAAAATTTTGCTGAAGATCATTCAAAAGTGGCTGCAGCATTATATCAACAGGGAACTGCCAGAAATTCAAGCCAGATTCAGAAGAGGATGCAGAACCAGGGATATCATAGCTGATGTCAGATGGATCCTGACTGAAAGCAGAGAATACCAGAGAGATACTTTACTTGTGTTTTATTGACTATGCAAAGGCATTCGACTGTGTGGATCGTACAAATTATGGGTAACATTGTGAAGAATAGGAATTCCAGAACACTTAATTGTGCTCATGAGGAACCAGTACATAGATCAAGAGGCAGCCGTTCGAACACAACAAGGGGATACTGTGTGGTTTAAAGTCAGGAAATGTGTGCATCAGGGTTGTATGCTTTCACCATACCTATTCAATCTGAATGCTGAGTAAATAACCTGAGAAACTAGACTATATGAAGATCGAGGCATCAGGATTGGAGGAAGACTCATTAACAACCTTCGTTATGCAGATGTCACAATCTTGCTTGCTGAAAGTGAAGAGGACTTGAAGCACTTGCTGATGAAGATCAAAGACCACAGCCTTCAGTATGGATTACACTTCAACATAAAGAAAACAAAAATCCTCACAACTGGACCAATAAGCAACATCATGATAAATGGAGAAAAGATTGAAGTTGTCAATGATTTCATTTTACTTGGATTCACAATCAACACCCATGGAAGCAGAGATCAAGAAATCAAAAGATACATAGCATTGGGCAAATCTGCTGCTACAGACTTCTTTAAAGTGTTAAAAAACAAAGATGTCACCTCGAAGACTAAGGTGTGCCTGACCCAAGCCATGTTGTTTTCAATCACCTCATATGCATGGGAAAACTGGACGATGAATAAGGAAGACCAAAGAAGAATTGATGCCTTTGAATTGTGGTGTTGGCGAAAGAATATTGAATATACCATGGACTGCCAAAAGAACAAACAAATCTGTCTTGGAAGAAGTACAACCAGAATGCTCCTTAGAAGCAAGGATGGAGAGACTACATCTCATATACTTTGGACATGTTATTAGGAGGGATCAGTCCCTGGAGAAGGACATTATGCTTGGTAAAGTAGAGGGTCAGCGAAAAAGTGGAAGACCCTCAGTGAAGTGGATTGACACAGTGGCTGCAACAATGGGCTCAAGCATAACAATGATTGTGATCATGGCACAGGACCGGGCAGTGTTTTGTTCTGTTGTGCATAAGGTCACTATGAGTCGGAATTGACTCGATGGCAAAACAAATGACTAATGACTTTGAGAATCTTTTCATTGCTTTTTGGCTATTTAAATATTCTCTTTGGTAAATGGTTTCAGATTTTGAAACGTTGCTAGATATCATCAGCAAAGAACTAAAGAGAATTGAGGAAATATAATAGATATTATTTATTTATTGATGAGACACCTCCCCCAAATTTCTTTTGACGGAGTACTTGGGCCAATTTTCTAATTTCAAACTACATTTATGATGGCAAAGTGCAGGCTGGATGGCACATTCTAGGCATTTAAACAAGCAAATACTAAGCTTCTGTGCTTGTATGTAGCTTAAACCTATGGAACAGATAATTTGAACTACTGCCATGGGACTCCTGTCCAGCTATCTGCCAAACTTCTCCCTGTGGATGTCTCCCAGACACCCTAACATCAATGTGCTTAAATCTAAATGCTGCCTCTCTCCCTAACTACCTTCTCCTGGCCTGCTTTATGCATCTCAGTGATGAGAGATGCTATTTTACCCAGGCACCTGAGCCTCAAACCAGGAATTTATTAGACTCCCCTCTCTCTTCCACCATTTAGAGCCAATCAATTGCTTAACCATCATTTAATCATGTTAATGCATGTTAGTAGAACAAGTGACCTCAAAAAAATAGAAAATTGGACTTCCGGCAAAATAGTTCTCTAGGCAGAAACACCATGCAGTCCCTCCAGAGCAAAGATCTGAAAAACTAAGCCAAACAGAGAAAACAGCAATCCTGAAACCCTAAAACATCAAATGAAGAGATAAAGAACTCAGCCAAGCACCAAATGGAGTGAAAAAACTGACAGAGAATGGAGAGAGAGGAGAGGTTCATGCAGAGGTTCCCCATCAGCTAATGCAGTGTGGATCTGCCATCTTGGACTCCTGTCAGAGAACAGCAAATAGGGAGTATGAGAAAGCAGCTTCACGGAGCTTCCAGCAGGAGACAGAACAACCGGTAATTTGCAATATATGCTTTCCCACCCCCCACACTTCCTTCACCTCCACTCGGCCTCCTCTGCTTCCTGCGGCCACAGTCTCTTGGCTGGGAAGCACCGGCTGATTGGATTCCACCAGCTCACAATGGCCAGCTCCCTGAGTGCCATTTGTTGGCTGCTGGTGTTGCTTATTTCCACTTCTTTTGATTTCTTCCTTACCTCTCACCACCTCCTCCTCCTTTTGCTCAATACCTGGCTCTGTGCGCCATCTTGCTTCTTCCTAAGAGGCTGCGGAGCTCCGTTCAAGTGTGGAACTGCTTCCTGAGCTGGGCTGTCACGCTGGTGGGATCCCGGGGCTTTTGTTTGTTTGTTTGTTTTGAATTGTTTGTTTGCATTCTTTTCATTTTCTCGAGCTGGGAGCTTGAGTTCTGGCCAGGCAGTGCTACGTGGCTTGGGACCTACTCCCTCAGCTTGCCCAGATGCACAGAGGGATCCCTGAGAGCATTTCTTTATTCATGGGGTTTTTTTTCTGTTTCTTTGGGGGCTTTTCTTGTTTTTTTTTTTTTTATTAATTTGTTTTGTTTTCTTTTCCCTCCTTTTCCGTTTTTGTCTTTCTTCATTACTCAGTTTCTTCTCTCTCTATACCTTCCTTTTCTTCCTGTCCCCTGGATACCTGGCGCTGAATACCTCTATGCATTCTTGCCAGGCTGTACTGCTACACCTGGGAACAACTTCTCCAGACCTCGTAGCTGCACCAGTAGGCTCCCTGGGAGCTTTGCTGTTCTTTTTTCTTTCTAATTTTTATTTATTTATTCTTTTCTTTTCTTTTTTTTCTTCTTCTTCCCCTTTTTGTTTTTCTCCATTTCGTAGTCTCTCATCTCTCCACTCCAACGCAAAGCTCCCCAGCACTCTTGTTTGTTTGTATGTTTTTGGCTCCTGTTCCTCTCTCCTCTCTCCCATATCCATCTTAGCTGCACACATAACAATCTCCCCCCTCCATCCTGCCTACCTGCACCATGTGCTTAACATCACACCACCAAGCAACACAGGCACGGCCTACCGGAACCTGCCCTGCACTGATTACTGACCCGCCCTGGTGGCTGTAGTAAGTGCCACAAACAACCCATCCCAGCAACTCCTCTTCAGCTAGACCTGCCCTGCTGTACCATTCTTCAGCTAGATCTGCCCTGCTGTACCATATCTGAGCTACTGACCCTGCCAATTGGTGAAGGAGGTGAAAAGTATCGTGCCCACAGATGAGCAAACAACAAAGAACACACAGCCCAGCTGCTCAGACATAGCCAAATTAAAAAAAAAAAGGACGAAACAAACAAATCTACAATCAATAAACGAGAAAAATAACTATTGAACGCCCCGAAGACAGCAGACAATATCAAAACATTTACAAAAACAGGACAGGATGTTTCCAGTAGGTGTCCAAAGAAAACACCAGATGACTTTCCAATGGAAGAAAAGGCACTAGAACTACCTGATAGGGAATTCAAATCTCTAATACTCAGAATTATCCAAGAGTTGAAGCAAAATCAGACAAAAATGAGGAAAAAGTAGACAAATTCATGGAAAAGACAGACAAATTCATGGAAAATACAGACAAAAAAATGGAAGAATTCAGGAAAATAATGCAGGAACAAAATGCCAAAATAAATTCACAACTAGAAATTATACAAAAACAACAATTAGAAATCCAAAAGATAAACCACAAGATTTCAGAAATGGACAGTGTCATAGAAGGGCTGAGTTGCAGATTTGAAACGGTGGAAGACAGGATTAGTGGATTTGAAGACAAACACTTGGATACAACTTTGTTCGAGGAAAACTCAGAAAAAAGAACAAAGAAAAATGAAGAGACCCTCAGAATTATGTGGGATACAATCAAAAGCAAAAATTTACGAGTGATCAGAGTTCCAGAACAGGGGGAGAAAACAGAAAACAGAGAGGATCACTGAAGAATTGCTGACAGAAAACTTCCCCAATATCATGAAAGATGAAAAGCTGGCCATCCAAGAAGCTTAACGAACCCCATATAGGATAGACCCCAAAAGAAAATCACCAAGGCACATCATAATCACACTCGCCAAAACCAAAGATGAAGAATCCTAAGAACAGCTTGTGAAAAACAAGAAGTCACATACAGAGGAGAAATAATAAGACTAAGCTCAGATTATTCGGCAGAAACCATGCAGGCAAGAAGGCAATGGGATGACATATATAAAACCTTGAAAGAAAAAAATTGCCAGCCAAGAATAACATATCCTGCAAAACTCTCGTTCAAATATGGTAGTGAAATTAGGACATTTCCAGATAAACAGAAATTAAGGGAATATGTAAAAACCAAACCAAATTTACAAGAATTATTAAAGGGAGTTCTTTAATCTGAGAAGACACAACTTCAGCTCACAGACTGAATCTAGGACTCAGGATTGTACCAGCCAGATACCAATCTAGGAAATGAACTGTCACGGACTGTCCAAAACCAAAAGAAATACAACAGGGAATCAGAGCAGTTAATTTGTAAATGACAACAACATCAGAACAATAAAAGAGGGAATAAACGGCATAGGTATAGAAACTTCTAATGGAGAGGAAGGCAAGGCGATACCAAGTAATAATAGACTGCTTCAAACTTAGAAAGATAAGGGTAAATTTCATGGTAACCACAAAGACAGTTAACAAACATACTCAGAAAAATAAAGAGGAAAAACATAAAGTCTCAGCAAAAACAAAACCTACAAATACAAAAGAAATGAAAAAACAAAATCCACAAACAAAAGTAATTCATTACAGGAGAGTAAGAAGAACAAAGAAAACGTCAGCACCACATAAGAAATAGAAAATTTTGGCTAGAAATGGGATGTTTGAAACTGATGTTAATGGAAATAGTAATGACAGAATCCAGGATATAATTGTGACAATTGCTGGTTGAGATGGCTAGAAGAAAAAGTTCCTGGAGTTGAGGATGTAGGGAAATTGAGAAACCAGGGTGTCGGATGGGTCATCCAAGTGGATGTTGTCATCACCAAGAATGATGGCAATAGTAGGGGTGTTGAGGAGAACTCTGGTCTAGGATCTAAGGTCAAAGAAAGAGGGGCAACACTGGAAGATTAGAAGACGACAGCTGTGAGGAGGTAGAAAAGCTGGTATAACTGGATGGCCTGAGCATCAAACCAACAGAAGGAAGGTGGGAAATGATTTGAGATTGCAGTGAAAGCCTGGAGGATAATGCACTTCCTGACTCTGAGATGCGAGACTAAGTACATCCATACAATGGAGTATTGTTCAGCAATAAAAAGAAATGAGCTAACAAGCACAAAAAGACTTCGAGGAAACTTAAGTACATACTGCTAAGTGAAAGAAGTCAGGTAAAAAAATTGTACGTTGTATTATTCTAACTATATACTAATCTTCAAAAAGCAAAACTATAGAGACAGAAAAGAGATCAGTGGTTGCCAGGGGTTCAGGCCAGTGAAACTATTCTGTGTAATATTGTAATGGTAGACACATGACATTATGCATTTGTCAAAACTCATAGGACTGCACAGCACAAAGAATAAACCCTAACGTAAACCACGAACTCGTTACTCATGTATCAGTATAGGTTCGTTAGGTGTAACAAATGTACCATAGGAATGCAAAATGTTAATATTAGAACTTGCAGTGCATATGAAGGAGAGGGATATACAGGAACTCTGTACTTTCTGCACAATTTTTCTGTAAACCTACAATTGCTATAAAAAATCAAGTCTCTTAAAAAAAAACAAAACAAGCAAACAAACAAGCAAAAAATAATCAGTCTTTACTTGAGAAGACTGCTGGGGAAGCGATGTCCGTAGGAGACAGCCCAGTTGTTTTTAAGATAAAGAGGGGATGTGATTCTTCAAAGAAGCTAACAGATACAGTGGAGTTTGCTGATCAGGAATATTAGACAATTCAAGTGGAACATTTGAAAGGGAGGGATGAGGTAGAGTGTTGAGTCAGATTAAGGCATGTACTGAACAGGGTAGGAAATACTGTTGACCATGGAAGAGATTCAAACCTTGTAAAGAGAACTGACAGAGTCACAAATCTGAGATCCCCATGCCAGAGAGTGGAGAGGACTCAGAACATCTATCCTGGTAATAAGCCATTCTAGGAGCCTTACCTTTTCAAACATTATGTGGAGGATTTCAGGTAAGAATAGGGGTAAAGCAAGCCTCTAGGGCCTGAGCCTATATTCAAGTCATCATTATTAACTTGTGGTTCAGGTTAATAAGTATACTGGTAGAAACATTTAGAGTTCAGATAAAGGTAAGGCTTTGATTTTTGGAGACTATCTGATGATGCACCAGTACTGGTTAGTAAGTGAAAAATCACTGCTCTTTCTGCACCAAAAGTTCTGCATGCGGTTCAGGTTTTCTGACGGAAAAATCGGTCACTTTCATTAAATTCTCAACGTGGTCTTTGACCCCCAAAAGATTATCAATCACTGATCTACATGATCAATCAAACAGATGGGTGATGTTTGTTCCTCTGCTGAATTAATTGAAATTTAGACTGTATTTACTGAGCGTTTTTTCATCACTTGGACCCAAACCTTAATCTGTAGTTAACGTAATTGAGTTTTCTGTGAACTCTTGTTACAGTATAATGAGAAGTACTATACAGAGAAACCTTAGTCATTTTCCATAATTACTAAGAGAGCCTTTGCAATTTATTGTACTTCATAAATCAGCGAGTATTTACAGAGTCAAGGTAAACAGACAAGGGCATGTTGTCCCCGTGAATGCGCTTGATTGCGTGATAAAAAAGTCATTATGAATTACTTGGGATGTATGTTAATGGTTTGAATAGTACTCTACAAAAACCAAACCAAAACAAGCAACCAACCAAACAACATCCAAAAAAACCCACTTCATTAACACATTCATTGAAATTTATGACAGTTCCCACCAGCAGAACAGGTTTATCTTCGCATTAAGAAAAATGTGTTTGATCTGAATGTTAATCATGAAAACAAGGGAAGTGGTTAGTTTGTTTGAATGACGTTTCTTAGTCCAGCAGGCCATTTTCAAGCATTTGGAAAACCAGATTTATAGTATTTGAATGTTGTTGTTAGTTGCTGTGGAGTCAGTTCTGACTCATGGGGACCCCATGTGTGCAGAGTAGAGCTGCTTCATAGAGTTTTCAAGGCTGTGACTTTTCGGAAGCAGGTTGCCAGGCCTGTCTTCCAAGGTGCCTCTGGGTGTGTTCAGACTGCCAACATTTTGGCTAGGAGTCGAGCGCTTAACGGTTTGCGCCACCCAGGGACTCCTACAGTATTTGAATAGTATCAATGAATATATAATTACAAATGATGATTTTTTTATTCAAGCACTTGTTTCTATTTTCTGAGAACCACAGCCTTGTTCGGTCCACTGCTGGTTAGCAATGTGACTGTAGGTCTGTGTGCTGTGAGCCCCACACTTGACCTTCCCTCTGGTTAGTGTAAATATATTACATTTAATCCAATATTGGATTTTTCTTTCCTCTCAAATCCCTAAATGGCAATATAGGTGGAGATTTAATTGTAGGAGACTATTTTGACCCAGATATTCAGGCTTGTGAGTTATTGAAACTCACAGTTTCCTTTGGCTTGTGATAATTTCAAATGACTTGAAATGATTAAAGGATGGTTGAATAAATTGAAGTTTTAAATAAGGTTTTATTTTTCCATTCTTAGGACCATAGAAGGTAAATCAAATTATATAATATTATGAGTTAAGATAATAAGATTTGGGATGCAAAGATGAAACTACTTCTATAACATGAGCTACATTGTAAGGCCCATGAAGGCAGGGACCCTATGTGTCCCATATCCCCAGTACCTAGCACAGGACCTGGCTCACTGTGGTGCTCAACAAATATTTTATTTAGATAGTGAATAAAATATAACCAAAAACTTGACGTATTTTTGATGAGCAGAATACACTGATAATTTGGAGAGTGGTGGTATAAGCCATTTCTTGTGAATCAACTACGTAATTAAAGATTCATATCTAAATTAACTTGGTAAACAGAATTAGAGGGCTCTCTGACTTGTATGCATTTTCTGATCCAACTGGACATGATATCATATACCATAACAATTAATTACTAATTAACATATGGATGTAGAAATACCAAATAGTCAAGCAAATCATGATTTATCAACTGATTTTTATATCCAAAAATTCTTGTGTGAGCATCAAAGGACTTAAATAGAGATGTGTAAAAAAGAAAAAGGAAATGTTAAAGAATATACATTATATTTGAAAGATTGTGAGCTAATGTCACTAGGATGAGAAGAGTAATTGTATCCTTAGATAGACTTTTCCAGCTCTAAAATTTCAGAGCACTCGGGTGCCACTGAGTCGATTCCAACTCATAGAGACCCTATAGGACAGAGTAGAACTGACCCATAGGGTTTTCTTGGCTATAATCTTTAGGGAACAGGTCTCTAGTTTCTACTTGCGAGGAGTGCCTGGGTGGATTTGAACTGCCAACCTTCCAGTTAGCAGTTGAACACTTAACCATTGTGCCACCACGGCTCCTTCAGAGTTCTTACTGGGGAACAAACTTGCTGAAGCATGAAGCCTGATGCTGTCATTTAGAGGCTCAGTCATCAACAGAAGGAGCCCTGGTGGCACAAAGGTTAAGTGCTCAGCTGCTAACTGGAAGGTTGGCAGTTCAAATTTACCCAGCTGCTCTGAGAGAGAACAACCTGGAGATCTGTTCCCTAAAGATTACAGTCAAGAAAACCCTATGGGGCAATTCTACTCTGTCACATAGATCACTATGAGTTGAAATCTCCTCGAGGTCCCCTAACATCAACAACAACATCAACAGAAATGAAGCACTGGCTGGCCTCTTTCCCTACTCCATCAGCAGCTGGGACTAAACTGACAAACAGGGGCAAGAGGGCTCAAAAATGACTCTCCTGAGTGCAGACTAATCTGTATTTTTCTGTTAGCGTTTGGAATAGAATTCCAGGTCCTTAAGATTTTACATTGTTATTTAGCCTTCCATCGGTTTCCAAACGGATGGTCTTAAAGCCCCAGCCCTGCCCCTTGCTTTTCCATGATTAGGCATATTTATGAGAACCACCAAAACTTTAAATCTCCTCCTTTCATTGCCAGTAAAAGTAGCAGAAATGATAGCAATAAAAAGTCTTGGCTTCTATTCCTGAATCAATGACCAATCCTTTCGGATCCAAATAAACTCATGAGACAATCAGCAATGGTCTGTAGCACCATTATCATTAAAGGCCAGCCAGCAATTTTGTTATAAAATCTCCTGAGGCAGCTTGTAATTTGGCTGTTTTAATTAAACCTTACCAGCCCAGATTGCAGGCGGAAAGTACCGGGAATTTTCCACTGAACTGTCACTCTAGAAAAATGTTCTACTATGGATTTGATGTCAAAAATCATAACAATATTTAATGCCAGATGACTGGCATAACAATGATCTTGAGTGACAGTTTGAGAGCTCAGGAAGTTAAATTAAAACTGATATGCTTATTTGTCTCTTGAACTGTCAAATCAATATACGCACCTTCTGCTTTTTCAGCACTGCTACATCTTGGGGCAGTTGGTTGCAGTCGATAGTTGAAACTGCATATTAGCAAGAGGCTGGGTTTGATTCTATGACTTTGTTTCCTTCTTTTTTAAGCTCTAGATGAGGAAAATAAGAATAATGGCAGTGATAAATTAATAAATTTCCCAATACAACCTTCCGGTTAGCAGCCAAGCTCTTAACCACTGTTCCACCAGGGCTCCACCGCTTGTCATAGTGTAGTATATTTGCTTATTAATGACGCTAGACTGTGAGCATCATGGGAGCAGGGGCTATTTCTTACTTATATGTCATTGAATCCTCAGAACCTTGTCCAGTGCCTGGCACATAATCATATCTCAATATCTGTTAAATTAATAAATGAATAAAGGAAATACCAATGGGAAAATTGTATTCGCCCGTGTTCATCGTAAAGTTAGTTCTGCTTAGGGTGATCTCATTTGTAACTGGGAAGGGATATTGGAAATTGTATGAAAAATTCACAAATGCAAGTTCAGTTCTTGAATAAGCAACAGAACAATTGACAATGTGTTGTATATCCTGTGCCATCCTCATGATCCTTGGTATTTTTGGGTCCATTGTTGTGGCTATTGAATCAATCCATCTCATTGAAGGTTTCCCCATTTTTGCTGGCTCTCTACCCTTTAATTTTACTTTAACCCTTTGGGTACTTGTCACAATTACCGAAGATAGACCTTCAGAATCCCCAGTCTTCTGAAACAGAACTTCTAGGGGTGGTTCTGAGAGTCTGTATTTTAGCATGTCCCCTCTCTTCACTCCCAGGTGTTGGTCTGGTGCACACTTAGGCAGGAGAAGCTTTGTTCAGCCCCTGAAAGGCCTTGCAGCTCTCTGGGGACTTGTGATCTTGCCTTAGGGATGAGTCATCAACAACCTTAAGTTTGTAAATGATATTTGTAAATATTCACAGTGTTATGTTTTAATTTTTTATGACTTGTAGGCTTTCCCCTGGAGAGATGTTTAATTTTCTTTTGCTGTTTTGTATTGCAGGGTCTTATTCACTTGATTAATTTTTAGTCGGAGAATCATGCTGAGCTATTTCCAGACTGAGTGGAGGCAGCTCTATATTGCTTTCCCAGTGGAATTCTGATTAATACGCTTTTCTCTGTGGTCTCTGTGGACCACCAATTTCCTCGTCCTCCAGTTCTATTTATTCTGTTGAGAGGAGGCAGAAAGTCAGGAAAAGGTAAGCATAATGGAGCAATGCTGTGATTTGCTGGGTGGCAGAGCTTTAAAACTAGCTTTTGCCTGCTGGTACGTAAGGATTGACTTGTGCATTTCCATGGAATCATCCAGTATAGTTCTGCTCTTTTGTTTTCACAATCACTTGTGTTTATTGGAAAATTGTTTGCTTTAAAACTAAGCGTTTCATTTCATCAGAGATGTCTGCTAAAACTTACTAATATGCATCCCAGTCTAGAAAATGATTGTTAGAGCCATTTTGATTAGATGGTTCTGCTGATTCTCCTACTTAGGCTTATTATTAAAGCTGAGTGAGTCATTTTCCTACAAGAGCTCATTGTAATTCTACAAATGATCTTTGGAATGGTCAGCCACATCTGCTGTCACCTGGTGGCTGCACTGTTTACCCTTGTGAGTCAGATTTTGAATTTTTGTGCAAAGCAGCGTGAAAATATTAGCTACAAAAGAATCACAACACATATCGGGTCCCAAAGGGCTAGTACATTAATTCTCTATTGCTGTATAACAAATTACCACAGAGTTAGCTGCTTAAACAATGCCCATCAATTAGCTTGGAGTCTCTAGGTGGTGCAAATGGTTAAGAGTGGCTACTAAGATTGGAGGTTTGAACCCACCCACAGACGCCTGGGAAGAAACACCTGGCAATCTACTTCCAGAAGATCACAGCCATTGCAAACCCTATGGAGCACACTTCTATTCTGAAACATGTGGGATCACCATTTGTTGGAAAGACTCAATGGCAACTTTTTTTTCTTTCCTATTAGCTCTCACACCCACACACAAAAAACAACATAATTTGGACATGTTATCAGGAGGGATCAATCACTGGCGAAGGACATCATGCTTAGTAAAGTAGAGGGTCAGAGGAAAAGAGGAAGACCCTCAACAAGATAGAGTGGCGCAGTGGCTGCAACAATGTGCTCAAGCATAACAATGAACGTGAGGATGGCTCAGGACTGGGCAGTATTTCGTTCTGTTGCACATGGTGTCGCTATGAGTTGGAATCGACTCCACAGCCCCTAACAACAACAACAACATTAACTCACAGTTCTGTAAGGCAAAAGTCTGCTGGGGCCAGGCAGGGTTCTCTCCTTAGAGGCTCAGAAGGCAGAAATCAAGAGGTTGGGGGAGGAGGGAGGACTGCTTTGCAAGCTCATTCAGGTTGTTGGCAAATTCCTTTCCCCACAGTCATGGCACTGAGGTTGTCGTTTATTTGCTGACTGTTGTGAGGAGCCACTCTGAGCTCCTGGGGTCTGTCTCCAATCCTTACAAGTGGTCTCCTCCACCTTCAAAGCCAGTAATAATACATCAAATACTTCTCATGCTTCAAATCTCTCTGACTTCACGCTCTACTATTATCCAGAGAAAACTCCGCTTTTAAAGGGCTCATGGGACTGGGTCAGGTCCACCTGCATAATTACATCTTCAAAATCTCTTTGTAGCAGTACCTGGATTAACGTTTGGTTGAATAACCAGAGGACTGGAATCTTGGGTGTCCATTTTAGAATCCTGCCTACCACAGACAAGGACATTGTTTAAAATGATAAGACAATTACTATGATATATGAATATATGTCATCTATATTACGTATGTAATATATATTATTCAATTTTAATTGCCTGCTAATACGGCTGTTATCTGGGAAAAATACTAGTTTGTGGCAATGTATAATATCATTTGTGTGTTATGTAAAGGCCAGGAGTTACGGTACAAGGATGTATGACATTTTACTAAATTTAAAGGTGCATTTTCTCTTGAGTTTTGAAGGAAACAGATCATCTGTACAGGCAGGAACTTCAGGTCATCCAAATGTTTATTCCAATGCAGAAAACTACCAGGGATTTTGCAATAGTTACGTAATAAGCTTGAGGGCTTATTCTTCCCTAAATCTGTTCATTTTTGGGCAATGATAACTAATGCAAAACCCCTTTCCTGACTAATTTTTGTTAAGTTCAAAACCACAATGGAGTCCTTTTCCTGATCAGTTCTACAAGCCCACTAGTACATTGTATCAAAATAGTTAAAGTCCTCGTTAAACATACGTTTTTTCTTTCAACAGCATTGAGTGGCAAATAAATGGGATCTGTTTATGATGATGTACTTAAAATGAGTGAGAGAAAATAGCGTTTATTCAATGAGTAGGACCATAGAACTGGGTCAGAGTTTTTTATGGTTGAATAATGGATTTGCACATTGACATTGAAACCAAGAACCAACCCATATAAAGTATTTGAAGAAGAGGGTAGGCACAGGAGAGGGGTGAGACCAAGAAAGTGCCCAGGGAAGATGGCCAAGGATAGCTAAGGGTTGGAACCAGGTGAGTAGTCCAAACTGGTGCTTGACAGGGTCAGAGTGAGGTTGTGCTTCTAAATCTGGGAGCACATTGAAGACTGAGTTTGAAGCAAGGTGATGGGTTAAACTAAGAAGAATGCAGGAAGCAGGAGTGCACAGATAATGGAAATCAGTGGTTCTTCTTCTAATAAAATCTATTGTCCTCCTTACTCAGATAAACACACATACTAAGCCACACATACAAGTTTTATACTAATTCTGGGGAGTTTGTAGATTCCATGAAGCCTGTGGGTGAACCGCATAAGGATTAGAACTCTGAATAGATGTTTGGATCAACAGCCACCCAACAAAAGCTCTGAGATTTGGATGCAGACCCAGAATTCAGGCACCAGCTCTCAACCAACTTGTAGGACCATAACGAGGCAGCAATCAGCATTGGGCACCAAGAACCTTGATTCTGATGAAAGATTCCATAGAAGAACCCTGATCCAAAGGGGATAAATTGAGAAACAAAATTTCAAATGCTCATGGAATTCAGAATTTCTGGAGCCATTAAGTCTGGATGAACCCATGAAACTATTGCCCTGATGTAATCTTTAAGCCTTAAACCAAAAATATCCCCTGAAGTCTTCTTTAAACCAAACAATAATTTGACTTAATTAGTAAAGAATGTCTGCCTTGAGCGTTGTGCTCTTTTAAAGAACTATCCACGTGGGATCAAATTCATGACAGCAACTCAAAAGGTTAGATAGGAAGCTTAGGGAGCAGTGAGTTCATGTTAATGGGGGAGGAACAATTCAGAAAAGGAGGATGAGAAAGGTTGCACAACTTCAAGAATGTAATCAATGTTACTGAATTGTACATGTAGAATTTGTTGAATTGGTATATGTTTTGCTGTGTATATTTTCAACAACAACAATAAAAAATAAATTATTCAAAACAAAACAAAAAACTCTTAATTCTGAAGTTACTGTCTTCCTCTAATAATCTCCTTATACACTTCTGGTCATTTGGAAGCCAGTCTCAAGATGAAAGCTTTGTGAGGTCTTTCAATAAAGAGTAAGTTTAATGAGGATGGACTTGGGTGTGTAGGGTAGAAGGAAGTTTAATGAGGATGGACTTGGGTGTGTAGGGTAGGAGGAAGGGTGAATCCTAACATCCAGATTTTTTTCACAAGTATGTTTAATAGATACTTAAACTGGAATTACCTTTTATTTTCTTTATAGAAGATTCTTGTTCTCCTTATATGTTTCTGGCACTCTTGTGGTATAATTCTTAAACCTGTCCATGTGAGAAAATTGTGAGAAGGCTTAAATCTGTTAAGCTGGAAGTTCACACAAGCTTATACAGTTTATACTCCTGAGTATTTAAATCATTTTAAGAAGGAGCCTCAGGAAATTGTCAAATGAAACAGGTGCCTAATAATTGACGAAAGAAAAACGACTTTGAACTGGGAAGATGGAACAACAGCATCTTAACGTCCAAGGCAACATAGTCAAGACAAAGCATCTTAAAAAATATCCTTTGTAATTTGTCTATGAATATTTGTTGAGAGTTACTAAAGTTATGTTTTGAAGATGTCTGTTTTTCCTTTCCTGTTTATCAAATCTGTTGTTGGCAAAACTATGTGAGCTTGGAAGTTCATTGGTTAACAGTACCTACGCTGCCATCAGAGAGATCTCAGAAACATCCTATAGACAGTCCCATCAGAGTGGACTATCCTGTCCTGTCTGAGGTTGAGCCCATACTGCTTGTAGCATATCAGTTATTCTCCCAGACTGGCACCATCATCAGTAGAAAGAGAGTTTCAGAAATGAATAATTTTGGGGACTTTTGGCCACAAAACATGTCATTGCAGCCATAACTGAAGTTTGGTCTGTATTTTGTGCTTCCTTTTTTAAAAATTTTACTGTGTTTTAGGTCAAAGCTTACAGTGCAAATTAGTTTCTCATTCAAAAATTTATATACAAATTATTTTGTGACATTGGTTGCAATCCCTGCAATGTGTCAGCATTCTCCCTCTTTCCCTTTCCACCCTGGGTTCCCTGTATCCATTCATCCAGTCCTCCTGTCCCTTCCTTCCTTATCATCTTTTCTTTTGGGCAGGTGTTGCCCATTTGGTCTCATATACTTGACTGAACTAAGAAGCATGTTCCTCCCGTGTTTTATTGTTTGTTTTATAGGCCTGTCTAATCTTTGGCTGAAAGGTGGATTTCGGGAGTAGCTTCAGTTCTGAGTTGGCAGGGTGTCTGTCAGACCAGTGAATCTAGTCTCTTTTTGTGAATTTGAGTTTTGTTCTACATTTTTCTCCTGTTCTGTTTGGAATCCTCTATTGTGATCCCTGTCAGAGCGCTCAGTGGTGGTAGTCAGGAACTATCTAGTTCTTCTGGGCTCAGGCTGGTGGAGGCTGTGGTTCATGTGGTCCATTAGTCCTTTGGACTAATATTTTCCTTGTGTCTTTGGTTTTCTTCATTCTCCTTTGCTCTGAACATGGTGCAACTAACAGGTGTATTTCAGATGGCCGTTCACAAGTTTTAAAGACCCCAGACACTACTCACCAAAGTAGGATGTAGAAAATTTTCTTTATAGACTATGTTATGCCAATTGACCTGGATGTCTCCCAAGACCATGGTCCCCTCATTTTTCTTTAGAAACTACCTATGGACATCCCAAAGAGTTGGTATTCTTTGGAAGGTGGGGACCCACGCACGTGAACAGACCCACGGAGGGACTCTGGAAATGAGCGGGAGGCTGTGCTTAGGAAATCTAATGTTTGTGGAAAGTAACTACGCTTACTTTGTTAGTAATCATTTGCATTGAGTACAAATTAATTGCTTATAAATGGTAAATATAATTCCTAAGCGTTTGATGCTTGATTGCTATCTTTGTTCCATGTGTAAGAGTCTATCTGCATGTTTATAATGCTAAACTACATATATATTCAAGACACAAAGTATTCTTAGCTGCAGTATTTCGTCTGATGGTTATATCATTATGAAGTAGGCAGGAAAGATATTATTATCTTATTTTTAAAAGATGTGCAACAAAGGCACAGAGAGCTAAAGTAAGTTTGAAGATGCTACTTCTGCCCTACCATCCTCAGGGCCGGTGCACTGTAACTTGTTTTAGCAAACGTTATGATATAATTGTGCTTTCTGACGACACCCTTGGAAGACCTTGTAGCGACAGTCATGTCAGGAGTGAGTGGCATGGACTGTGCCTCTGAAGTGCGGCTTTTCTTCAGATGGTGTTTAACTGGCGTATTATTGTGATCAAAACCAGGTCCTAGCCAAGAGAAGTGGATGAATATTAGCCAACCCCAATGAGTGCCTGGCACTTGGGAGACACATAAGAGTATTTGTTGAACTGACTATTCCTAACATTACATATAGGAGTCCCTGGGTTGCACAAATGTTTAAACACTAGACTACTAACCAAAAGGTTGGCAATTCGAAGCCACCCAGAGGTGCCTCAGAGGTAAGGCCTGGCAATCTGCTTCCAAAAGGCTACAGCCTTGAAAACTCTGTGGAGCAGTTGTACTCTGCACACATGGGGTCATCATGAGTTGGAATCAACTCAATGGTAATCAACAACAACAGCATTACATATATGATGAAACTTCTCTAGAGTGGGTTTGGTGAGAACAGTTTATTCACCAATTCAACAAATATTTATCTAGCACCTCTGCTATGCTTGGCACTGCCCTAGGCTCTGAATTAAGGTGTGAGACATCAAGACCCCAGCTTTCCAGGAGTTTATAGTTTAGTATGGAGAGACAGACATTTAATAAATAAGAACATTTCAGGTATGACAAGTGATTCAAAGAAAATTAAAAAGAGTAAGGTAATAGACTGACTGTGAGGCAGGGGAGCAAGAGTAGACGGGCACGTAGTGTGGGTATGTCCAAGAGAATTCTTCTCTGAGGAGCTAACATGTAAGCCAAGCCCTGATGATACAAAGGTACCTGCTGTGCATGGATCTGGAGGATGAGTTTCCCAGGAAAAGGCCCTAAGAAGGTAATAAGCTAGTTACGTTTGAGGAACAAAAAAGGGGACAAGTTGGAATATTGGAACTGAGGGAGAAAGTAGAATGTGATGAGGATGAAGACATAGTCAGGGTCTTAGAGATTATGACAGGAATTTGAACTTTAGTCACACTCAGAAGCTGCTGAAGGGCTTGAAGCTGGGTAGTCATAAAATCTGATTTAGATTTCAGAAGATGATTCAGATTCTTGCATAATAAATGGACTTCAGGAAGTAAGGGTGGAAGATAAGGCCAAACAGGAGGCTCCTGCAAGGGTCCAGGTGAGAGATATTGTTGATGGGACCAGAGGGCATCAATGGCAGTGTTACGAAGCAGTTGGGTTTGACATGAGTATGTTGGAGGTAGGACTTGGTTGATGAATTGGCTGTGGGGGAGAAGAGAGGGAAAGAGAAGAATCCAGGATGATATCCAGGATGATTCCTAGGGTTTAGGCCTAAGCAAAGGTAGATGCCATTTTTTAAGGAAGATTTATTTGTGTGTGAGGGTGAGGGGGTAGGTGTAGGGTCAAGAATTGTTGTCCACAAGCACCTTTGCAACCAGGGAAACTGTCTGAAAAAGGGACAGGTGAAACAGAGAAATGGGTAGAGCTAGGATTTTAGAAGATGGGGGCTCTTTTTTTTTTTTTTTTTTAAATCTCCCTTGACAACGTCCCTGGATGTGCAAATGATTTGCACTTGACTACTAACCTAAGGGTTAATGGTTTGAACCCACCCAGCAGTGGTGTGGAAGAAAAGCCTGGTGATATGCTTCCATAAAAACTATAGCCAAGAAAACTCTATGGAGTAGTTCTACTTTGTAACACATGGGGTTGCTATGAGTTGGATTCTACTTGACAGAAATGGTTTTTTTTTTTTTTTTTTTTTTTTTTTTTTTTTTTTGTGTTTTTTTTTTTTTTTTTTTTTTTTTTTTTTTTTTTTTTGCTGTGGTGTATAGGTCCAGGAAAGTATGCTTATAACTTTTTGTGTCAGTTTCCTTTCTTAAGGGGTAGCCAGATTAAATGCTTAAAAATTGCATATGTGCAATATTCTCGCCCAAAGTCCTGAGCTCCTCCAGTTTCAGTGTTGTACAAGTATAAACGGCTCCCCAAAAGGTCTGGCAGTTTATCTCGTCAAGAGTGATTTATATCAGTGGCCCTGGTTTATCTCCCCAGTGACTCTGCTTCCAGGAATAGAAAGAAAGCCCTGAGACATCTTATTGTTCATTAGGCAATGGGGAAGTGGCTTAAAGCCCCTGTCCAAGTTATTAAGTAACCACTTAACCTCATTCTATAGGAAAAAATATAAGGAATTCTTTCTCCTCATCTTATAGGAATTATATTTCATTAAAAGAAAACAAGATACCTAAAATAAACAATATGGGTGGTGTAGGTTACTGAAAAATAGCCGTGTCTCCTCCTCTCGGTTCAGTCTCCACAGAAATAATTCAAGACTCTGAGCATCCGTTATGATCTGGTTATAATTTAATCAACCTTTTCATTCACTGGGGTAAAATAAACTGTCACCAGGTGATAATATTTGGGGGCCAGATAAATGGCTTCCCTGATTTCAGCAAGGACTCTAGGTGTTCTTTAGACAGCACTAATAATAGGAGTCATGAGTGAAGTTAGCCGGGAATGTTCGTCTTCCACACACTGATGGAAATTTAGTCTTTTCTCTTCACATGTTTAATGCTCAAAAACCGCCAAGCAGTTTTAGAACCTGAACCATGTGAGATTTTGACAGCTGGGAATTTGAGGCATTGAAGTGGTTGGGGACTTCCTTAGAGTTAGGCTAGAATTAGGCACTGAAGAATCTAAGGTCGCATGCGGGTGAAGAGGCTGAAATTTATTTCCCATGACTAATATTCCCTCCCGTTTATCTGCATCATTCTTCTTCCCAGCATACCAGGGCCGTACTGTGTATTGATTCCTGAACCTCTTATTTCAGAAGAAAAGTTTGTGGTTAATGAATTCAGGGTTAAATCAGACAGGTGACAATTTAAGGTGTTATTTCTCCGGGGTGGGAGGGATTTGCATTTTTGAGAGTAGACACTCAAAGAAATGGTTAGTTTAAGGGGAACAAGATGAGTCTTTCATGGTGGCATTTTAGTCATGTGACCTCTGGATGGTGTGCATATATGTTTGTTTAGGGCAAAGATCATTCTCCAGGTATCCTCAAGTCCCAACACATCAAAGATCACTTACTCTGTCATTGTGAAGACCAGTCCTGGCCCAGTTTCCACTGATTTTCCAAATCCCAAGAAACAACCGAAATGGAAATACTAATCCCACCACTTGTAGGGCTGTTTTATTTAAAATGAGAAGAGAATTTTCACTCAGGCACTCTTCATCCCATATTATTTACATACATGTATTTGAGAAAAACGACACACAAAAAATGTTTTTCTTGTTTAAATTCCTCTTTCTGCCACGTTACCCCGGTCCTGCTTTTGTTTGTTGTTAATTGCCACTGAGTCCGCTCCAACTCATGGTGACCCCATACACAACAGAATGAAACATTACCCTGTCCTGCGCCATCTTCACAATCACTGGTGTGCTTGAGTCCATTGTTGCAGCCACTGTGTGTCTTAAGTGCCTTCTAACCTAGGATTGACACAGTGGCTGCAACAATGGGCTCAGGCATAATGATGGCACAGGACTGGGCAGTGTTTTGTTCTGTTGTACATAGGGTCACTATGAGTCGGAACCGACTCGACAGGACCTAGCAACAACAACCTCAAAGGCTCATCTTCCATCACTATACCAGACAATATTTTGTTGTGATCCATAGTGTTTTCACTGGCAAATTTTTTAAGTACATCAATGGCATACAACAATAATATTTGTCTATTTAGTTTTGCATCTTCTTTGATATGATTTTGTTAATCTATGTGTTCCTAACAATGCCTTTCTCTAAAACTTTAAATTTATTGATGTAAGTAGATAGCATTCTTTTTATGATTTTGCAAGTATTATCTGTATCTCTGGCTATTTTTAATTATTACTCTAGGGTTCTCTTTCTCTCATTAGAATTGCCAGAGGCATGTGTGTTTTACTGGATTTTTCAAAGAGCTAACTTTATTTTAATTAATCTAGTTGATCTTTTTGGAGTTATGTAATCTATGTTATAGCTTGAATTGTGTCCCCCCAAAATATATGTTAAAGTCCTAACTACTGGTACCTGTAAACGTAATCTTGTTTGGAAATAGAATTTTTGAAGATGTTATTAATTAAATTAAGGAACCCTGGTGGTGCAATGGTTAAATGCTTGGCTGCTAACCAAAAGGTTGGTGGTTTGAACCCAACCATTGGCTCCATGGGAGAAGGACATAGTGATCTGTTCCCTTAAAAATTACAGCCTAGAAAATCCTATGGGGCAGTTCAACTCTTGTCACATGGGGTAGCTATGAGTTGAAATTGTTGTGACAGCACCCAAAAACAACAACATCAGTTAAATTAACGAGGCCACACTAGAGTAGGGTGGGTCCTAATCCAGTCTGAGTGGTGTCCTTACAAAAAAGAAGAGACACAGAGAGACAGACAGAGGAAGGACTTCCAAGTGAAGACGCACCTACAAGCCAAGGAACACCTGGGGCTACCAGAAGCTAGAAGAGACAGAAAGACTCTTCCCCTAGAAGAAGTCCACTTCTTGTCGATTTGGACTTCTAGCCTCCAGAACTATGAGACAATAAATGTCTGTTCTTATAAACCACCCAGTTTATGGTGTTTTGTTACAACAGCTCTAGACATCTAATACAATCTATTTCTGCTTTTATCTTTTTAAATTCCTTTCTTCCTAATTTTTGGGGGTTTTGTTCTTTGTCTATCATGGTGAGTTGAAAGCTTAATGCATGTATTTTCTATCTTTCTTTGTTTTCTAACAAATACAGTTAAGACTGTACATTTCTGCTGGATATGGCTTTGACTGCATGCTGTGTATTGAAAGTGTAAGTAGTCTTGCCGATGTTCACTTCGTCAGCAATTTCAGATCTAATTTCTCCTTTAACTCAAGAATCCCTTAGGAAAATAGTTTAAATATCTCATAATGACTTTATTTTACTCTAGTATTTATTTTTCAATAGATAAATTCAATTATGTTTTTTAAATCTCACAAATGACCCTTAGCTATTATTTGGTACTTCATTGTTTCCATAGCCAGGCAGTTCCTAGATCTTATTCATCAGTGTGCTGAATTGTTCCTTTCTCAGAAATGAATAATATCCCCAAACTTTCTAATGTCCTTGTTTTTAACCTTCACGGCTTGTTGAATTGATACAAGTTTAAGATTGTTTCCTGAAGAATCAACACATCTTCCTGGGCTTGCAATACTGAACAAGTAACAGTTTGGCTTTATCCAAACCTTGGGGATATATTTGTCACCCAAGTGATTTCGATTTGAAGAGGAGACCCACTCTCCTGAATAATGACATTGATGGGGAAGTGAGCATACGTAGACCTCATCTTGTAAAGAAGCCCAGCGTCTCACCTTTGATCATGTTTTGCACATGGTTATAGATAGTGTGAACTACTTGTAGCCAGTTCCTTTCTATTTCTCCGCCATTTGTCAACCTGGGGTTTATTCTTCTCTTTCCAAGGAAAATGAGATCTACACTGACGTAATTTCAGCATTCCTCTGTATCCCTTTGCAATAACTGTATCTCCCTTCAGATTAACTAAACCCTATGTTCCTGGAATTAAATACATACATATAAATACATGTAACACATACACACATATTATCACATATGCATATACTGTATATGTATTATATACACATATAAGAGCTCTGGTGGCACAACAGTTAAGCACTCAGCTGCTAACTGAAAGATTGGCAGTTCAAACGCACCCAGTGGCTCCATGGGAGAAAGACCTAGCAATCTCCTCCCATAAAGGTTACAGCCTAGAAAACGCCATGGGGCAGTTCTACTCTCTCACATGGGGTCACTATGAGTTGAAAATCGGCTTGACAGCATACAACAACAACGACATTATACATTATCATATACATATTATATAGGAGCCCTGGTGGCACAGTGGTTAAGCACTCAGCTGCTAACCACAAGTTCAGCAGTTCAAACCCACCAGCCACTATGTGGTAGAAAGATGTGGCAGTCTGCTTCCTTAAAGATTCACAGCCTTGGAAACCCTATGGGGGCAGTTCTGCTCTGTCCTATAGGGTAGCTATGACTCAGAATTGACTAGACAGAAACAGGTTATACATTAATACATATTGTTATATACGTATTGACATATATAACATACATTTGTTGTATATTTTATATATATATATACATATACATATATTTGTTGTTGTTGCGTACTGTTGAATTGATTTTCAACTCATAACTACCCCATGTGACAGAATAGAACTGCCCCATAGGGTTTCTTGGCTGTAATCTTTACGGGAGCAGATCGCCAGGTCTTTCTCCAGCAAAGACACTGGGTGAGTTCGAACCACCAACTTTTCGATTAGTAGCCAAGCACTTATCTGTTGTGCCACCAGAGCTCCTTACATAATGTATGCACATATATATATATTGTACAAAACAAAATGCTAGCAAAGGGTGTCACTCTCCCATCTTACAGGACAGGGAAGACTCGGGCATCTGCCTGGCTCCTCTGAAGCTCCTCAGGAACAAAAAGAACAGCAGCCCTCACACCAGTGGTCCAGGGATCTCTGCAGTCCTCTAGACTCCTCAGCTACTGGTCTGCTCTTCCTCCTGGGCCTCTTTAATAATGGTGGCCCCTGAATGCTCTTTGGGTTCATCTCTCTCCTTCAGGACTGGACAGAAATTCAGCCTGCTCATACCCTCTAAGTTTAGGAGCTCCCATTAAGGTTACACACTAGAAAACCCCATGGGGCAATTCTACTCTCCCACATGGGGGCACATGGCTGGAAAGTGGTATGGTGGTTGGACAGGAAGTGGAGTACAGCAAATATGAAGGTAGCAGAGACCAGGTCTAACTGCCATCTGCCTCCTCAGACTTTTATATTTTTGCCAATCTTATGAGTGTAAAATGGTATTTCATTGTGTTAATTGCATTTCTCTAAGTTTAGGCATCTTTTTACTTGGCCATTCAAACTCTCTTTTCCGTAAATTGCTGGTTCATATCCTTCCCCATTTTTCTATTGGGCTGTTTACATTTTTCTTAATGATTTCTAGTTGTTAATAATATTCTGGGCACTAACTCTTTGTTGTTAAACACATCACAGCTCTTAGTTGGTGGTTTGTCTGCATCTTGTAGTATCTTTTGTTTGTATAGAAAATTTTAATGTTAATCTAAGTAGGTTTTTTAAAAAGAAATTTTTAAAGAAGGAGATAAAATTGAAAATGTCCTATCTTCTCCACTGCCTCCAATTCCTAAGAAAATTGATAATTAACTTCTCTGACTACAATAATAAATAATAGGTGATAGTAATAGGAAAAAACCCAGAGTATTTTAACATTTTTATACAAGAACTTTAAAAAGCCGCTTAAATGTCAATTTGTGGTAAATGACAGGCATTAAAAGAGGCCCACAAAATTAACTGTCAAGGTTATAAATCCAAAGAAAAAACTCAAACCTTAGGTTACATGAATGTCTGCCAGGACTGGGTAATTTTCACTCTAACCACTCTTTAGTTGACAGGAGTAATCTGTAAATGTCGAAACCTTATTATTTACAGAACAGGGTGGCTGAGTCACCTTGATATTCAAAGCAAAGGGTTGAAGTGTGTTGTGGATCATCTTAATGCCGTGATATTAATGGGGAAGGTACATGTAGAAGGAATAGAGTTGAAGATAATGGGTCTAAGCCATTACTGCTCATGTTTCATCCACTTGGAAAGGGTGGGCTGTAGCAGCATGTAACTGCTTTTACATTAAACCCATTAGTCACATAATATACCAAATAGACAAAAAATAATAAAGATACCAATTTTTATATCTCAAAACCTAAAGTGAATCCTCTTTCATTCAAAATATTTTTGGGATTACATACCTTTATGTTCTTCCACCCTCACCCCAAACTGCATATTTAACTCTTGATAGGAGCATACATGTGTTTCTAATTGACTTATTAATTCTGAGGTCTTACTTATGACATTTTTAACAATTTAAGTACTGGCTTTTGGTTATTGTAGGCTTTCACTGTTTTTTATACAGGCATGTAGTGGGGGAAAGCTCAAAATAATCAACTTCTGAACTAACAAGCATCCATTTCTCTGGTCTTTTAAAAGTGACCTCCTGCAAGCTTGTTCCCTCTTCCCAACCTTCTAGGACAAGTTAAGTCCTGTATCAAGATGTTCATCCCTCACACAGGGCAGTTTTTCATTGACTCCATCTTTGGGGGAGACAACAGGCCAGACACACCTTTGGTTGGTCAACTACCCGTTGTGTTATTTCTGGATGCTGACTTGGCACCTGGTTCTGTTCGACTTTGACCCCCAGTTCCATCTTCTAACTTCTAGACTTAATCTAGGCCTTCTTCAACTCTATGATAGTCTTGATTTGTGGCCCTAACTACACAACCTCAGTTGTCCCCCAGGTGGTTCTTGTTTCCTCAACCTTGTCTTAACTCCCAAGTCAGTTCTAAAATCTGTTGTAGATGGTGATAGGCAGCAACTTTAATTCATTATAAAGATGTTCTTCCCTGATAATAGTTTTGGTCTTTTTAACAAAAAAGTCAACGTGTTGATGGGAGTGGGGAGCAGGTGTCTGCCTTTCCAATGTCCTCTCTCTCAGGTAGTCTGTTCCACCTTCTTCAATGCTAAGAACTCTCCTTCCTCAGACAATCAAGTTCTGGGGGCCTCTGCTTTCAAATCAATGGCTTCACATTCTCTGCTGAGTGAGGGAAGGTCAAAATTCCCTAACACCAAGCTCTAGCTACATTCTTAGAAGGGAAAAGAAAAATGCCTTCCTTTGAAGAGAGACGGGACTGGGCATAGGGCACCCTTAGTAGGGTCCCTATGTAATGCAAATGTAGTGAAACTGTTATTATTGTAGTTGCTGTTACTATGATTATCATTGTTGTATTTTTCAGTTTATACAGAAACAACTCCTGTTTTTTCTTCAGAATGTGCCTAAACTTCCAAGGTAACAATACAGCCACTTCTCAATTATCAGCACAGTTAGGTTCCAAAGTCCAGGTCATTAAGCGAAAATCAGCGTTATGCAAAAATGGAGGATGACCACATCAGATCACAAAATGGAGAATGACTACATCATTACATAACTGCCAAACCAAACTTGGCCCAGCCAAGCTGATATATAACTTTATCCATCACAGCCAGCATTACTCTCACCTCACACCTCAGCATTTGTTATGCCAGACGTACTGCGTTGATGAGCAAGATAGTCAGATAGTAGATTTTTTACTATTGTCATAAATGTGAAAAGCTGGATAAGAAGATAGTTGGTAAGTGAGGAGTCAGTATAGTTAATATGAATTAAGTTCTCTCCAGGTGCTTTACATGCAATACCTCTAGTCATCCTCACAACAACTCTGTGATACAGGGACTGTTATCACTACCATCCCCATTTTACAGATAAAGACGCTGAAGTCTATAGAGGCTAAGTAATTGTCAAGGTCTCATAGAAGGTAATGCCAGAGGCAGTTCAGAAGCCTCTATCAAAAGAGTCCAGAGACTTTGTTCTTATCCCAGTACTCCGCAGCACCAGCTGCTGCCTGACTGCATCTGAAACCACTCCTCCCTGCCAGCTGGCCAGCCTCTGCTAAGTCTGGCCCCATGCCAGACTTTTCTTTCTCTAAGGGGAATTCTCTCTCAGGGGCCCACCTGCGTCCTCTTGGCTCCCCTGCTTCTTGCCCTGGTCCATGAGATGTGTCTTTGAACTCTGTGCATCTTAATTTGACTTGTGGCTGTAATTAAAATTTTTTTACCCAAAAGTCTTCTCAGCTTCCATGTAAATCAGAAGATGCAAATAAATATTTACTTGCCAAGTAATTCCAAGTTCTGCCTATAGTCTATAGTCCAAGTTCTCTGCTACATATCACAGCCATGATCCTGAAATGCAGTTTCTTTGCCCTTCCTCCCTTCCTCCCTCCCTCCTCGCCTCCCTCTCTCCCTCCCCTCCTTCCTTCCTGCTTTCCTCCCTCCCTCCCCTCTTTCCTTCCTTTCTTCCTTCCTCTCTTCCTCCCTCTCTCCCTCTCTCTCCTCTTTCCTTCCTTCCTTCTTTTTCTTAAGCTATTTGGTTGATCTTTTACCTTAAAATTTTGCTTACCTATTATTTACTATCTTGCTTCCTGCTTTGCAAGGTTCACAAATGTAAAACAGAACCTGTATGAGAACGAACAAACCATTATCATGAGTGCTTGATGCCTTTGTGACTGACCTCCAATAATAACCTTAGACACCAAGGCTTGGGTGAGCTTCCCTGGTTGACAATACCTTACATTGTTGTGGGGAGAATTAAGGTCTGTTCATGAGACTCCTGGGGGAGAGGACACCTGGAAGCTTACTCGTGGTTTCTCCTGAGCTTCACCCATGCACCTTTCCCTTTGCTGATTTTCATCTGTGTCCTTTCTGTAATAAACTGTAACCATGAATATAACAGCTTTTCTGAATTCTGTGAGTCCTTCTAGTGAATCAGCAAGCCCGAGGGTAGTCTTGGGGATCCCTGACTTGCTCCGGTATGTATGTACTCAGAATCACATATATGTACCTAGAAGTACAACAGTCAATCAATCGATTTCCATTAAACCAATAAATCCATAATTCATATAATTTTAGATTTGTACACTCTAGATCATACAAAGAGAATTAAGTCATCAGTGGAAACACTTGGAAACCAGAGAGCTTACATAGCTTACCCAAGGATACACAGCTAATAAGAGACAGTATCAAGCCTGTAATGCAAATCAGTCAAGTTTCTGGTTCAACCTTTTCAAGTGTACTCTGCTGTCTCTTGACAACTTACCACTGGAAATCAAAGTTTAAAGAAAGATAAACATCTATATACATTTAGGTAAGTTGCCCTCTACCTTTTAACAAGATTCAATCATTTTTTTAAAAATTGTGTTGAATATGTATGTATGTATATATATATATATATATATATATGTAGATAGATAGATAGCTATAGACATAAGCCCTAGTGGTGTAGGGGTTAAAGTACTCGGCTGCTAATTGAAAGATCGATGGTCTGAACCCACCAGATGCTCCATGGGAGAAAGATGTGGCAGTCTGCTTCCATAAAGATTTACAGCTTTGGAAACCCTATGGGGCAGTTCTACTCTGTCCTATAGGGTCACTATGAGTCAGAATCAACTCTGTGGCAGTGGGTATGTATATATATATACAAAATAAAAAATTTGCCATTTTAACATTTTTTACACGTACAGTTCAGTGACATTATTGGGCTCAATCATTTTTATTCTAAACTTCGCTTCTCCTAAATGACCTTATTATTTCAACTATAGCTAACAGCAGTGAGTGTAAACACTTCAGTGCAGGATTTTCCTCCCTTGATGACAGTTTCCTCATGTTCCAGAACCTTTTCTCTGGCTTCTTCTTCTATAAGATTCCTGGAATTTCCATTCTTTTGCTAGCTCAGGGTTCTCCTAGGCCTGCCTGTGTCATTTTTCACTACTTGAAAGATGTCCCCAGCCCAGCAGTGCCTCATGAGCAGGACAGCCAGCGAGCATACAGACTGGGCCCTGTAGGTCAGCTGCATACCATCCCCAGCATGTTCAACTCACTTCAAGACCTTGGCTGGCAGATCTCAGAATCCCACAAGCACATTGGCTTCTGGCTCTGCCACATGCATACCCCTCTCCCAAGATCTGGTCTCCATAACAGACAACCTGCTGTAGCTCCCTCCCAATGTGAAGTCTCAGACTTCTTCTAGGACCAGGACTAGGCGGGGCCAGTGCAAGCTTCATGGAACCTGCAGGGCAGCTGCCTACCCAGCAGAAGACTCCAGACTCTGAACACATTGGCCCAGGCCAAGAGCGATTGACCTGTCCCAGGAGACACAGAAAAGAAAGTGCCCTACTGTCTACAGGCACAGCAAGGGGCACACACACTAAGTCACCTTGGGGTGCAGGGCTGAACACCACATTCCAGGGACTTGTTCATACTATTGTCTATTTAATCCATAGTCTGTACCATCGTTAAAGTACAACTAATACACAAAAATCTTTCCCCAAAGATAGTATTATTTTATTCTTTTTACATTCCCTTCCATCATTAGTCCTCTTTTGCTCTTTTCCATTATAAATTTGGAGCCCTGGTGGCACAGTGGGTTAAGACCTTGGCTGCTAACCAAAAGGTTGGCAGTTAGAATCCACCAGCTGCTCCTTGGAAACCCTATGGGGCAGTTTAGAATCAACTCGATGGCAATGGGTTTTTATTATAGATTTACTTAAAATTGCATATAATGGTTAAATTTGTTTTTTTAGCATTTCCTTTGTCAATCTACCCTTCCTAAATTTTTGCAGTCTGTCTTTTGTCATAGATTGGTTTTTGAAAGATCTTTGAGATACAAATTGCAGTTTGTTCTAGATATAACTTTTAAAAGTACTTTTCAAGAAATATAACAAGATTTTGATATAAAGTATCTCTTCACATATATTTCCTAATCTGACCATTGAACTGATTTTCTACTTACAATAGATTTCTGAACCCCTAAAGCCATTTATTTCTGAATTGAAGATTTTCATCTTGATAAATCTTATGAGTTAATTCAATGTTGGCATGTTTCTATCTGGCCTTTTGTATTTTTAAATCACTATCCAAATGTTTACGATGAAAGGCATTTTTCTCCTTTTCACTTTAGGAAATGAAAAACGAACAATGCTAGGTATATAGCAATGTGGTGAAGGGCATAGCTTGTGGAAGAACCTGTTGGGACTATAAAGAACTTCCTAAATTCTGGACTTCCAGGCAACATGGCACTATAGACAGAAGCACCACACCATCCCTTCACAGCAAAGATCCGAAAAACTGAGTCAAACAGAGACATACATTAATCCTGAAACTCTAAGCATCAAATGAAGAGATAAAGAACTCAGCCAAGCACCAAATGGAATAAGACATTAACAGAGATCAGAGAGCAAGGAGAGATACGTGCAGAGGTCCCTTATTGGCTAATGCAGTACAGACCCACCATCTTGGACTCCGATCGGAGATCAGAGAACAGAGGGTATGAGACAGCAGCTTCATGGAGCTTCCAGCAGGAGACAGAACAACCAGTAACCAGCGATATATGCTTTACCACCCCTCACCATTCTTCACCCCCATTCGGACTCCTCTGCTTCCTGTGGCCATAGTCTCTTGGCCAGGAAGCACTGGCTTCACCCTGGTGCTGCTTGGATTCCACCCACCCTCACTGGCTGGTTCCCCGAGTGCCATTTGTTGGCTGCTGGTGTTGCTTTTCTCCACTTCATTAGATTTCTTCTTTACCTCTCACCACCTCCCCCTCCTTTCTCTCAAATACCTGGCTTGGTGTGCCATCTTTGCTTCTTCCTGAAAGGCTGCAAAACACTGATCAACTGTGAAACTGCTTCCCGGCCCGTGCTGCCATGCTGGTGGGACCCCCACGGCTTTTTGTTTGTTTGTTCTGATTTCTTTGTTTGTTTTCTTTTTCTTTTCTCTGCTTGGGGGCCCCTTCTAGCTGGGCAGTACTGCACAGCTTGTGAGCTACTCCCTTACTCTGTGGAGACACGCAGTGGGATACCTGGGGACATTTCTTTTTTCTTGTTTTTTGTTTTTGTTTGTTTCTTTGTTTTCATCTCTCTCTTTTTACCTTTTTGTCTTTCTTCATTTCTCAGTTTCTCATCTCTCTATACTTACCTTCTCTTCCTGTCTCCTGAATACCTGGTGCTGTGTTACATCTCTATCCCTTCTAGCCGGGTTGTACTTTACAGCCTGGGAGCAACTTTCCCAATCCTCACAGCCACACCAGTGGGATCCCTGGGGGATTTTCTTTTTCTTTTTCTAATTTTTATTTATTCGTTTTTTCTTTCACCTTTTTTTCTTTTTGTTTTTCGCCATTTCTCAGTCTCTTATCTCTCCACTCCAAAGGCAAGCTCCCTTAGCATTCTTTTTTGTTTGTTTGTTTCTTTGTATATTTTTGGTTCCTATTCCTCTCTCCTCTTTCCCATACCCATCTTAGCTCCACACATCACAATCTCCCCCATCCTTCCGGCCTACCTGCACTGTGCGCTGAACATCATACCCCCAAGCAGCACAGGCATGGCCTATCAGAAACTGCCCTGCACTGATTCACGGCCTGCCTTGTTGGCCCTAGTATGTGCCACAAACAACCCATCCCAGCAACTTCCCTTCAGCTGTACTTGCCCTGTTGTACCATACCTGAGTGACTGACTTTGCCACTGGAGAAGGAGGTGAAAAGTATTGTGCCTACAAACGAGCAAACAACAAAGAATGCACAGCCCACCTGCGCAGACATAACCAATAGAACAAAAAAGCAGGATGAAACAAACAAATATACAATCAATAAATGAGGAAAATAACTACTGAATGTCTTGAAGGCAGCAGACAATATCAAAACATATACAAAAACAGGACAGGATGGTTCCAGTAGGCATCCAAAATCAGACACCGGATGACTTTTCAGTAGAGAAAAAGGCACTAGAACTACCTGATACGGAATTCGAATCTCTAATACTCAGAATTATCCAAGAGTTGAAGCAAAAAGCTGACATGAGGAAAAAAATAGACAAATTCATGGAAAATACAAACAAAAAGAGAGAAGAATTCAGGGAAATAATACAGGAACAAAATGCTAGAAAATTCATAACTAGAAATGATACAAAAACAACAATTAGAAATCCAAAAGATAAACAAGATTTCAGAAATGGACAGTGTCATAGAAGGGCTGAGGAGCAGGTTTGAAAAGATGGAAGACAGGATCAGCAAAATTGAAGACAAACACTTGGATACAACTATGTTTCAGGAAAAATCAGAAAAAAGAATGAAGAAAAATGAAGAAACCCTGAGAATTATACGTGATACAATAAAAAGCAAAAATTTTCGAGTGTTCAGAGTTCCAGAACAGGGGGAAAAAACAGAAAGCACAGAGAGGATTATTGAAGGACTACTGACAGAAAACTTCCCCAGTATCATGAAAGACAGAAAGCTGACCATCCAAGAAGCTCAATGAACCGCATATAGGATAGACCCCAGAAGAAAATCACCAAGGCATATCCCATTCACACTTGCTAAAACCAAAGACAAACAAAGAATCCTGAGAGCAGCTTGAGAAAAACAAAAAGTCACATACAGAGAGAAACAATAAGACTAAGCTTGTATTATTCGGCAGAAACCATGCAGGCAAGAAGGCAATGGGATGACATATATAAAACATTGAAAGAAAAAAATTACTAGCCAAGAATAGTATATCCTTCAAAACTCTCATTCAAATATGATGGTGAAATTAGGACATTTCCAGATAAACAGAAATTAAGGACTATGTAAAAACCAAACCAAATGTCCAAGACTTATTAAAAGGGAGTCCTTCGATCTGAGAACAAACAACATCAGACCGCAGGCTGAATCTGGGACACAGGATTGCACCAGCCAGATACCAACCTAAGAAATTAATTCGCAAGGACTATCCCAAACCGAAATAATTACAGCAGGGAAGCAGAAAGGTTAATTTGTAAATGACAACAAAATCAGAACAATAAAAGAGGGAATAAACGGTGTAGGTATAGAACCTTCTAATGGAGAGGAAGGCAAGGTGATACCAAGTAACAATAGACTGGTTCAAACCTAGGAAGATAAGGGTAAATTTCAAGGTAATCACAAAAAAAGTTAACAAACCTACTCATCAAAATAAAGAAGAAAAACATAAAGTTTCAGTAAAAACAAAACCTACAAAAACAAAGGAAATGGAAAAAAAATCCACAAAAAAAGGAATTCAGCACAGGAAGAGGAACAAAGAAATCGTCAGCACCACAAAAAAAAAGCACTACAAAATGACAGCAATAAACTCACATCTATAAATAATTACACTGAATGTAAATGGCCTAAATGCACCCATAAAGAGATGGAGAATGACAGGATGGATTAAAAAAACAGGACTCATCACTATGCTGCCTACAAGTAACACACCTTAGAAACAAAGATGCAAATTTATTGAAAATCAAAGGATGGAAAAAAATGTATCAAGCAAACAGCTACCAAAAAAGAGTAGGAGTGGCAATACTAATCTCAGATAAAATAGACTTTAAAACAAAATCCACCATAGAAGACAAAGAAGAACCCTATATAATGATTAAGGGGAGATCCAACATGAAGACATAACCATAATAAATACCTATCAACCCAACAACAGGGCTCCCAAATACATAAAACAAACTCTACCAGCACTGAAAAGAGAACTCGACAGTTCCACAGTACTAGTAGGAGACTTCAACACACCACTCTTGGTAAAGGACAGAACATCTAGAAAGAAACTCAACAAAGATACAGAAGAACTAAAGGGCACAATCAGCCAACTTGACCTCACAGACATATATAGAACACTACACCCAACAGTTGCAAAGTGCACATTCTTTTCCAAAGCACATGGAACGTTCTTCAGAATAGACCACATCTTAGGCCACAGAGCAATCCTTAAAAAGATCCAAAATGTTGAGATAATACAAAGTATTTTGTCTGACCACAACGCCATCAAGGTAGAAATTAACAACAGGAAAAGCAAGGAAAAAAAATGAATTACATGGAAACTGAATTAAAATCAATTACGTGGAAACTGTCCTGCTTACAAACCACTGGGTAATAGAAGAAATCAGAGACGGAAACAAAAAATTCTTACAATCAGACGAGAATGAAAACACATCATACCAAAACCTTTGGGACACAGCAAAGGCAGTCCTCAGAGGACAATTGATAGCAATAGATGTATACATCAAAAAAGAAGAAAGGGAAAAAATCCAAACATTAGCTATAGAACTGAACAAATAGAAAGAGAACAGCAAAAAAAGCCCACAGGCACTAGAAGAAAGGAAATAATAAAGATCAGAGCAGAAATAAATGAAGTAGAGAATAGATAAACCATAGAAGAAATCAACAAAACCAAAAGCTGGTTCTTTGAAGGGATCAACAAAATCGATAAACCACTGCCAGACTGACAAAAGAAAAACAGGAGAGGACTCCAGTAACCCACATAAGAAATGAAATGGGGGACATTACAACAGACCGAACAGAAATAAAAAGGATCATAACAGAGTATTATGAAAAACTATACTCCAACAAATTTGAAAACCTAGAGGAAATGGATAAATTTCTAGAAACACACTACCTACCCAAACTACCACAAAGTGATGTTGAAAATCTGAACAGACCCATATCAAGAGAAGAGATTGCAAAGGTAATAAAAAAAAACTACCCCCCCCCAAAAAAAGCCCTGGCCCAGATGGCTTCACTGGAGAATTCTACCAAACATTCAGAGAAGAGCTTACACCAGTACTTCTCAAACTATTTCAGAACACAGAGAAAGAAGCAACACTTCACTCTATGCAGCCAGCATAACGCTGATACCAAAGGCAGGCAAAGACACCACAAAAAAGAAAATTACAGACCAATATCTCTCATGAATATAGATGCAAAAATTCTAGCCAATAGAATTCAGCATTACATCAAAAAAATAATACACCAGGACCAAGTAGGATTCATACCAGGTATGCAAAGATGGTTCAACATTAGAAAATCAATCAACATAATCCACCACATAAATAAAAGGAAAGAAAAGAATCACATGATCATCTCAATTGATGTAGGAAAAGCATTCGACCAAGTCCAACACCCATTCCCAATAAAAACTCTCAACAAAATAGGTATAGAAGGGAAATGTCTCAACATAATAAAGGGCATCTATGCAAAACCAATGGCCAACATCATTATTCATGGAGAGAGGCTGAAAACATTCCCCTTGAGAACAGGAACAAGACAAGGATGCCTTTTATCTCCACTCCTATTTAACATTGTGCTGGAAGTCCTAGCTAGAGCAATAAGGCAAGAAAAAGAAATAAAGGGCATCGAAAATGGTAATGAAGAAATTAAACTGTCCCTATTTGCAGATGATATGATACTATACATATAAAACCCAAAAGACTCTGTGAGAAAACTATCGGAACTAATAGAAAGATTCAGCAGAGTAGCAAGATATAAGACAAGCATACAAAAATCAGCAGGATTCTTATACACCAATAAAGAGAACAATGAAAAGGAAATCAGGAAATCAATACCATTTATAATAGCCCCCCAAAAATAAAATACTTAGGAATAAATCTGACCAGCGATGTAAAAGACCTATACAAAGAAAACTACAAACCACTACTGCATGAAAACCAAACGGATCTACATAAATGGGAAAACATATCATGCTTATGGATAGGTAGACTCAACATTGTGAAAATAACAATTCTACCCAAAGCAATTTACAAATACAGTGCAATCCCAATCCAAATATCAACAACATTCCTTAAAGAGATAGAAAAACTAATCATTAACTTTATATGGAAAGAGAAGAAGCCCCAAATAAGTAAAGCACTATTGAAGAAGAATAAAGTAGGAGGACTCACACTACCTGACATCAGAACCTACTATACAGCTATGGTAGTCAAAACAGCCTGGTACTGGTACAACAACAGATACACTGACCATTGGAATGGAATTGAGAACCCAGATGTAAATCCATCCACCTATGGTCACCTGATCTTCCACAAGGGCCCAAAGTCCATCAAATGGGGAAAGAGTCTTTTTAACAAATGGTGCTGGCAAAACTGGATGTCCATCTGCAAAAAAAATGAAACAGGACCCATACCTCACACCATATACAAAAACTAACTCAAAATGG
>NW_004444032.1:2929833-2965054 GCF_000243295.1 Trichechus manatus latirostris | reverse complement strand
TTCAGCCAAAGATTAGACAGCCCCATAAAACAAAACGAGACTAATGGGGCACAATAGTCCAGGGACAAGGACTAGAAGGCAGGAGGGGACAGGAAAGCTGGTAATAGGGAACCCAAGATTGAGAAGGGACAGTGACGGCACGTCATGGGGTTGTTAACCATTGTCATAAAACAATATGTGTACTAACTGTTTAACGAGAAACTACTTGTTTTGTAAACCTTCATCTAAAATACAATTAAAAAAAAAAAAAGAACTTCCTAAACTCTGGATGTTGGTCAGAAGGATTCTGCTATTGAAAAGATGAAGAAGTCTCTCCTTAAAGAGGGTGAAGTTGTCATAATTTTTCTCCTAAACATAAACAAGTTTAATAACAATTGGCAGCATTGTGCATGTTTTTTAAACTACAGAGCTCTGATAATGGGTTGTGTTTATTCACTCACCTATGGCATTTAAGCTCTTATCATAATATATGTTTTTAAACTCTAGACTATACAAGATAAGTAGGAAATAATACCTTTCTCTTAAAGATACTGTTTCTAATAGCCTGGCACACAGACAGCCACATTGAGCTTATTTAAATCCCTAAAGTGAAAATGTAAATGCATACATCATCATATCCTAATAACTTTTCCTAAGTTCCGCCAAATGCAAGATAATACAGTGTAAACGTGGGTCATAATTATTGCCTTCTCTTGCCTTAATGATAGTAGCAAATGTTTATTGAGTTTTTGCTGAGCGCTGAGGGCTGTTTGTATATCATTTCTTTTAATTCATTCAATAGATTTATGAGTCAGGTCATATTATTACCCTCCACTTTAGAGACTAGGAAATGGTGGGGTCACTTGCTCAAAGTTAAAAAGTTGGTGAACAAGTGGAGAGCCAGGATTTGATGCAAGACCATTTAATATATGTGATCCTTAACCACCACTCTCAACTGCCTCCCACAGATGTGAGAGTTGACTGTCTTTCCCACTGCCAGTTACCAAAAGGTCATCAATTAGCCTGTGCCTATTAAATAGATGGAATTGTTCATTGTACAACCCTATCCAAGTGTGGAGTCCCTGCATGGTACAAATGGTTAATTCACTCAGCTACTAACCAAAAGTTGCAGGTTCAAGTCCACCCATAGGCACCTTGGAAGAAAGGCCTGGTGATCTACTTCTGAAAAATCAGCCACTCAAAACCCTGTGGAGCACAGTTGTACTCTGACACACATGGAGTCACTGTGAGTTGGAAATGATTTGATAGCAACTGTTTTCTTTTTTTTTTGGTAGGTTTAGTAAAACTCATTTTTAAAACCACCTGGCCTTGGAGCCTATTTTTTGGATAGAGCTTTTACAACTCTTGCTTATTTTTACAGCGATTTCTATATTCATGCTTTTTCCATTTATTTGGCTGAGTTTAGTAATCTATATTTTCAAAAGAAAATAATTCATTTCATCTGTATTTTCAAATTGATATAAGAAAGTACAGTGTTCCTTTATAATTTAAAAATACCCCTCTGTAGATATATTTACTTTCTCATTACTGATGTTAGTTTTTTCTTTTATACTTAATACAACGTTTCCAACTGTTGTCTATTTTATTGGAGTTTTCAAAGTGCCATCTTTTGATTTTACTGATCAATATTACTCCTTCATCTATTTTGCTCTTTGAATTATATCTTTATAAATTCTTTTTCTTTCTTTCTCTGGAGTTATTTTATTAGGTTTTTTTTTTTAATTCCTTGATCAGAACAACTAGTTTATTCAGTTTATTTTTTACTTAAAATAATAAATTATATCAAGCAAACGGAAAACTGTAAAAAATGATAGACTGTATATTTACACAACCAGCACACACCTTCTGCATTTGTTTGCCAACCACACCCTCCCCCCATGAGGTAGTTTCATAAGCACCGCTATATCAATTTTTTTTACATGTTGTAGTAAAAAAATTAGCATAGAATGCTTACCGAAAAACCTCCCAGGGGGAAGGCATGGTTGGTAAACAAAAGTAGAAGGTCCGTGTTATTTACATAAAAATATGGTATGTCTATTCCTCACACAAATTTGACAAATCCTAACATTTTGCTAAACTTGCTTCAGAGCATTATTTTAAGAAATAAAATATTTCACATATCATTTAAGTCCCTTAAAGAGATAACTACCTTAAATTTGGTATTCATCATGTTTTCATATTTACTACATTTATATGTATACATAAACAATATAGAGTTTATTTAAGGTTTTTTAACACTTCATACATTTGGATCATACCATATGTATCCTTCTGCAAATTACTTTTGTTTTTGTTTAACATTATGTATTTGATATTTACCCATGAAACTTTGTCAGTTTGTCGTACTGTGCGGGCTTACATGTTGCTGTGATGCTAGAAGCTATGCCACCGGTACTTCAAATACCAGAAGGGTCACCCATGGTGGACAGGTTTCAGCAGAGCTTCCAGATTAAGACAGACTAGGAAGAAGGAACTGGTGATCTACTTCTTAAAAAAATTGGCCAGTGAAAATCTTATGAATAGCAGTGGAACATTGTCTGATATAGTGCTGGAAGATAAGCCCCTCAGCTGGCAGGAGTCAAAACAAGATCGGAGAGGAGCTGCCTCTTCAAAGTAGAGTTGACCTTAATGATGTAGATGGAGTAGAGCTTTCGGGACCTTCATTTGCTGATGTGGCACTACTCAAAGTGAGAAGAAAAAGCTGCAAACATCCATTAATAATTGGAATGTGGAATGTACGAAGTATGAATCTAGAAAAATTGGAAGTCATCAAAAATGAAATGGAATGCATAAACATCGATATCTTAGGCATTAGTGAGCTGAAATGGACTGGCATTGGCCATTTTGAATTGGACAATCATATGGTCTATTATGCAGGGATGACAAACTGAAGAGGAATGGCGTCGCATTCTTTGCCAAAAAGAACATTTCAAGATCTATCCTGAAATATAATGCTGTCAGTGATAGGATAATATCCATAAGTCTAAAAGGAAGACCAGTTAATACAAGACCATTATTCAAATTTACACACCAATCATTAATGCCAAAGATGAATAAATTGAAGATTTTTATCAACTTCTGCTGTCTGAAATGGATCAAATATACAATCAAGATGCATTGAAAATTACTGGCGATTGGAATGTGAAAGTTTGAAACAAAGAAGAAAAATCAATGGTTGGAAAATAGGGCCTTGGTGAAAGAAACGACACTGGAGATCACATGATAGAATTTTGCAAGAACAATGACACGTTCATTGCAAATACTTTTTTTCGACATCATAAATGGCGACCCTACAGGTGAACCTCACCAGATGGAATACACAGGAATTAAATTGAATACATCTGTGGAAAGACATGATGGAGAAGCTCAATATTATCAGTCAGAACAAGGCCAGGGGCCGACTGCAGAGAAGGCCATCAATCACTCATATGAAAGTTAAAGTTGAAGCTGAAGAAAACCAGAACAAGTCCATGAGAGCCAAAGTACTACCTTAAGTATACACCACCTAAGTTTAAAGACTATTTCAAGAATAGATTTGATGCATGAACACTAATGACTGAAGATCAGACGCATTGTGGGATGACATCAATGACATCATACATGAAGAAAGCAAAGGGTCATTAAAAAGACAAGAAAGAAAGAAAAAGGCAAAGTGGATGTCAGAAGAGACTTTAAAACTTACTCTTGAACATAGAGTAGCTAAAGCGAACAGAAGAAATGATCACGTAAAAGAACTGAACAGAAGATTTCAAAGGGTAGCTCGGGAAGACAAAGTTAAGTATTATACTGGAATGTGCAAAGACCTAGAGTTAGAAAACCAAAGGGGAAGAACATGCTTGACATTTCTCAAGATGAAAGAACTGAAGAAAAAATTCAAGCCTCGAGTTGAAGTATTGAAGGATTCTATGGGCAAAATATTGAACGACGTAAGAAGCATCAAAAGAAGATGGAAAGAATACAGAGTCACTGTACCAAAAAGATTTGGTTGACGTTCAACCATTTCGGAAGGTAGCATATGATCAAGAACTGATGGTACTAAGGGAAGAAGTCCAAGGTGCACTGAAGGGATTGGTGAAAAACAAGCCTGCAGGAATTGATTGAATACCAACTGAGATGTTTCAACAAGCGGATGCAATGCTGGAAGCACTCATCTGTCTATGCCAAGAAATTTGGAAGTCAGCTACCTGGCCAACTGACAGGAAGAGATCTATATTTGTGTTCATTCCAAAGAAAGGTGATCCAAAAGAACACAGAAATTATAAAACAATATCATTAATATCATATGCCAGTAAAATTTTGGGGAAGATAATTCAAAAACAGTTGCAGCAGTGCATCAACAGGGAACTGCTGGTAACTCAAGCCGGATTTAGAAGAGGATGTGGAACGAGGGATATCATTGCTGATGTCAGATGGATCTTGGCTGAAACCAGAGAATACCAGAAAGATATTTACCTATGTTTTATTGACTATGCAAAGTATTCGATTCTGTGTATAATAACAAAATATGGATAATATTGTGAAGAATGGGAATTCCAGAACACTTAATTGTGCTCATGAAGAACCTGTGTGTAGACAAAGAGGCAGTTGTTTGAACAGAACAACAGGATACTGAGTGGTTTAAAATCGAGAAAGGTGTGTGTCAGGGTTGTATTCTTTCGCCGTCTTATGCAGTGTATGCTGAGCAAATAATCTGAGAAGCCAGACTATATGAAGAAGAACACAGCATCGGGACTGAAGGAAGCCTCCTTAACAACCCGCAATATGCAGATGACACACCTTGCTTGGTGAAAGTGAAGAGAACTTGAAGCACTTGCTGATGAAGATCAAAGACTACAACCTTCAGTATAGATTACACCTCAACATAAAGAAAAAAATTCTCACAATTGGACCAATAAGCAACATCATGATAAACGGAGAAAAGATTGAAATTGTCAAGGATTTCATTTTACTTGGATTCACAATCAATGTCCATGGAAATTGCAGTCAAGAAATCAAAATGATGTACTGGATTGGACAAATCTGCTGCAAAAGACCTCCTTTAAGTATTACAAAGAAAAGATGTCACTTTGAGAACTAAAGTGTGCCTGACTCAAGCCATGGTATTTTCAATCACCTCATATGCATGCAAATACTGGACAATGAATAAAGAAGACTGAAGAAGAATGGATGCCTTTGAATTATGGTGTTAGAGAAGAATATTGAATATACCATGGACTGCTGGAAGAACAAACAAATCTGTCTTTGAAGAAGTAGAGCCAGAGGGCTCCTTGGAAGTGAGGGTGGCAAGACTTTGTCTCACGTACTTTGGACATGTTATTGGGAGGGACGAATCCCTGGGGAAGGACATCATGCTTGGTAAAGTAGAGAGTCAGAAAAAAAGAGGAAGTCTCTCAACGAGATGGATTGACACAGTGGCTGCAACAACGGGCTCAAACATAGTAAGGAATGTGAGGATGGTGCAGGACCAGACAGTGTTTCGTACTGTTGTACATAGGGTGGCTAAGAATCAGAACTGACTCAACAGCACCTAAGAACTACAACATAGCTTCCTTAGAACAATGAGCCACAATCTACTTATACAATATCATGTCGATGAGTCTGAGAAAATGATTGCTATATCTGGGATAATACTTAAAAAAAGCATAAGAGTGACTACTGAAAGGGGATTCTAGAATTCAGACTATGTTACAAGAGTGCAGCCAGAAATTATCACCATTGTGGTCAGAAATTAACTATCGGTGAGCAGCCACCTAAGGTACTCCACTGTTCCCATTCTATCTGGAGCGAGGGAGAATGAAGAAAACCAAAGACACAAGGGAGAGATTAGTCCAAAGGACTAACGAACCACAACTACCATGGCCTCCACCAGACTGAGTCCAGTACACCTAGATGGTGCCCTGCTACCACCACTGACTGCTCTGACCGGGATCACAACAGAGGGTTTTGGACAGAGCTGGAGAAGGATGTAGAACAAAATTCTGACTCACAAAAAAAAACCAGACTTACTGGTCTGACAGAGACTGGAGAAACCCTGAGAGTATGGCCCCCAGACACCTGTTTAACTCAGTCCTGGGGAAACCCTGGTGGCGTAGTTGTTAACTGCTATGGCTGCTAACCAAAAGGTCAGCATTTTGAATCCACCAGGTGCTCCTTGGAAACTCTATGGCGGCAGTTCTACTCTGTCCTATAGGGTCGCTATGAAAAGTACAATAAAAAAAAAATAATAAAATTTGCTTTTTATTCAAACACCATACATTTTTTGAAAGCTTATTTCTTTTTCCAGTTTAAAATTAGGAACTAAAAATCATTTCAAGAACAGCTGGGCTTTCTGTGTTTAGGCCTGGCTTAGAGTAATACATGTGAATTAGCTCAGCTTTAGTCCTTTAAGAACATGGTGAATAGCTAAATTTTCATCTGCTTCCCTCCTTAGATTTCCCCTTTTCTTTCTGTCTCTCTCTCATGTATAACTGAGCCCAGTACTAAGCTGAAATATTGAGTAGTTTGTTGGTTCCTGTTCTAAATTTTAATGTAGAATATTTGTATTTCCTCTTTAGTATAAAAATTACTTTTTAATGAATTTTTATTTAGGTCAGAAACTTCAGTTTTAAAAAGAGGAGGTATCCTCATTTGATTTAAGGCATTTGAAGCTACAATAAAGCCCCTGAACTTGGTAACTTTACATATTATTTCACAGAATCCCTATTCTACGGGGATTCTAAGCTTAGACAGCCCAGTTACCTCTGCTAACAACAGCAGCAAATGCTTCTCTGCATCATGAAAGGCATTGATCCTTTCATTAAAAGCATTTGAAAATGTCTCTTGGTCAAAATTATGTATTTTTTATTTTTAAATCTCAAAACAACTCTTTATTCCGAAGCATTCTGAACTTGAGAAAATATATATGATTATTAAGAATGGATTATATTTCCTTGGCTTTAGGCATATTTTTGCGAACAAACAAAATCAGACCAGTTGCTGTGGAGTTGATTCTGACTCATAGTGACCGTATGTCAGAAGCAGATCACCAGGTCTTTCTTCTGAGGCACCTTTGAGTGTGTTCAAACTGCCAACTTGTTTAGTAGTCAAGTGCTTAACCAACTGCGCCACCCAGGGACTCCTAAAATAAAGTGCCTAATATGTGTTGCTAATATATGACTAAGAGAAAATGGTTGATGGATGTTGCATAAGAATGAGCTGTATAACATGTTGAAATGTATTCTCAAAATATGCTTTAAATTTGAAAACAAACTAGAAAGAAAAGAGTTATGCTCCAAGGGAGAGGGTCAAAGAGTTGGAGGTGAATCTCCACCATCCATACATGATCCTCAGAGATGCCAATGGGTAAGGAATGGAAGAAAGGTGGGTTTCTCTTCACTTGTCTTCCCTTTTGGCAGCAGAGATAGACTTGGGAAAACTAGGAAAATAGCCTGAAGTTACTACACACTCTTTGTGACTTAAGTAAACCATGTACCTAAGTAAGCTGGTGAAACTTCTTAAGGCATTCACCATTTATTTATTTTGTCAAGAAACATGTGTTTAACTAATGGACCACAACTACCACAGCCTCCACCAGACTGAGTCCAGCACAACTAGCTGGTGCCTGGTGACCACCACTGACTGCTCTGACAGTGATCACAATGGAGGGTCCAGGACAGAGCTGGAGAAAAATGTAGAACATAATTCTAACTCACAAAAAAAGACTAGACTTACTGGCCTGACAGAGACTGGAGAAACCTCAAGAGTAAGGCCCCTGGACACCCTTTTAGCTCAGTAATGAAGTCACTTCTGAGGTTCACGCTTCAGCTAAAGATTAAACAGGCCCATAAAACAAAATGAAACTAATGGGGCACACCAGCCCAGGGGCAACGACTAGAAAGCAGGAGGGAACAGGAAAGCTTGTAATAAGGAATCCAAAGTCAAGAAGGGAGAGTGTTGACATGTTGTGGGGTTGTTAACCAACGTCACAAAACAATATGTGTACTAACTGCTTAATGAGAAGCTAGTTTGTTCTGTAAACCTTCATCTAAAATACAATTGGCAGACCCAACATGATGCTTTAGACAGAAGCACCACACCATCCCTCCACAGCAAAGACCCAAAAAATGAAATAAAAGAGAGACAAACATCAATCCTGGAGCTCTAAGTATCAAATGAGGAGATAAAGAACTCTACCAAGCACCAAGTGGAATAAGAAACTGACAGAGAACAGAGAGCGAGGAGAGATATGAAGTGGAGGCCCCCTATCAGCTAACGTGGCACAGATTCACCATCTTGGACTCCGCAGCCAACGAGATCAGTGGGCAGGGAGTACGGGAAGGCAGCTTCACCAAGCTCCCAGCAGGAGACAGAGCACCTGGGAACCAGCAATACATGTTTTCTCACCCCCTACCCTTCATCCCCCTGCTAGGCCTCCACCACTTCCTGGGGGTCCACAGTCACTTGGCCGAGGAGGTGCCAGCTCCTTGCTGCTTGGATTCACCCCATCCACACCAGCCAGCTCCTTCAGTGCCTATTTTTTGTTGCTGTTGCTGTTTTTTTCAGCTTCTTTTGGTTTCTTCTCTCTCACATCCTTCCCTTCCTTGCTCTCGAACACCTGGCCCCGAGTGCCATCTCCACTCCTTCTTGACAGGCTGTGAAGCGCCACTCAGCTGGGGAACTACTTCCCTGGTCCACACCGCCATGCTAGTGGGATCCCTGGGGGCTTTTTCTTTTTTCCTTTTCATTTTTCTTCATTTCTAGGTTTCTAGTCTCTTTCTACTTTCCTTCTTTTCCTGTCTCCTGAATACCTGGCATTATGTGCCATCTCTGCCCCTTCTAGACGGGCTGTGTAGTGTCTTAAGGCATGGGAGTGACTTCCATGGTCCTAGCTACCAAGGCAGTGGGCTCCCTTGGGGATTTTTATTTATTTATTTGTTTCTTTTCTTGGTTTCTTGTCTCTCTCTACCATCATTCCTTTCTTTTCTCCTGAACACCTGGCACCATGTGCCATCTCCGCTCCTTCTAGATGGGTTATGCAGTGCCACTTCCCTCATCCGTACCACCACACCAGTGGGCTCTCTAGGGGCAGTTTTTTCTTTCTCTCTTCTTTTCTTGATTTCTTGTCTCCCTCTACCTTCCTTCCTTACCTGTCTCCTGAACACCTGGCGCTGTGTGCCATCTCCACTCCTTTTTGATGGACCATGTAGTGCCACTCAGCTGGGGGACCCACTTCTGGTGGGCTCCCTGGGGGCATTTTTTCTTTCTTCTTTTTTTTTTTCTTGGTTTCTTGTCTCCCTCTACCCCCCTTCCTTTCCTTCTTCCCAACCAGCTTGTATCTTTTTTTCCCCTTTTTTCTCAGTTTCTTTTCTCTGTCTACATTCCTTCCATTCCTTTCTCCTGACCAGCTAGCCATGTGTGCCTCTCCTTTTTTTTTTTAAACTAGTTTCTTATCTCTCTCTTCCTTCCTTCCTTTCCTTTCTTCCTCCCACCTAGCTGCGTATGCCATATCTGTCCCTTCTTGATGGGCTGTGCCTCACTGGCTGGCTAGAAAGTTGGTGGCGTATGGTTTCCCTGGGTCTGTGGTACTCCAACGGCAGGCTCCCTCAGCACTTTTTTTGACTTCCGTTTCTCTCTTCTCTTTCTCTTCTTTCCCACACCCACTTAGCTCCACACATCACAACATTCCCCCTCCCTACTGCCTATCTGCACTGTGAGCTGAGCATTGCATCTTCAAGCAGAACAGGCAGTCTACTGGAACCTGCCCTGCACTGACCCCTGGTCCCGCCCTGTCAGCCCCAGTACATGCCAGCCTCTCCCCTTTGGCTGGACCTGTCCAGCTGCACCATAGCTGAGTGACTGACCCTACCCATTGGACAAGGTGGTGACAAGTATTGTGCCCACAGACAAGCAAACAACAAAGAATGCTCAGCTCTTCTGCTCAGACATAACAATAACAGCAAAAAAATAAAATAAAAGACCAAAAAAAAGAAACATATGTTTGTGTCAGGTACTGTGCTATTTTCTGGGTATACACTGGTGAATTAAATAGACGTGGTTTCTGCCCACAAAAGGGCTTCCTCTCTGAGATAACAGTTTAGTTTGGGTACAATAAGAATTTTTTGTTTTTGTTTGCAACCCATTCTTTCTAGATTGGAGTCTTTTTTTATTGCTTTACCGCTCTATTAACAATACTGAACCTGTCACTGTTCTTCTGCTTGCAGAACAAAAGGGTTCTCTATCTTCTGTAGTGCCCTTCAAACAGGGAGCCAATGAACATGACCTAGTTATTAGCAGTAAGATGAGGCCAGCTTCTCAGGGCCAGAACATGGGCCATTCCTGACCCTGGGATCTGACAGACACTGGAGGACAGATGCAGTTTGGAATGCTGAGACTGTAGTTAGTAATGGGTGAGATATACCCAGTAAACTAGTTGCTGTCTAGTCAATTCTGACTTATGGCAACCTTACGTGTATCAGAGTAGAACTGTGCACCATAGGGTTTTCAATGGCTGATTTTTTGGAAGTAGATGGCCAGGCCTTAATTCTGAGGCACTTCTGGATAAACTCAAACCTCCAACATTTCAGTTAATAGCCGAGTGCTTAATATGTGCCAGACATAGTTAAATTTAATACCTGTGTTAAATCATTTAATCCACATCACACCCCTATGGGGTAGATATACAGTTTGCCTTCCTACCCTTATTCAAGAACCAAGAAGATTCACATAACAAGGGATACTTCCTTTATTAGTTGCATTTTAGAGATGAAGAAACAGAAGCATGCAGAGGTTCATGACTTGCCCAAGATCACCCTACTAGAGAGTGGCAGAGTCCAGGTTCAAATCCAGATTAGTCTGACTCTAGAATCTGTGCTTTTAACCATTGCACTACACAGCCTCTCCTCTCCACTCCCCTAAATAATACATATGTCATAAGAAGAAGACTTCAAATCCCAATATAGGTCTGAACATTTTTACTAGAAAAGTTTGAGATCCAAGATAATCTTTTATTGATTAAGGGAGGGCCTGAACATAGCTCCAGCTACAGAGAGAACGTCTGGGCAGGGCAGGGAACCAGGAAGGGCCTGACGCTCTTAAAATTCCCTTCTGGAGGGGACAAGGAAGCTGGTGATATGGAACCCAAGGTTGAGTAAGGATATTGTTGATGTGTTGTGAAATTGTTAACTATTGGCATAGGGCAACATTTGTAGTAACTGTTAAATGAGAAACTATTTGTTCTGTAAGCCTTCATTTTAAGTGAGAATAGCAGCACAATTGGAAGAGCATAGTCAATGTCACTGAACTGTGCATGTAGAAATTTTTGAAATGGTGTATCTTTGGCTATGTGTATTTTCACCAAAAAAAAGGTTCAGAAGTTAGAGGCTTAATATGTTGTGGGGTTGTTAACCAATGTCATAAAACAACATGTGTACTACTGTTTCATGAGAAACTATTTGTTCTGTAAGCCTTCACCTGAAGTACAATAAACTATAAAAAAAAGAAAAAAATAAATAAAAGATTAAAAAAAAAAATTCCCTTCTGGATCCACCGAGGCACAGTGCATATTTCTGTCAATATGTATACCATATTTTATTGAAAGTATTTGCTCATGTGTTCTTTCTCCTACCAGAAGGAACCCTAATCTCTGCAGGCTTATGATATATACAAAGGCCCCTGTTTCTATCTGTTCGTGGTCCCCTCCTATCTGATTTGGATGTACTTTGTTGGGAACGGGTCCTTTCTCCCCTACATAAGCGCATATGAAATCCCAGTTTATGAAGAAAAAGCTTCCTAACAACCCCAAGACAGGCAAGTCTCTTTTTTGTTGACCCTCCACTTTACCAAGCATGGTGTCCTTCTCCATGGACTGGTCCCTCCTGATAACATGTCAAAAGTACACGAGACGTAGTGTCGCCATCTTCCCTTCTCAGGAGCAATCTGGCTGTATTTCTTCCAAGACAGATTTGTTCATTTTTCTGGCAGTTCATGGTATATTCAATATTCTTCACCAACATCATAATTCAAAGGCGTCAATTCTTCGTAGACCTTCCTTATTCACTGTCCAGGTTTCACATGCATATTAGGTGACTGAAGACACCGTGGCTTGGGTCAAGAGCATCTTAGTTCTCAAAGTGACATCTTTTCCTTTTAACACTTTAAAGAGGTCTTTTGCAGCATATTTGTCCAATGCAATAGGTCATTTGATTTCTTTGTCGTTGCTTCCACGGGCTTTCATTATGGATCCAGGTAAAGTAAAATCCTTGACAACTTCCTATTATTACTTGGTAATAAAGCTCCCAATTTATAGCTGGGCATATGGCTGTCTAGAATAAAAACTAAACTCTCCAACTTCTTTTGCATGTAGGTATGGCCACATGACTGGGTCGTAGTCAATGATATGTAAGAGGAAGTATCAGGTGTAACCTTAGGAAGTTTCTTTAAAGGGAAGGAGTATGCCCTTCCTCCGACATCTTCCTTCCTGTTGACTGGAATGCAAGTAGGTAGTTGAAGCTTGAGTAGACACCTTGGACCATAAGTGGTATCCATGTGTTGAGTGTGAGGAAGCAACAAGACAGAAGGAGGCTGGTGATCATGGAGCCACCTCTCAGACCTGGATAGTTTACCTTAAGGCTTTGTTTATGAGGGAAAAAAAAAAAATTCTAACTTGCATCAGTCACTGTTATTTTAAATTTATATTTCTCATAGCTAAACCTAATCTTAACTAACATAGACACAAATGAACTCTACTCTCTTCTCCTATCCTGGTATCAGGACTTGCTCATATATCTGCCCTTATTTATCTTCTCTGACAACTGTCATTCATCCTTCTCATTGAGCTTCCAGTTGATTTCTCACCACAGTGCACTTACCTTGCCTCCAAGAATGATCTTAGAATGGTCAGCATCTGGAATTAATTGTGCTTTAGCAGGAAGTACAACAGGATTCTGGATGGGATAAGAAGCTTCCCTAATTAATAAGGAAGGTTTGTTATCGGTGTCCTACAACTATTATACAGTCTATTTGGGGAAATTGAGGTGGGGGGAGATTTTGTGACTCCTTTGCCTTTTGAGTTATGTTTCTGGTGTGATAATAGGCTATCTGAACTGCTATCCTGAGGGTGAAATGATTGCAATGCCTTTCCTTCAGAGTGTTCTGGTTCCTGGCCCAGTGTTAATCAGCTAGTTGACTTGGGTTCTGACTCCGCAGCTTTGCCCTTTAGAGCAGAGGTCCTTAACCTGGGATCCATGTACTTGTAAGGCGTCAGCTTGGTGCGAGGGGCATCTGTGAAACTTCTTACATTGTACATGGATTTTTGTGGATAGATGCATGAATGCATTTCTTTTGTTTTCTGAGTAGAGAGCCTACAATTTCATTGAATTCTCAAAAGGGTTACATAACTATGAAAGGCTAAAGGTTTTCCGTATGTTAAATCTTGATTAAATCAAATCAGAGCACTACAAACATGGACCACATTATTTGATAACATGTTTCCTGCTTGCAGTGAATTGCTTTTTGACATTATACCATCTGTTTACATCAAGGAACATTGTAATAAATAGCTGTATGTAACATGTTGTTGTATTTATTATAAGCAAATACATTGTCCTCACATCACACATTGAACTTTTTTTAAGAGGACCCATGGGAGAAATTTCTCTTAGATCTCAATACTAGAAAAACAAAAAGCTGTATTTGTCCTTAGTAATAGATATATTTTTATACTATATCCCTGAGACTTCTGTAACTACTAAGTGTTTCCTCTTATTTTTACTGCCAGAAACTCAAGTGAAATCTGTGGCCCATCTCTAGTCTACCTTTGATTTTATCTTGTTTTTCTTAAACCAGTTTTATAATCTGCTCATTTTTAACCTCTTGTGGGTATATTAAGTAAGCTGCTTTACATTCTATTTTTATACAGGTTTATGATAAAAACATATACTTATGGGCAAAGTTCTGAGCAGGCACCTCACCAAAGAAGATATACAGAGACAAATAAACATATGAAAAGATGCTCAACATCGTATGTCATTATGAAATTGGAAATTAAAACAACTGTGAGATACCACAACACACGTATTAGAATAACTAAAATCCAAAATACTGACAACACCAAATGCTGGCAAGGACATAGGAACTCTCATTCATTGCTGCTGGGAATAAAAAATGGTATGGTCGCTGGTCCAACCACTATGGAAAACAATATTGTGCTTCTTTAAAAAGCTGGAAATAGAAATACCATACAATCCAGCAAGCACACTTCTAGGAATATATCCTATAGAAATAAGAGCTGTCACGTGAATAGACATATGTACACCCATGTTCAATGCAGCGTTATTCACAATAGCAAAAAGATGGAAAAAACCTAAGTGCCCATCAACAGATGAATGGATAAACAAATTATGGTACATACACACAATGGGATACTATGCAACAATAAAGAACAATGATGAGTCTATGAAACATCTCACAATGTGGATGAATCTGGAGGGCATTATGCTGAGTGAAATAAGTCAATCACAAAAGCTCAAATACTGTATGAGACCACTATTATAAAAATTCAAAAAAAGGTTTGTACACAGAAAAAAACAATCTTTGATGGTTGGAAGGGAGAGGAAGGTTGGGGAGGGGATAAGTGTTAACTTTGGCAAAGGGAAAGACAGTGCACACTAGAGGGAGGGGAAGTCAGCACAACTTGACCAAGGCAAAGTCATAGAAGCTTTATAGACACATCCAAACAACCTGAGGGATTGAGTTACTGGGGCTGAGGGCTGGGCACCATGGTTGCAGGAGTCATCTAGGTCAGTTGACGTAACAAAGTTCATAAAGAAAATGTTCTAGATCCAACTTTGGTGAGTAGTGTCTGGGGTCTTAAAAGCCTGCAAGCAGCCACTTAAGATAAATCTACTGGTCCCATCCCGTCTGGAGCAAAGGAGAATGAAGAAAACCAAAGACACAAGAGAAATACTAGTCCAGAGTACTAATGGACCAGAAGTACCACAGCCTCCATCAGCCTGAGCCTAGAAGTACTAAACGATGCCTGGCTACCACCACCAACTCCTCTGACAGGGATCACAATAGAGAGTTCCAGACAGAGTGGTAGAAAAACGTAGAACAAAATTCAGACTCACACACAAAAAAGACCACTTTCTGGTCTGGCAGAGACTGGAAGAACTCCCCAGACTAGCCCAAAATTAACCCATTGCCTTCTAGTCGATTCCGACTCATAGCAACCCTATTGGACGGAGTAGACCTGCCCCATGGGGTTTCCAAGGAGCAGCTGGTGGATTTGAACTGCTGACCTTTTGGTTAGCAGCCATAGCTTTTAACCATTTCGCCACCAGGGCTCCTAGCCAAAGATTAGACGGGTCTATAATACAAAAAATAACACATGAGAAACAGGCTTCTTAGTTCAATAACGTATATGAGACCAAACGGACAACACCTGCCCAAAAGCAATGATGAGACGGCAGGAAGGGACGGGAATAATGGACGGATGGAAACGGGGAATTGGGGTGTGGAAGAGAAGAGTGTTGACACATCGAGGGGATTGCAACCAATGTCACAAAACAATTTGTGTATAAATTGTTGAATGAGAAACTAATTTGTTCTGTATCACCTAAAGCACAATTAAAAAAAAAAAAAAGGTAGTTTCTTTGGAAGAGACTGGTAGTTTCTTACAAAGCTAAACAGATTTTTATCATATGACCCAGCAATCATGATCCTAGGTGTTAGCCAAATGAGTTGAAAATGAACGTCCACATAAACCTAAAAACCAGCACACGAACGTTTATGACAGCTTTATTTATAACTGTCAAAAATTGGAAGCAACCGATATGCCCTTCAGTAGGTGAATGGATAAACAAACCATCGTATATCCATACAATGGAGCATTATCCAGGGATAAAAAGAAACAGAGCCGTCAAGCTACATCAAAAAGACATGGGGGAATTTTAAATGCATACTGCTAAGTGAAAGAAGCCAATCTGAAAAGCTAACTATACGACATTAAGGAAAAGCAAAACGACAGAAACAGTGAAAAGGTAAGTGGTTGACAGGGTTTTGGGGAGTGGAGGGGAGAGAAGGGCGAATAGGTGGAGCACAGGGCATTTTTAGGGCAGTGAAATAATTTACCGTATGATAGCGCAACGGTGGATCCATGATGTCATGCATTTGCCAAAACCCGTAAGACTGTACAACACGAAGAGTAAACCCTAAGGTATAGTGTAAGCTTTAGTTAATAATACATCAATATTGGTTCATCAACTGGAACAAACATACCGCAGGAATGCAAGATGTGAATAGGAGAAACAGTGTGCAAGTGGGAGAGGCGTGTATAGGGACTCTTTACGCACAATTTTTCTGTAAACCTAAAAACTGCTCTTAAAAAATAATATCTATTAAAAATAAAACATATATGCATAACTTGCTTGAAGGACTTGTCATTAATTTCCAGTGAAAGACAGACTGTAATATTATGCTAAGTGTTGCCTTAACCATCTACGCCCAACATTAAGCATAACTTCCCCGTCTATCTGCAGAAATGTTTGAAGCACTTGTAATCCAAGATGATATCAGTCTACAAATATCTGCGGTCTGCCTATTTGGGGTCCATTGGCTACGAATTTGGAAACTCTCGTGGCATAGTGGTTAAGAGCTATGGCTGCTAACCAAAAGGTGGGAAGTTGGAATCCACCAGGTGCTCCTTGGAAACTCTATGGGGCAGTTCTACTGTGTCCTATAGGGTAGCTATGGGTCGGAATAGACTCGATGGCAACGGGAGTACAAATTTAATCTCGTTGGTCTGGAAAAGGTCATAGGGTATAATCAGAGAAGGTGAGGGACAGAAGACTGGGGAAAGGGATCTGGCCTGGAGATGTATATTTAAATTTCGAAGTTTATACAAAAGGTGATACTTGTGGCAGCAAGCATGTGAGGTTTCTAGGAAAGGGGTACAAAGCGAAGAGCATAGGTGTGAGAACTAAACCCTGAGCCTTTCCTTGAGACGAAGAAAAAAGACAAAAAACCCAAACCTGTTTCCGTTGAATTGATTCCAACTCACGGCTTCCCCATGTGTTACAGAGTGGAACTGTTCCACAGAGTTTTCTTGGCTGTAATCTTTACAAAAGCAGATCACCTTCCGCAGCACTGCTGGGTGGGTTCAAACCGTCAACCTTTAGGTCACTAGTTAAGCGCAAACCATTTGGGCCACCTAGGAATGTTTGAGAAGAAGAGGAGGTTGAAAAGGAGACTGAGAAGGCACATTTCACGTTCGGGGGGGAGAGGAAAAACCAGGATAGAAGCACAAGCTCTAAAGGTGGATGATCAGTAGGGTCAAAAGTTACAGTTGTTAGATAGTGGTAATGGTTGCACAACATGATGAATGCAATTAATGTCACTGAATTGTACAGGTAAGAAATGCTGAAATGACAGATGTTTTATTATATATATATATACACACACGTATATGTTATGGGTTGAATTATATCCCCCCAAAATAGGTGTTGTAAATCCTAACCTCTATGCCTGTGGTTATAATCCCATTTGGGAATGGCTTGTCTTTGTTAAATTAGTGAGGCAGGATTAATGAAGGGCATATTTTGAGTCAATCTCTTTAGAGATATAAATGAGATTAAACAAGTGAGCAGAGCAGAGATGGGAGAAGAGAGATGCCAAGCCACGTGAAGATCAGTCAGGAGCAGAATTTCAGAGACAAGGACCTTCCTCCAGAGCTAGCAAAGAGAGAAGGCTTTCCCTTAGGGCCAGAGCCCTGGACTCTAATTTCTAGTCTCCTAAACTATGAGAAAATAAATTTCTGTTTGTTAAAGCCACCCACTTGTGGTATTTCTGTTATGGCAACACTAAATAACTAAGACAATGTATATTTACCACAATAAAAAAAAGTTACCGAGGAGTGTGAAAACTATGAATAACTCCTGAGATTTGTTTATTCAAACTTTGAGAGTCAGTTCTATAGAATGAGGGAGTAGATTCTACATTGCAAGAGGTTAGAGAGAGTAGATAGTGGGGAATGACAAGTAGCTGAGCCATTAATTCTAATCACTTGTCGGTGTAAAACAGGAGTGAAACTGGATTTCTTCTAGAAGTCAGGCAGGGTCAAGGGGAGTTTTCTGTTTTGTTTGTTTTTTTCTTTTCCCAACTACGGTGAGAACTAATGCTTAAACATACAATCTTAGAGGAAGAAATGAGATTCTGAAGTTTGAGACTGAGGGAAATGGCAGAAAATGAAAGGAGAGAAAACACAGGAAGATGAGAGGTTTTGAAGGAAGAAGTGATGTTTCTTCTGAAACAAAAGCTAAAGAAGGATAGAGGTAAAGACATATTCTAACGTGGCTAGAAGGTGAGATCAACACTCTCCCTTCTCGACCTTGGGTTCCCTATTACCAGCTTTCCTGTCTCCTCCTGCCTTCTAGTCCTTGTCCCCGGACTGTTGTGCCCCATTAGTCTCATTTTGTTTTATGGGACTGTCTAATCTTTGGCTGAAGGGTGAACCTCCGGAGTGACTTCGTTACTGAGCTAAAAGGGTGTCCAGGGGCCATATTCTCGGGGTTTCTCCAGTCTCTGTCAGGCCAGTAAGTCTGGTCTCTTTTTGTGAGTTAGAATTTTGTTCTACATTTTTCTTCAGCTCTGTCCAGGACTCTCTACTGCGATCCCTGTCAGAGCAGTCGGTGGTGGTAGCTGGGCACCATCTAGCTATACTGGACTCAGTCTGGTGGAGGCTGTCGTAGCTGTGGTCCATTAGTCCTTTGGACTAATCTTTTCCTTGTATCTTTCTGTTCTCTTCATTCTCCCTTGCTCTCAAAGGGATGAGACCAGTGGAGTATCTTACATGGCTGCTCACAGGCTTTTAAGACCCCAGACACTACTCACCAAGGTAGAATGTAGAACATTTTCTTTATAAACTGTGTTATGCCAGTTGAGCTAGATGTTCCCCGAGACCATGGTCCCCACAGCCCTCTGCCCAGCAATTCGGTCCCTCAGGGAGTTTGGATGTGTCTATGGAGCTTCCATGACCTTTCCTTGTACAAGTTGTGCTGGCTTCAAGGGGAAGGTTTTTACGTAGTCCGTGTGTAAAATGGAAAGATAAATTACTTCTGATATGAACAGCCACTATGGGGTGCAAGAAGTCAATAAAAGAGTAACAAAAAAAGTGGGGAGAAAGTTCAACAAACTTCTATGAACACTTTCCAGGTTAACACACTGTGCTAGGCATAGGGTCAGAGAAGATGTAGTCCCTTTTCTTGTGGAACTCACACCTAATGAGAGAGCTTCAACAAGAGCTGAGGTGAAAGAAGATGAAAGTGAGCTATTAGCATAATCGCATGACAATCTACAACCATGTTGGCTGAATTTAGAGCGGGATGAAAATTAAGTTAAAGATTCAGGTTTGCTAACAATCTCATGGAAGTATTGAGAGCAGCATTGATCTCAGTGCACATCATGTCCAGACTAGGAAGGAGGTAAGAAGAATAAAGGCAAGAGCTGTTCCCTGTGGAGTGAGTGGAAAAGGTGTTAGATAAGGAGATACCATCTGAAAGGGGGCAATCAAGCTAGAGATCTTTTAAGTGGCAAGAGGCCCAGAGGTAAGCCTTGATGATGGGTCACAGAGACAGTGTGGGGGAAATGGAGGAGCAAGAAGTATTGTGAAGATGCAATAAAGGCTTGCACATGTCATAATAGGTTCTGAGCAATGGGAAGTGGTCAGAGGTTGTGGGGAGTTGTAGGGAGTTGGCACCTCACAAGTCTGAGAGAGACTAAGCATGTGGGGTCCTATTCACCCATGAACATCTCTAAATGCAGGAATTCTGATTCTAAGATCATCTCTGTTTCTATTGGTTTATCTTTTTGATACACTGGGTTGTTTCAGAACTACCTTGCCATGAAGACTCACTACATTTTCTTAGCTCTTCTCCTTTCCAGCCAGCTGTCTGCCTCAGGTAAGACTTTAGCTGTTGTTAGGGAAGTGTTAAGCAAACAAAAAGGAGGTGCTTCATTAACATTTGTTGAATGAATTAATTTCTGTTTCTTTATAAACGATCCCTTGAGAATAGAATGGACTTTGGAGAATTCCAGGATTTCCTTTCTATTTCCTGTGAAATTTCTCATCTCAGCTACAAGGTAGAATTATAGATTATTTCCAAGAAAGGGAACTTAGAAATTGTCTCCTCTATCCCCTCATTCTGCAAATGATTTTGAGATTTGAATCCAGGTCTCTAATTCCAAATTCATCGTGAAAATCTTGTTTCTACCCTCTTGTTTCTCTACCTATCGTAAGTAAGGTATATAAAATGTCCATTTCATAGAGTTTTATCGTGAGGTTTAAATGTATTAATTCCTGTAAAGGACTTTTAATAAGTACCTGACGATAGTAAGTGTTCAAGAAATGTTAACTATTATGATTATAACTATTACTATTTTAACCTCCTTTTTAGTTTCTCCCCTTCAGAAATTTCTCCTTTCAGTTCAGAATAACCAATCAGGATGGACTTGATTATCCAACAAAGCTACTGAAGTTATCTTTAAAACTTCAGGCACCCTTGAAATGATAAGGGCTTGACTGGGTTAACAATGGAAAGGAAGGGATGAAGGAGAACAATACTATCAGGATGAAGACTTGGTGTGAGGGTAAAGGGGGAAAAGGAGTAAATGACAGCAGGAAGGTTAAAACCAAGACTGTTACCATCGAGTCAATTCCAACTCATAGTGACACTATAGGACAGAGTAGAACTGCCTCACAGAGTTTCCAAGGAGTGCCTGGTGGATTTGAACTGCCAACCTTTTGGTTAGTAGTTGTAGCTCTTAACCGCTATGCCACCAGGGTGTCTGTAGGAAGGTTAGGCTGAGTGATTTAGAAAGTTGTGGTGCTGTTAATAGAAATGGTAATGCAGGGGAAGGGAGCTTGTTTGGGGATGAAGCCAGTTAAACTGATTTTAGAAATGGTGACTTTGAAGCGACAGTGAGCCATCTAAGTAGGAATAATCTAGTACGGAGGCAGGTGAAGATAGGAGACTAGGAGAAAGCTTGTGACTGATGATATACATGATGGGACCTTCTTTCTCTCATGCATGTTATGTTCCCAGCATGGTGATGATAAAACCAGTTACAGTCAAGTTGCTTCTGGTGACTTCATGTGTGTTGGAGCAGAACTGTGCCCTGTAGGGTTTTCAAAGACTGATTTTTTTTTTTTTTCTTTTTTGGAAGTAAATCACCAGGTCTTTCTTTCTAGGTGTCTCTGGGTGGACTCAAACCACCAACCTTTTAGTTAGCAACTGAGCTCTTAACTGTTTGCAGTACCCAGGGACTCCATGGTGATAAGTGCTGTGAATTAGTGGGAGACAGGAAAGGCAAGTCAGAAAGCAGCCATTCTCTTTTTTTCCTTTCTCCTCCTCCTCCTCCTCCTGCTTACTCTTCTCTACCCCACCTCTCTCTCTATTTTTTTCCTTGTTCTGAACATATAAGGAAACTTAACAATTGCTTTTAAATGTTTCAAGTTTTTAAAAGCTTGTGAGCAGCCATCTAAGATACTCCACTGGTCCCACCCCATCGGGAGCAAAGGAGAATGAAGAAAACCAAAGACACAGGAAAAAACTAGTCCAAAGGACTAATGGACCACAGCTAACATAACCTCCGCCAGACTGAGTCCAGCACAACTAGATGGTGCCTGGCTACCACCACTGACTGCTCTGACAAGGATCACAATAGAGGGTCCTGGACAGAGCTGGAGAAAAATGTAGAACAGAATTCTAACTCACAAAAAAAGACCAGACTTAGCGGTCTGACAGAGACTGGAGAAACCCCGAGAGTATAGCCCCTGGGCACCCTTTTAGCTCAGTAATGAAGTCACTCCGGAGGTTCACCCTTCAGCCAAAGATTAGACCGTCCCATAAAACAAAATGAGATGAAATGGTCACAACAGCCCAGGAGCAAGGATGAGAAGGCAGGAGTGGACAGGAAAACTGGTAATGGGAAACCCAAAGTCAAGAAAGTTGACATGTGTTGACATGTCATGGGGTTGGCAACCAATGTCACAAAACAATATGTGTATTAATTGTTTAATGAGAAACAAGGAACCCTGGTGGCGTAGTGATTAAGAGCTCAGCTGCTAACAAAAAGGTCGACAGTTCGAATCCACCAGCCACTCCTTGGGAGCCTTATGGGGTAGTTCTACTCTGTCCTATAGGGTTGGAATCAACTCAGCGTGGCAGTGGCTTTGGTTAATTCACTCTGCAAACCTTAATCTAAAGTACAATTAAAAAAACAACAATATGATATATTTTATTTATCGATATCTCAAAGTGTTTTAAGTTTTGTTTTTTTAAGCTAAATGATTATTAAGGAGATTCAAGCAAAGAAAAATAAAATCAGAAGAAAAGTAATATGAAAAGTGTTGATGTTATCTTCCAAATTGGTCCCTGGGTAAGATTGCTGAAAGTGGAGGGTAGAGGAAGTCCTTGGCTTGAATTTCAATTAGGAATGGAGTGGTAGAAACTACCTGTCTCCTGAGAGACTGCACTTAAGCTTTATGAGACCCTGGGGTTTCCACCTGTCTGGATTGGCTGTAAGTCCAGCATGGCATGAAGTCCAACACTGATCTTTTAGGAAGTCCAGCACTGGTCTTCCCCTTGGGTCAACTAATAACGCTAGGCTTATTCAGTCAAAACGGAGGTCAATCAGTCTTCCACACTGTCTTAGTCATCTAGTGCTGCTATAACTGAAATACCACGAGTGGATGGCTTTAACAAAGAGAAGTTTATTTCCTCACAGTAAAGTAGGCTAAAAGTCCAAATTCAGGGCCTCAGCTCCAGGGGGAGGCTTTCTCTCTCTTTTGGCCTTCTCATCAATCTTCCCTTGGACTAGGAGCTTCTCTGCACAGGGACCCTGGGTCCAAACGATGCGCTCTGCTTCTGGCGCAGCTTTCTTAACGGTATGAGGTCCCTCAACTCTCTGCTTGCTTCCCTTTCCCTTTATCTCTTGTAAAATAAAAGCTGGTGCAGGCCATACCCCAGGGAAACTCCCTTACATTGGATCAGGGATGCAACCTTAGTAAGGGTGTTACAACCCCACCCTAATCCTCTTTAACATAAAATTACAATCACAAAATGGAGGACAACCACACAATACTGGGAATCATGGCCCAGCCAAACTGATACACACATTTTTGGGGGAACATAATTCAATCCATGACACACATCAAGTCAGGAGAATCTGCAGTCCCTATCAGTTCCTTTGAAAATACATTTTTAAAGTCAGTTAAAAACTATTTTGTTACCATGGGTCATTTCCACTGATAATTTTGCCCAAAGCTTTATACTTGCAGTCTTGACTAGAACTTGGTGAATGTCTGCAAATAAATGTATTCCCTGGTTCTTGTTTATGTGCTTTTTAATCTGTTTGTTTTTAGAAACTGAAGATGTTCATGAGCTCATGAGCTTCCTGGACTGTAAAAATCAAACATTGTGTAGTTCTTCAGATGCAACTGGAAACTGCTCTGATGTCAACAAGGAGGTTGGATTATGTGTTTTGTGGCTTAGAAAAGAAGATACAAAACAGCTAACCTTAGAGAAATAGAAAATTCCGAAGACAAGATGACCAACTCCCTTGTCTTATTAAATAAAGTGTTTTCTTTGTTCTCTCTATTTTTCGTATGACACACTCGTTAGTTTATTGACAGTTAATCAAAGAATTTTTGATGTTTAGGATAAATTACTGTGAGAGCCAACATTTCTTCTTTGGTTCCAACAGATCAGAAAATACAGACTTTTTTCTTTTTTTTTTTTAAAGGACCTGTTCTAGTTAGGTTGTGGGGGAGAGTTTTGGGGAGGTGAGGTGAGATTGGAAAGGATCTGAGGGGCAACCATTATGTGTGAGATATAGAGACAAGGCAGATGGGAATAGAGAGTATTATGTTTTACTGCAGGTTATGAATGGAGTCTACCAAATGTTTTGCAGATTTTGGTAGACTTACTTAGCTTTTCAGTGATTACTTTTGGCTAACAATCTTAGATAGTAACATGTTAGTGTTTGCATCATAGCCTGTGATTCGTTTCCCTGACTTTACAAACCAAATATCCATTAATTACCCAGACCAGACCTGGTAAAGTAAGAAAGTGATTGATTCTTTGAGCCTGCAGCTCATTTTTATTGCCCTGGTGCTCATGAGTCCCTGGATGGCACGTTTAAGCACTGGACTACTAACCCAAGGTTGGGGGTCTTAATCTAACCAGAGGTGCCTCAGAAGAAAGGCAAGGTGATCTACTTCACTTCTAAAAGGTCCAAGCCATTGAAAACGCTATGGAGGGCAGTTCTACTTTGAAACACATGGGGTTGCCGTGAGTCAGAAAGAACTCTACTGTGATTGGTTTGGTTTTTGGTTTGAGTTCCCATGAAGCCCATACTACCTTCAGTGACTAGCACCTCCTACTTGGCATGCCAGACAGGACTGTCCTCCTCAAGGACCTTATCCTCCAACATTAACTGATGACACTACAGCAGCTGCCCTCTGAAACGGCTCTCCTAGGTTTTAGGAAAAATCAACATGACAGAACCATTCTAATTTGGGTAGCAGTGAGTGCCCACCCATGCGGAAGTATCAGCATTTTAAATACGAAGTTTATTACTAATAGGTGAATTTCAGACTATATAATAACGAAAGTGAAGAATTTCAGGCAATATAGATATATCAGTCAGAGCCTTGGTTGGAAACAGATCGGACATTCAGAGTTTAACAAAGGTATGGGCTGTCTGGGTAACAAAGGTATGGGTGGTCTGGAGCACTCAACACCGAGAGACCAGGGATGAAGGGGAAGCTTTTAATTAACTAACACCCGGGTGCCCTGGGAAGAAGTAGTTCCTGGAACACAAGTGTCCATAGCAAAGGGAAAAAAATGGTTTGTCTTTTAATACAATGGAGGGGCAAAAGTGAGTCTTATAAATGGAAATATGGGTGCTGATGCTCGGAGGGATGCTTAGAGGAAAGAGTTTTGTTTGCTTGCTTGTTAGTTTAGAATTCAGGGTGGCAGCCCAGGCCTTGCTGTTGGAGTCGCGGTAGCCTCCTCGAGGGGCGCTGCCTCTTTTCCCAGGTGGGCTGGGTCCCTTTGTGATGCTCATAGAGGCGCCGAGAAGGGATGTGACAATGACTATCCACGGCCCGGTCCTCTCTTGCCACGCGAAGCATGGCTGCGTCTCGATACCCGCGGTCCGGCCCCGCCTCGGCCGGTCAGGTGTCCTCGTCCTTGTCCAGCCGGTCGTCCAATTTGGGGCCGTGGGCGAGGCAGTCGCCGCGGAGGCAGCTGCAGGACGCGGCCTCGGCAGCGCTGCGCCGGGCCCTGAGCGGCGAGCGCGCGCGCTCCTGGACCAAGGTAACCCATATGTGGTGGGGCTGCGGGAGGCGGCTGGAGGGCGGGCAGCTGGGCCCTCCGCGGCCCACAAAACCCTCGCTGCTCTTTGGATCTGGGAACTCATGGCCCCTGGCTCCGCTCCCAGCGTCTAGTGTGTTTTTATAAAGATGCATTAAACACGTGTAAAATGTATTGTTCATGCTTCTCACTGCTAAAGCTGCAGTTTCCCGTTTCTATACTCGACCCCACACGGCCCCATGCCCAGGCTGGTTGGTTTCCCAGCCAAAGTCATTCTCCTTTAGCCAAGCAAAGAGCTGAGAGCGACAGAGAGAGAGGGAGAGACACAAAGAGTACTGAACTTTATATGCAGACTCACGCGTTTGCTGGTGTGTATACACAGAGCCCTGGGTGGTGGAAAGGGGTAAGCGTCGACCAATTCTTTTTGGTACAGTGACTCTGTGTATTCCTTCTATCTTCTTGCCATGCTTCCTGCATCTTTCAATATTTTACCGGTAGAATCCATTAGAATATAAGCGTATTATAATGCAATGTGCAAAGTGAAGTGGTAGAGAGCTGGAAATAGCACAGGATCTGCAGGTAACATACAGAGCAGAAATCCATTTTAAAACATGGCACATGTATGAAATGCTCTTCTAGTCTATCGTATCTCTGGCGGATCCTGTTAAAAATAAATATGGTACAAGAAACTGTGACACTCTTTTAAGAAAAATAATTATGTATATTCATATCAGAATGATATAAATTGGAATGGACCCTGATGTATTCACATTAAGATCAGACGGTGAAGCCCAAATGCTTTGAACTTTGAATGTAGCCACAATACATTCAGGAATGTGATGCTTTATTGTTGGGGTAACCAGAAAATAAAGTGCATATCAATGAATTTGTATGTGAACTGATACTAATTGGTTGACAAAAACATGTTAGGTATTTTCCAAGCAATGTTAAAAACATTAACAAAATGATTTTGAAGTTCCCAGCTTCAAAACCAAAGGGGGAAAAGAAACTTGTTGCCGTTGAGTTGGTTGTAGTGACCCTATAGGGCAGAGTAGAGCTGCCCCGTATGATTTCCAAGGCTATAAATCTTGACCGGTGCAGACGTCACATCTTTCTCCCGGGAGCAGCCGGTGAATTCAAACCACTGACATTTGGGTTAGCATCAGAGTTCTTAACCTCTGTACCACCAGGGCTTCTTAAGTTTGGAGGCACCATTATTGAATTTCAGTCTTCCTGAGCAGCCTCCTGGTAGTCCTTGCTGGCGGAAAGACTTCTGAAGGGGTCCTCCTTGAACCAACCAGCTAACCTGTCTTGGAATTTCCTCAGCACAGCCTAGGAAGCAGATACTGTAACCTTTGCAATTGCGTTTTAGAAACAAGACTGAAAGCAAATGACCATGTTTTGATTTCAATTTAATTCAGCAAGTTTATTGGATATTTACCATGTTTTCTACGTAGTCTCAGTTTAAACACCTTTCTGCATTTGGAAGTCTCTTGGTCTCATTTATATAGCAACACCATTTATGCTTCCACAATGTAAACTATTTCATACAGTTGCCTGAGATAATGGGATAATGTTTTTTATCAATCAAGTTGACAAAGATCATATTTAGCACTGGTGAAGGGAGGAAAGTAAGTTAGTATAATCCTTCTGGAAATTTGTCAGTATGGATCAAGAAACTTTCAATGCCCTTCAGTAATTCCACTTCTAGTTTTATACAAGGAAATTGAGATGTGGATAGAGATTGGACTAAAAGCGTATTTATTGCAGATTATTTCTCTTTTAGTTGCAATTCTCTTATATGTGACCATCCATGTTGAAGCTCCTTACTCTTCTCATTCTTCTCTCTCCCTCAAGACTCCTTCTTCCTTCCTTGTAACTTTAGTTACCTTTTCTATGTAGGGATTTGAAAATTGACTTCACTTCTCACAGTACAGCCACCTGACGAATTAACACTTCTACTTGGATATCTCAAAAACATATCAAATTCAGTAGCCCAAGACTGAACTCGTGTTTTGTCCTAGTCCTCCCCCAGGTTTCCTCTGAGGAAACAGTGTCATTCCTATACTTAAGATCCTTCAATGACCTCCCATTGCTCTTAAAATAAGGCTCTGCCATGGCAATTCTAAGGATGAATGTCAAATTCTAGAAACCAGTATGACCAAGCTAGGTAATTTATTAATCTTCTTTCTTTGTCCTTCCAATTTTATAGGTTGTTGAGCATTACACTGAACTACTGGACATTCTAAACCGAGTGGATATATTCCAGATATCTGACCCTGATGTTCCTTTAGCTCAGCTGGTAATTTTTAACTTTCTTGCCAAAGAGAATTATTATGGGTTGTAATAAGGTGACTCTTGAAATTAGAATTGAATTTCTAGAACTAAAAGTGCAAAATGTATATTATGATTGTCATTACTGAGTTCTGTTGCTTATTATTATCCTAAGAAGTATTTTGTGGTGGATGCAAAGTAGAATTCTTTCGTTTTTTTCATAACTCCGAAAAACCAGTGGGAAAAGATCAGAAACAGATGTGTTATGAGTAAGCACTCCTTAAATGATTAGTGCAGCTTCATTCTCTTGGACTCACTTCTGTACAGAATCGAACAAGATAGAAGTCAAAGTAGTAGAGAGAAAAACCAAACTAATCCCCTCTGCTCAAAGAGTGCACAACCTAACGAGGATGATAAACATAAAGTCAACTTTCTAGTGCTGAGAGCAACAGTTCTCCAGAACAGTGCTTTTCAACAAGGCGCTGCAGATTAGACTCACCAGACCGGCTTGTAAACATTCTTACGTGCAGGTGGTATGTCAGCATCTCTGGGGGAATGACTCAGGAGGAGCATTTTTTAAAGCTCCCCAGGTGTTTTCAGTGGACAGTCAAGTTGGAGAATTAAGTATGGATGAAGACCAGAAAATCAAACCAGTTTTCTTGGAGTCGATTCCAACTCATGGCAACCCCATATGTGTTAGGGTAGAACTGTGCTTGATAGGGCTTTCAGTGGCTGATTTTTTGGAAGTAGATCTCTGGGTGTACTCAAACCTCCAACCTTTTGATTAGCAGCCTAGCATATTAACAGTTTGCACTGCCCAGGGACTCCAAGTATGAATAGATCGCTTTGTTAATGAATCTCATTCTTTTAAACCTTGAGAAAATCCTTTTATCTATAAGTCTAAGTTTAAATCAAATGCAGATTTTAATGTGGGGGTCACAGAAGCAGTTTGGAGTTCTTTTAATGCTGTTTCACTGACTGAGAAGGGGAAGAATTAGGAGCCAAGACAGTGTGTCTTTTAGACCAGAAAGCAATGTTTGAAGATTCATAATTCATTGTGATACAGTATTTCAGAACCCAATTTCATAGACTGGGGTTAAGAAACATCTGAAAAAAAAAAAAAAACTTCTTTCAAGTGAGTCTCCTGAAACACGCTCATCAGTGTGACTTAGGACCTGAGTGTGAAAACCTGTGTGAAAAGAAGCCCGTTTTGGCGTTTCTGTGGAGGCACTAAGGGTGTTGATTTTAGAAGCATTCACTCTTTTTTGCTTCAAATGATTTCCACTTGTTCACATATTCAGCTTAGAATAACTGTTCTGATTGACTTATTTTTTTCCTGTTGAAGATACTGAAGAGGTAGAACTCAGGCTATGTCGAGTGCTTGAATGTACACTTTGAGAGTGGTTTCTGAGTATCTTCTGTGATGATGCTACTCTTCATTTTGCCAACCAGCACTTCTTTTTTAGCCTCTTAATGGTGCTCATCCTCCTCAGAAAGCACGTCACCCATTCTGAGCTCAATAACTGAGAGTGGGGTTTTCATGCTTATGAGGTATGATTGCAAAAGCTCACTGGGACAATCCATAACTTAAAGCAGAAATTAGCCCCAAGGCATTATCAAGTTATGGCTCTCCCAGTCCTCCTACCATCAAATTGATTTTAGCAAATCATCTTCTAAGCCATTAACTACTGGTAATTATCAGCTGGAAATTTTGAATTTCCTCACCTTTATTAAATACCATAAATTCTGTTAGTTCTTTTTTTTTTTTTAAGGAAGAATAACAAATCCACCTAAATATATCAGGCAACATATATTTAGAGGAACCTTAAACTAGCCTGAGCTGTGCTGAAGCTGTAGTTTTAATTCATGAATTCAATATACTTCACAAATAATTTGTTTTCATAAATACTATTTCAATGTCTGATAGAGATACTATAAAATAATGAGAAAGGCACATGTCATGCTCAAATAGAAGAGTTTATTATCCAAAATTATTTTTACTAATTACTAAAACAATGTTGGGCTTGACCGTGGTTTGGAATAAATATTCATACTTGAGGAAACTCTGCTTGTTGGATTGCAGGTCAGATGCAGGGTCCTTGCAACCCAGTATTCTATTCTTGACAGAGAGGAGATGTTTTTCAAAGACACTGGCTGCCTTTCAGAGCCCTGGTGGCACAGTAGTTAAGAACTTGGCTGCTAACCAAAAGGCTGGCAGTTCTAATCCACCAGCTGCTCCCTGGAAACCCTATAGGGGCAGTTTTACTCTGTCCTATAAGGTCACTATGAGTCAGAATTAACTCAACAGGTTTGGTTTTGGTTTCGGTGCCTTTCAGGCTACCTCAAAAGGCTAAGCTTTCACTCAGACAGATATCCTTCCTTTATTAGGCATTGGTTATGAATTTATCATGAATTTTTCTAAAAATTTCTATGTTGGTTTATATTTTTAGCTTGGATTACAAGTTAAAGTGTAAAAAATTAAAAATTCACAGATAATACCATCCTCAAATATCAGAAATTTTTCCAGGATTTAGATGACCCCTAAACACACACTCCATTATTTAAAGAATTGTTTTTTAAATTTCATTTTATTTTTTATCAAAATCAAATAGTTATATATAGCTTTTAAAGTCAAATAATACTGTAAGGTTCCTAAGGAAAAAAGAGTAGCCCTGAAACACACCCACACCCTGGTTCCTGCTCCTAGTCTTTTAATCTGATGTTTTTCTCTTGGTATTTACCCCGTATCTGTAACATGTGTATTTTAGTACCTCTTGTTATTTCTGTTATAGACATTATGTATTGGCTTTCTACTCTCAAAGATAATGATTTAGCTCTTTTACATCATCTCTCACACACAGATTACACTCACACACACACTCTTAACTGTGCATATATGTACCCTTCCCCTATCCTTCCAATGTAGTTATTTCACAATTTTTGGCTAAGTCCATATTCAATATTGACATCATTATGATATAATATTCACAGCCAAACCACACACAGTATATAATTATTACGTTTCCACTCTTGCACAGCTTGTTGTTTTTCCTGGAGTTAACACCCTTTTTTAAATTTGTTTGCTTGGTTACCTGTCATTTTCTGAGTACTTGGCATATGACAGATACTGGGCTAAGCACTTTACAGTATATTACAATTTAATTCTTGTAATTCTCATTTTACAAATGAGAGAACTGAGGCACTGAAAGGTTGAATAACTTGACCACATTATAAAGTCAGTAAGTGGCTGAATTGAGATTTAAACTGAGGCACTCTGATTTCTTCTTAATCACAGCAGAGTATTAAAAATGCCCAAAGCTTTAGGGGCTACTGGCTTGGAGAGGTGACCTAGCCTGGATTTTCCATGGTAAATGGAGGAGAAAAAAGCTATGAATTTAATTTTGGGCAAGTTAGAATGATGGATACAGAAATAGCTATCCTATAACAGTTGGACCTATGTGACTAAGGCAGAAACTTGCCCTGAGAATATAAATTAGAGAATCTTTAACATGGAAATGGTAAATAGATGAGAAAGTATGATTTCTCCAAGCAAGTGAATTTACAAAGAGAAGAGCAGAAGAGATGAGGTTGAACTTTATGGTGAATACATAGTGCAGATGTTGGAAAAAGGTGCAAAGCTAGAATCAAATACGAACACTTCTAAAGGTAGGAGGAGAATGAGACTAAGACCCTAGCTAGGGAAGACTTTTCCAAAAGGTGAGCACAAAATAAAGAGGATGAAGTTCTGCAGGGTAATGGAGAAGGGTGGTTGGTGAGAAAAAAAATACATTTAGGTAGAAAGTGGTTATTAATGACCTCCACCAAACTGTTAATACATATTAAGTATAGACAGAAGTAGGTATTATATATTTTATAGATACTTTTTATTTTCTTTCATTTATTTTAATTTTTTTTTCATTGTTTGATTTGGGTGGACGGAAGGAGTAAATTTTTCTTGCTACTCAAAATATTCCTGAGTAGAGTCCCAGAAACCTTCTTAGAACTTGCCCCAAGCCACGCCTGTCACCGTCGAGTCGATTCTGACTCATATTTAGGCACCAGCAAAATCAGAGGAACACAGAATGTTAGTGATAAGAAGGACCTCAGGGTCGTCCTGGTTCATTTTGTTTTATTCATGGGGAAACTGATGTGTAAAGTGGTTGAGTGACTCCTACCAGAGAAGCAGCCCTCTAAGGTGGGCCTTGAAGTCTGATCTGAGTCCAGGCCCCTCCTCTTCCTCTTCTTATCACCATGTGGCTTTGACACAACAGGCAGAGTTAACGAAAAGCCTTCCTCTCTTCTGACTTCCATATATCTTAACGTGAAGAGGGAATGCAGCATGATGGGGGGAGACCCTGGGCCAAACGAAGGGATTTAAAAAAAATCCTCCATTGTTGAATCAGATCATTGAGTTGTGTCTCCTTTGGTTCAATGCTGTAGATGCCCAGTGCCTCTTTTAGATATAATAAAAGCCATATTTAGAATCAGTAGTGTCAGAAGAATATTCAACCTTTTTTTCTGGAAGTGTGTATCCATTTAAAGACTTTAAAACACAACTCGGAGCATTGGAAAATATAAAAAAATAGTGGTTGGGATTTCAAGAATGAATTTCTGATAATTTTATGTGTATAGCACATCACCATAGAGACAGGCTGCTGGGGTCAGACATGATTTTTTTTTAGCTATGTTGCCTGTCCTTTTGTCTGTTAGTACATCTTTTTACTTAGGAGCCAGGAGATTTGCTCTTACATGGTTAGGAATGTAAGCTGACCAATAAAAGATGTTATCAGGAGGGACCAGTCCCTGGAGAAGGACATCATGTTTGGTAAAGTAGAGGGTTGGTAAAAAAGAGGAAGATCCTCAAGGAGATGGACTGACATAGTGGCTGCAGCAATGGGCTCAAGCACAGCAATGATTGTGAGAATGGCGCAGGACCGAGCAGTGTTCCATTCTGTTGTACATGCGGTTGCTGTGAGTTGGTCGATAGCACCTAACAACAAAAATAAAAAATTTATGGTATCCAGGAACCCATAAAGAGCGTGTCATGTTTCTAGAGCAATCTGTAAGCTAGTTTGTAATATGAAAGAATGTGTCTGCCATTTCAAACTACTAAACTCCCAGACTAGTGAAGGCCTGGTACTGTCCCATGTGGCATCCACACAGGATGTGATCCAAAAATCATGTGCTTGCTTCAAGCTGTGTGTCTTTGCATCTGTTCTCAATGGGATTGGGGAGACTGAAGCAACTTGCCCAGCTTCACCAGTGACATAGGTAAAGTGGCAGAAAGAACTTATGTTTTATAGTTTAAAATTAGCCAAGAGCTTGGTACTCAAAAAAAAAAAAGTTAGTTTGGCGTTATTTTTCTCTTTCAGCTCTATGAGAGTCATTTTCATTTTGCAGTAGCTCTCCAAAACCTGAATCTTCACAAGAAAGCCATAGAGCAATTAACAAATGCTGCAAAGATTGCCTCGGTACCAAAGGTAAACCTGGAGAGCTATTGTTCAGAATTTTCAAAACTGTGCAACTTGTAGGAGTACACTGTAACATATGATGTTTTTCTCTTCTGAGTTTTCCCATAGCACATTTATCTAAGGGTGACTGACAGTTGTGTGGTTCCAGCTGTAGTCCATGACATACATACATTATGTAAAATACATGAAATAATCCAGCCCAGAAAACACAACACATTGTTGAACATTGTTGGTTCATATCAGCCAGTACCATAAGCCATTTTTCTGAACATTATATGTTGCCTTGTGCTTTTTTATTGTAAGTAAATATTTTTTCTGATTGTAGAAATCATATGTACTCATTCTTCAGAATTTGGAAAATGAATGAAGCATTTTCTTCACTACCTATAGAGTCTTCTGCATTTCCTAAAGCTACGATACCACTCTCAAATATGTAAATAATAGAGACTTTAAAAAAAAAATATTTTATTGTATTTTTGGTGAAGGTTTACACAGCACTTTAGGTTCCCATTCAACAATTTCTGCACAAATTGTTCAGTGATGTTGATTACATTCTTCACAACACATGAACATTCTCATTATTTCTGTTCTGGTTGTTCCATTATAGAGACTTTTGATAAGAACATAATTTTTCTTTTCCATTAAATTTGTGTATCTAACATAACAGGCTTAAAGAGACATTAGCCATTCTGACTGTTTCTTAATGTCATCTTATTTCCATTGATGTTATTATTATTACTAACAATAAATTCTCTCTCCCTGAGCACTTCACATGTTTCAGGCAGAGTGCTAAGCACCGCACATGAATGATCTCACTTAGTCCTTACAAGAAACGTATTAGCATGATCCCCAGTAACTAGAGCAGGCTGGAGACCTCTGCTGGCTCACGGGGTTGCAGACATTGGTGAATCCAAAATCTGCAGGTCAGGCAGTAGGCTGGAGACTTCTGCAGGCTTACCTCCCAAGAGCTGTAGGTCAGGTGAGGAGAATAGTGGAGGGTCAAGAGAGAGAGACGAGAGTGAGAGAGAGAGTACTTTGCCAGAACATCCACTGATATACTGGAGGCAGGCCATACCCTCTTTCAACTGATTTTCTGCTCACATCATGGAATATGATTACATTATATTACATTATGGAAGAGCACAGAATCCAATCTCTGTCAAACCACTGAGAACCATAACCTAGCTGACACATAACATTAACCATCACACTTCTGAAGTCATTATACTACCTAACCGTGAAAGGAATGGAGGGAAGGAGCTAAATTATTGAGCTTCCTCATTATGTAGTCGCTATGCTGGTACTTTACATGCTGAGCTCTTTCAACCCTCACAACCTTGAAGGGTAAATATTATTACCATTTTGTAAATGTGGAAACTGAGGCTTAGGAGGATTACTTTATTAAAAGTCATACAGTTAATAAATGGCGGAGTTAGGAAAAAGGCCTAGGCTTCTCTGTCTCCAAAGCTGTCATGCCTACTCTACCACAAAAGAAAATGATCTTTACATCTCTTTTTCCCACCTGGATTTATAAGACAAAAATCTGTTGCTTATTTTCATAAATTTTCCAGGATAGTGCATAAACTAGATTTGAAGTCTCTTTAGCCTTGTGGATTAATGCTGACCTAGATTTCAATGTCCAGCTTGAGTCTCCACTAGAGATTCAGCATAATGCCAAAGATTGTACCAAGTACACAACCCAATGTCTTGATTTTTAATGTTCAATATCAATTAAAAAGTTACAATTATTATTATTTTATAGATGAGAAAACAGATGTGACTTAGTGTGGTTAAGTTCACTCCATTACTGCTAATTGGCAAAGCCAGGATTTGAACTCAGATTTTCAGACCCTAGGATCTGTGATCTTCCCATTTCACTATGCAGTTGTGCTGTTTCCCATGGGTGTTGATCACACTCGTGCAAATGAACAGACATTAAAAATAATATTCATTTGTGAGTGAACTTAAATCCTTATTTCAAATTTTCATAAATTTTTCTGTGTGATGCATTTGTGTTTTAAAAAGAATATTTAAGCCTGTGAGCGGCCATCTAAGATACTCCACTGGTCTCATCCCTTCGGGAGCAAGGGAGAATGAAGAGAACAGGATACAAGGAAAAGATTAGTC
>NW_004444032.1:2900352-2929340 GCF_000243295.1 Trichechus manatus latirostris | reverse complement strand
TCACCTGAGGTACAATAAAATATAAAAAAAAGAAAAAAAATTAAAAATAAAATAAAATAAAAAGTATATTTAGTGTTAACTGTAATTCTGTATATAAGTCCATTAAATGTATTTAAAAATTATAATCTTGAAGAATGTGAATTGATTTGTATTAATGTATAGCAAATGTCGTAGCTCCCTTTCTAGCCTCTTGAGTTTTCATACTTTTAAAAAAACTGAGTGCAATTATAGGAAAAAAATTTGGAATGGTGACATAAGTTAGCCCTAAAGGAATAGCAAATATTTTGTGGGTAATCTTGTAGAGTCCTGTCAAAATAATAAGGATGGTGATTTAAAATAACCAATTTTGCTAATGCCAGTATCGCATAAAAATATTATTAGATTTGTTGTGAAAGATTTTTATATATAGCAATTCTAGTTGATCATTAAATCTCTCTTAAAAATTACACCCCCTAAAAAACAAGTAAACAAACAAGAATCACAAAAACTCAGAGAAAAGCATTTTCGTATAAACCAGAGCTAAAGATGACATATGAAAAGTATACTTACTTACAAGGAAAAAAGTAGAACCTCAATATAATTATTAAACACATAAATAAATTTTCACCAAAGAAGAATTAAAACTATTAAAGAAACACAGTAAAAATGTTTGTGGTTGTTAGTAATCAAATAATGCAAATTTAGATAAAATAAGTTATTTTCCCACTGAAATTAAAGAGTATGCTTGAGAATATATCATAAAAATACTTCTTTCATGCATTGCTAGTGGGAAGACAAATTGACACAACCCTCTTGAAAAGCAATATGGCAGTATGAATCAAGATCCATAAAAAGATTCATAGTATATAAACTAGTAAGTAAATTTGTAGAAATTTATCTACAAAAGTAAACTAAAATTAAAAAAAAAAACTTTTTTGAGGAAGAGGTTCATTGCAGTATTATCTACAACAGCAAAATACTGCAAGAAACAAATACCCAACAATAAAATAACACTAGACAAATTCGTGTGGATCTACTTGGTAGAAGACTGTGCAACTAGTAGAAATGAAACTAATGAACATCACATAGCAACATAGAAAGGCCTTAAATAGAATGTTCAGTGAAAAATGAATATATGAAGTAGAATGCAGGCTAGTGTTATAGCTGTATAGAATTATGTGAAGAAGATGGAAAGGGAGCGTAAAAATGGTTTATAAGTTACTTAAGGATAATGGGTTTATAGGCTTCCCCCTCTATTTTCTAAATATTCTTAAATATAGTTATAATGCTTTAATAATAAAAAATAATTTATAGTATATTAATGATATTATCTACTCATTTCAGAATGGCTGTAATGTTGGCTGTAAATACGAAACTTTCTTTCATACACCAATATTTTCAAGAATGGCATATTCTCATGCAGTATGTGGTAAGATGCATCATTTTTTCTCTGTGAACTAGGCTGATACTAGTTTTCAAGCTAACAAATCTGTTTTCTCCATGAAAGTAAGTTTCTACTGGAGACCTTTCTCTTACTGTACATAAACAGTAGTTAACAAAGAGTCATTTTTTTCTTGAAATGGCACATTCTATTCTGAGATTTTTAATACATTCATCACTCACAAACACTCAGCTTGATTAAAGCACTGGGGTCTTAAAAATGCATTAGGGAAACATCTTCATATGTCTCGGACCCTTGAAGCCAGAGGTTCACACAGACAACTGTTTATAAGAGAGGTCAGGGATTTTTTCACTACTTTGGAAAACCCGTGCTATGTATGTCGGGAGAGATGTACTTAAACCCAGAGCTTCATTCCAGAAGATGAAAGATCACTTTGTTTCTGTCCTTCACCTCCTAGATTTTCTAAAACCTAATTTGGGGAGACATCCACCTCTGTGGGTTAAATAATTGTGGTGGTTAGTTGCCGTCCAGTTGGCTCTGACTCATGGTGACCCCAGGTACAGCATTACGAAAGGTTGCCAGCTCCTGTGTCATTTTCACCATCGTTGGTATACTCAAATCCATTGTTGTGGCCACTGTGTATCTTAAGTGTCTTCTAACGTAGGGGCTTATCTTCCAGCACTATATAGGACAATATTCTGTTGTGAGCCACAAGGTCTCCATTGGCTAATTTTCAGAAGTAGATCACCAGGCCCTTCTTCCTAGTCTGTCTTAGTCTGAAAGCTCCTGTGAAACCTGTCCACTATGGGTGACCCTGCTGGTATTTGAAATATCGGTGACATAGCTTCCAGCATCACGGTAACATGCAAGCCACCACAGTATGACAAAGTGACAGACTGGTAGTGGCCATCCAGATTAGTCTCCTACTTTCTTCTCTAGCTGCTTCATATCTGCTGATCTTCACCACCAACATATGCTACGTCCAAAGCCAACTCTCCTGGTCTGGTCAGCGGTGGTACGTTCCTTAGTACCGTCAGCTGCTTTCAGATAACTCTGGTGGCTCATTTCCATTTTTTAAAACCATTTCTTGCTTTATCAATCTATAGGAAGTTCAGCATGTCCTGTGGAACCTTTTTAGTGAAGTGCACCCATCTCTGGACTTACTGTATAAGTGAATATTAATCAGAATGCTGTATGCATTTATTATCCAGTTCACCCTGGGAAATAAAATGTAAAGAGAGATTATGGGAGATTATACTTACTTTCGGCATTCTCTACATTGATTTAGGACAAATGAAAGAAGCAATAAAGGATGCTAACAAAGCTATTTCTTTGGACAATCTGAACCCGGTAGGTTTGATAAATTTTAATAGTAAAATAAATGACAAATAGTGGTATACTATTCCCATGATTCTTGCCTTTGTCAACCATGTTTGCTATTTTTTTAAAATATTGTAATTACTTCTCCCTATTTTGTTGTATAGGAGCCCTGGTGGCGCAGTGGTTAAAGCATTCAGCTGTTAACCGGAAGTTCAGCAGTTCGAACCCACCAGCAGCTCCATGGGAGAAAGATGTGGCAGTCTGCTTCCATAAAGATTTATAGCCTTGTAAACCTTATGGGGCAGTTCTACTCTGTCCCATAGGGTCACTATGAGTCCAAATCAACTTGACAGCTGTGAGTTTTTAATTTTATTGTATGTCTGTGCCGTCGTGTATCTCCTTAATTAATTTTTATGTCAGCGAAAATTGTGCATCTTTTATATAAGAACGATATAAGAATAAAATTCAGGAAGACTTAGTTAAAAACCCTGTTGTAATCAATAAAATTATACTATAGCTGATTCACTACTACACAATATCTCCACAAACTGTGCTTTTAAAAAAAAAGAACTTTACTTTCAGTGAAATAGATTGATAAGATGTTGCATTAACATTATTAATAGTTTGCCACCAAATGGTATATGCCATTTTCTGAAAAGATAAGCCGAGCGACAGAGTGTAATGAATGTAAATGCATGGAGAACCCAAACCAAAACCCTTTGCTGTTGAGTCAATTCCAACTTGTAGCGACCCTGTAGGAGAGAGTAGAACTGCCCCCATAAGGTTTCCAAGGCCATAAATCTTTAGGGAAGCAGACTGCCACATCTTTCTCCCACTGAGCAGCTGGTGGGTTGAGCTACCAACCTTCCGGTTGGCAGCTGAAGACTCAACCACTGCGCCACAAGGGCTCCTTCAATGCATGGAGAAGATGATTGTAATCCTATAGCTGGAGAAGCCTGAAAGATATCTGATCCAGTTCTCTTATTTTACAGATGAGGAAACTGAGATCCAGGGAATTGATTGGTCAAAGTTTTGTGAACTCCAGGGCCACTAGGTTATAGACGACACCAACAGTAGGGGGCACCATTTCCATGATCTATGCTTAGATCAGAGTCCCTGCATGGTGCAAGGGGTTAAGCACTCAGTGCCTCAGAAGAAAGGCCTGGTGATCTACTTCTGAAAAACCAGCCATTGAAAGCCCTATGGAGCACAGTTCTACTCTGACACTCATGGGGGCACCGTGAGTCTGAACGATTTGATGGCAACTGGTTGGTTGGTTGGTTATTTTTAGATCCTGTGAATGGCGCCCCTGGGTTTTACAGTGCACAGCCTACCTGCATAGTTATATTTTTAGTATAGCCCTGTTAGTTAGTGAACTCTTAGGTCAAAAATCCAAGTCTCCCAACTCCTGGGCTGGGGCTCTTTCTACTAGGTTACATTAGTTTGCTTTATGTCTTTTTTGCATTATTTTATTTTTCTAAAGCCCAAAGAGTAATCACTTCTTTCCATGACTTTTGCATTTCCCAGGATGTGTACTGTGTTAGAGCTCTTGCATGGAATTCGTGCAAAGAAACCAAAAGGGCCATTTATGATTTGAACTATGGCCTTAGGCTAAATCCTTCTCACATTTGTACCTTAATATTGAGAGGGGCCATCACCAAGTCTATTACAGATACAAATGAGCAATTTGATGAGAATGAAGATCATGAAAAGGTAAATGCAATTTCCAAAAAGCTTTTGACATAATGAATTAGAAAGGAGTATGTGTTTTTCTATTACCTAAAGTTTTAGCCCTAATAAGAAACATGAAGTGAAAAGCATTCAACTAGCGATTGTAATTTTTGTTTAGTGGGGGAGGGGAACTTAGCGATCATTGCATGATGGTAGTATTAACCTAGCCAGAAAGAAATTATAAAACAGAATAAGAAGATCTTGTGTATGTGAGTAATTTAGAGATGCAATCTTGTAAGCTCTCAAAGTATAATATGATAACATACACTTTTTGATTTTTAAATATCTTTGGAAGATGAAGAAGCCCTGGTGGTACAGTGGTTAAGAGCTTGGCTGCTAACCAAAAGATCGGCTGTTCGAATCCACCAGCCACTCCTTGGAAATCCTGTGAGGCAGTTCTACTCTGTCTTACAAGGTCGCTATAAGTCTGAACCGACTTGATGGCACCTAACAACAACAGAGGCTTATTTACATCTCTTATTTAGAGAAAAATCCATTTCCACTTCCTAACAGCATACCCATTTCCTTTTAGTTTTCCAAATGTTGATTTAATAAGCGCACACTGTCTAGGAGAATGGGGCCCTGGTGGCACAGTTGTTAAGAGCTCGGCTGCTAACCAAAAGGTCGGCAGTTCAAATCCACCAGCTGCTCCTTGGAAACTCTATGGGGCAGTTTTACTCTCCCCTATAGGTTGCTATGAGTCAGAATAGACTCCACAGCAATGAGTTTGGTTCAGTTTTTTGGAAGAAGATATTTAAATCTTTTAAATGGTATAATACACTAACATATACTTTTTGATTTTTAAGTACATTTGGAAGAAAACATTTAAATCTTTTAACATCTTTGAAAGAAATATTTGAAAGAAACATTTACCTTTTATATCTGTTACATCAGTGCCACACTGATGACATCTATCCATCAATTAAACATGAGATGAGTTGCAAAGTGTCCTTTTACTTTTCCTGAAGCACCACTTTGCAATCTGAAGCTACCTTTTGGTATTGTGGAAGAAGCAATCTCGTGGCCAATCTGAAGTGATCCCCCCTGGGGAATACATTGGGGCTCAATCAAAAAAATTTAGAAAGCTTGGTTCACTTTTGGTCCTTTTGTTTCAGTCGGATCCATTGCCAGTGATCACCTCAAAGCTCTTTTCAGGATGTAATTCTTTCACCTGTGTTACTGGGTAGGAAGGCAAACTTAATCTGATCTTTGCCGCAGATCTTTACATAGGGTTTCTCAAACTCAGCATTATTGGTGTTTTGAACTGGATAATTCTTTGTTGTGTCCTTTACATTGTAGGGTGTTTAGCAGCATCGCTGACCTCTACCCACTAGGTGCCAGCAGCACCCTGTCTCCCACTTGTGACAACCAAAGGCGTCTCTGTTGTTGTAGGTGCCATGGAGTCGGTTTTCGACTCATAGTGACTGCATGCGACAGGGTAGAATTACCCCATAGGGTTTTCTTGGCTGTAATCTTTACAGAAGCCGACTGCTAGGTCATTCTCTTGCAGAGCAGCTGGGTAAGTTTGAGCCCCCAACCTTTTAGTTAGCAACCGAGCACTTAGCCATTGTGCCACCAGGGCTCATTAAAAGTGTCTCTACACATTGCCAAACATCCCCTGTAGGCAAAAGGCCTCTACCTGAGAACCACTGCTTTATTCCTTTGTTTGCATAAGGCAAAGTCTTTGAAAAAGGCTCTCAGCCAAATCCATCTTATTTCTTGTTTGTGGGTACAGAAGCAGTTAAGCTTTTTCAACATTTGAAGCCCCAGATTTCCGGATACTATATCCGTTTACCTCTTGCAAACTGGCCTATTCTAGTTATCTCATCTGTTTCTTAAAATGACTTGTTAGAAAAATGGCAAGGAGTCGTGAGTGCACAGTGACATTCTGGTCCTTTCCAACAGCTTCCCCTCAAGCTGTAAGCATGGTAGACATAAGATCTGCCTTCCATGTTATCACAGAAAACAGTTTTACCACAGGTTTTGCTGTGGCATAACGAGAGTCGCCAAATTTTTAGCCTGCAATGTTTCTGTGCCCTTTATCCCTGCTGTCACACTTCTAAGCCAATGTCACATGTTTCAGGTTTTTGCTATGATAGCATTCCTTTTCTTAGTCTCTGCTACAGATTTGAATGACAAGGAAAAGCCAGCCATTTGAAGACCAAGAGAAAGAAGATTTCAGGCAGGAAAAAACAGCTAGTGGAAAGGTGCAGGGCTGGGAACATACTTGGTCTTTTTGGAAAATTGAAAGAAAGCCAGTATGGATGGACCATAGTGGGAGAAGGGTGGACAGTAAGAGATGAGGTCAAAAAGGTAGACAGGGGCTAAATCTGTAGGGCTTTCTAGCCAGTTTTGGAAGTTTGGATTTTATTGTATGAGCAATAGGAAGCCATTGAAGTGTGTGAAGCAGGGAAAGGGGAAAAATAATCTGATCACTCTGGGTACTATGGGGAAAATGGATCATAGGGAAACAAAAGTATGAGCAGCAAGTCCTGTAAGAAGTTCATGTGAGATGTAATGGTTGCTTGGATTTGGGCTGTAGCCAAAGAGATGGAGAAAAATGAATCATTGGCATGAGCTGTATTTTAGAGATAGAGTTGGAGAGGCTCCTTGATAAATTATTGGGTGTGAGGAAAAAGAAGAATTAAGGATAATTACCAGATTTGGGCTTGAGAAACTATGGGAATGGTGGTTTCATGTATTCAGCTGAGGAGGACTCCGTGGTAAAAACAATAGTTTTGGTCAAATTAAGTTTCAATGCCACTAGTCAACCACGTGGTGGTATGAAGTGGCCAGTTGGCTACACGATTTAAGATTTCTGGGAAGATGCCAGGAACAGAGATGTATAGTTGAGAGTCACCAGCAGTTACAGGATATATCAACACTTGGAATTTGAGCACAATATAGAGGAATGAGAAGAGGAAACTGAGAAGGGCAGCCAGAGAAGTAAGAAGAAACAGAGAGACGAGGTGTCAGGGATGTGTAATGAAAAATAAGTCTTCTTTCTATTCCTGATTCCCAGTTCCTCTCCACAGTATCCTTCCAGGAGGTATAAGCAAATAGTATATACCAGAGGATTTGTATTCTCTAAAGATACTCAAACACAAATAGGAAGATACCATAATACTGTTTTGTGACTTGCTTTCTTAACAGTGTATCTTGAAGAGCTTTCCATGTTAACCCATTGATAACACTGATAGCACATTGACCTGTTCTTTTCTATGACTTCATAGTATTTGAAACTCATTTTCAAAGTCTAAGTAACTCTCCATTTTGCAGATGTGTCTTATAAAAAGATGTTCTATTTATGTACACACACACACACACATACAATAATACAAAGAATAAGAAGCCACTCAAACATGAAACATTTCTATTTTAATTAATGAGGACTTGGAGCATCAGAGCTGACCTTAACTTTGAGATTTAATAATTGCCAGAGCTGAGGATTATAGAACCAGCAACAATGGAGGGTGAGCTACTCAATCTCCAGACGAGAGAAATGTGGAAAGGCAAAAGAAAAGTTTCCCGTGTGTGGTTTTCGCCCACTCAAAAGTAGTAGAATTAAATGAATTCCTTCTGACAATGCAGTGGAATCGAGTTACTAAAACCATCCAGTCATAAACCCTGCTGCTGTAATCCTTACTCTAATTAAATAAAGAAAGCAGCTTATTCTGGTTTTATTGAGGTATAAGTAGAAATATTCCAGCCTGCTGTTTTCTGAAAAAGTTAGCAATAACCAGCTAAAACTTTTCTTCTCTGCGTCTGTATGTCTGAACAATTATCTTTCTCACCGTAGTCGAGCAATCAGCCTTATAAAAAGTCTAGTCACTGCATGCTTACATTACTATTGAACTACTCAGATTCATTTGCTAGGTTGCTTGTTAATTGTAAAACAGCTTTTTTGCACCACAGAAATAAACTTCGTGTAATAATAAGTATACAATTAGTCACTATAAACAAACACAATTACTTAAAACAGTAATGACTTCTGAGATAAAAATTTCTCACACCTTTGTTCACTTAATGTTCATTGCCTTTAAGCATCATTAATAAGGCATTAGCAATTCACATTAATACAGTTGAGATGTCATCTTTTTTCTTTAATAGGTTTGTAAAATTTGCCCGACTAATAAGCGTTTCTTGGATGTTACAGACTTCAACAGTCCTAAGATAGCTGATTTCTATGACAAGTAAGTGCTAGAACAGATGAGAAAAATTTAAACTACTTAAAAAACTTCATTGTTATAATGAAATAGGTTAGATTCTTTTCATTTTGTTAACAGCCATGTCAGGCATTAGGAAAGAAATATAGAAAGTTTAAAACTTTGCTCCTATTTTCTGTTCATTCATCCAGAAACAAGAGAATGTTGGCCTGGAATATGGAAATGGTGGTAGGGATAGAAGAAAGTGCGCAGACTGCAGAGAGATTTAGGAGACAGAACAGACTGAACTTGGTGATAGTTTAAATATGGGAAAGGAGAATAAATTGTGACTTCCAGATTTATTGATTGGTCAGCTGGGCATATGGTGAGAGAATACATGGGGAGAGGCAACTGGGGGTGAGGATGGTGGTGGTTTTGGGTGAATTTGTGGTGTCTGTGAGACATCCACGTTGATGAATCTCATGTTCAGGAGGGTGAACATGATAGAGATTTGGGAATTATCAGTTAATTGATGGCTACTGAAGCCACAAGAGTAGATGAGACAACCCAGAGAATGCATGTAAAGGAAGAAGAGAAGAGAACATGGGGAAGAGCCCTGAAAATCATCAGTATTTAAGGGACAGGTAGAGGGAGAGTTGTTCTAAAGGAGACTGTGAAGGAATTGCCAGGGAAGCAGGAGGGAAACCAGCAGAGTGTTGTGCTGGGGAAGAGCATGCTTCAATGAGGGAGGGTCAACAGTGTCCAATCCCTTGAGATGTCAAGAAAGACAGACTTCAAAATAGCCATTGAGTTTAATGAAAAGGAGGGTTTTTTTGGTTTTGTTTTGTTTGTTTTACCTTGCTAGACCAGTTTCAGAAAAGTGGCACAATTATAAGGTGGATTACAGTAAAGTAGGAGGGACTAGGAGTCCCTGGGTGGCACAGTGGTTAAAGCACTTGGCCACTAACCAAAAGCCTGGTGGTTCAAACCCACCAGCTGCTCCATGGGAGAAAGATGTGGCAGTCTACTTCTATAAAGATTACAGCCTTGGAAACTCTATGGGGCAGTTCTACTCTGTCCTGTAGGGGTGCTATGAGTTGGAATCTACTCCATGGCAATGAGTTTTATGGGTGGTGCAAACAATTCAGCATTTGACTACTAGCCAAATGGTTGGCTGTACGAACACAACCAGAGGTGCCTTAGAAGACAGGCCTGGCAATCTGCTTCTGAAACCCCAATGGAGCATTTCTACTCTGCAAACATGAGGTCACCATGAGTTGGAACTGACTTGAGGCGACTAACAACAATAGGAGGGATTAAATCGGAGGATTTAGAGAAAGGGAATGCTAACACTCTTTCGTGAGTTTGTTGGTTAAATTGCGGAGTTGAGGGTATTTTTGTTTTGTGTTGCATTTTTAAGGAGACTTGGGATTTTTAATGTCTGAATGTCAATGGAAAGGAACTAGCAGAGAGAGAAGCTGAAGATAAGGTTGAGAGCCAAGTCCTAGAGAAGTCAGAAGGAAAAGGTGGAAGGGTAAGAGGAGGGGCTTTCTTGGATAAGCTCTTTCATTTGGTGAGTTTTGTTTATTCACCCATATGATGAAGAATAATAATATCCTCCTATGATGTAGATATATTATGAAAAGTAATTGGATTAAAATTTTATGAACTTCTCTGTACCTTCAGCATGCGGTCATTCTCCTTTTGTAAATATATATATATATACACACACACACACACACACATATTCTGCCCCAAGGGAAATACACAGGACTTTAAAACATCTGAAGAATCCTGAACACTGGAGAATTCTGTACAATGAAGTAAGCATGAGACTATTTTTTCCATATTAATGGCGATGTTTCTGATTGAAAATGTAGGCAAAAGTTGAATTTTTATTAATTAAGTTATATTTGTAATACCCTAAGCGAATTCATTATTTAAAGGACTCAATGCTGAATCATCTTGGGAGGGGGAAAAAGATCGTTTTGTAATGTGATTATTCCTTGGTTCATATGATTGTAAAATGGATTTCCATCTACAGCTGAAGCTGACAAACTTTTTCTGTAAACGGCCAGATAGTAAATATTTTAGGCTTTGTAGGCCAGAAGGTTGCAACTACTCAACTTTGCTGATGTAGCTGGAAAGCAGCCACAGACAATACATAAAAAAATAGGCATGGCTATGTTCCAATGAAACTTTATTTAAAAAACTAGTGGAGTATCAGATTTGGCCTGCACACTGTAATTTGCTGATCTCTGATCTAGAGTTTTGTTAAGAGGGATACATGTTCACATATTTTAAAATAATAATAATATGGTAGCAACGGTGTCTATGACCCAGTCCAACATCTAAAAATGAGCCTAATTGGCAAAGGATGAACCTACTTTAGTGATTAATGGCAGGGAGTTAATGCTCATTCTATGTGGTAAGTGTGAGACTTACAGATTTGGAGTATGTCCTCAGAGTGGCCTTGGGTGTATGGTTAGGTGATTAATGAAAATAAAATCTCATTAATTTGACATTTTCTAATGCAGAATGTATGATACTGCCTTCTTCATCTGATTCTTCTCTGATGGTAGAATGTTGAAAGGTTTGCCAGACTGGGTTGGCCCAAAGGAACGGGCTACTTGGAGCTAGCATGGGGATTGCAAATACATGGAGCAGAGAGAAAATACCAAAAATACCAAAAGAGTGCCAATATCAGGGAGGAAAAGCATGTCCAAAATGTGTTTTCAAACAAAGGGAACCTTGGACAAGAATCTTAAGTTGCAAAGCTGAACAAGGTTCAGTGAATGAAGGAATATAAGAAAAGAGCTGAACAATAGGAGGGGGTCTGGATTAACTCCAGACATGGCAGTCTTTATGCCCAATACTACATTTTTAACTGCTTCATAAGCAAACTGGACCCATAAACACTTGACTCCCTGAAGTCCATCACTGGGTGCGTGAGACCAAGCTTTTCTCACATTTCCTGAGGGAAATCCAATACTCTCATTCCTGAGGTAGCGGGTGGGCTCTCACAATTGCCCCTGACCCTCCTACAACCTATTACAGTATTCATATTGGATCATGAGAGCTAATTGCTGGATAATGAAACAGAAAGTAAGGTCTCAGCAGGCTGGGCCAGGCAAGGAGTAATGAAAGATGGAGTCATGATGCATGAAGGACAATGGTAGAATCAGAGGATATTGAGGTTGACAATTCACCTTAAAGGATTCTAAGTAGCAGTCCTTCTATTATTGACTTTTGAGAATGATGCAGGTTGTTTTCTATTCCTTTGTCCCCCTTTAGGACTTGGTGCTGGTCAACATTTTTCTTGTATCACCCCAACATCATGTTATGATCATTCAGGTCATCCTGAATGACCCATTGTAATTCTGGGCAAGGGCTGACCACTAAGGTATTAGAACAGGGAAGTTAGAAGACAACTCTGCAGTGGCAAAAGAAGCAACTCAATGGTGTTGTCAGTAGAAGATGTAGCAGAAGAGGTATTCCTCTAGCACTCACTGAAATCCTCAACCTTTACATTTTCTTCCTTATTGTCTTTCTTTCTCTTTTGTCTTCTCCTCTGAACTGTAATCCAGTAGAATGTTGGACTGGTCCCACTTTTCTGCTTACATACTCATTTTTTGACCATGGGCATTTCTCTTTGGGTCTGCTAAGGACTCCCAAATAGTGTGGGTGGGTTTTCCTGAGTCGCCTCCCTATTTACCAGGGACCATCCTCCTCTCAGAACCTGAGCTCAGGCGTGGTGTTGATGCATGTTTATTCTTTCTTCTGTCCCAGCTGCCTGAGAACCTGAACAGGGAGAGAGGCTCAGGCCTGGGCAGCTGTACCACGTCTGTGTTCTTTTACCATGAAATTATGTTCCAGCCACAGAAGGGCTGTCATATTGAGCTGATGCACAGACTCCTCTGGTCTCAGACACTGGCTTACTCTCCCCCCTCCTCTACTCTTGCGCCCCCAGTCGGGGCAAGCTTTTGTGTGATGCCAAGATCTTTCTTATGAAAACATTATTCCTCACACTCTCCCTGCCTTTCTTCTGCTGGTGGAAATTTTTAAAGAGAAGAATCTTTGTGATTCTTCTAGCCTTTTGTCCACTGACTGTAGGGAAGATGGGTTTGTTAGGGTGTTCTTTCTTTTTCTCATAACTTACGGACTGTCATGGATTGAATTGTGTCCTTCGAAAATATATGTGAACTTGGCTAGGTCAGATTCCCAGTGTTGTGTAGTTGTCCTCCATTTTGTGATCTGATATAATTGTCCTATGTGTTATAAATCCTAATCTCTGCCTGTGGCTAATGAGGCAAGATTAGGTTATGTTAAGATTAGGATTAGGATGGGATACAACACCCTGACTTATGTCCCAGCCCTGATCTGACATAAGGAGAGTTTCCCTGGGGTGTGCCTGCATCACCTGTTATCTTACAAGAGATAAAAGGAAAGAGAAGAAATCAGAGAGAGAAGGACCTCATTACCATCAAGAGAGAAGAGCCAGGAGTGCACAGCATCCTTGGATCCAGGGTCCTTGCACTGAGAACCTCCTAGACCCAGGAAAAGATTGATGCCAAGGCACACAGAGATCTCCAAGGAACATCGGGCCCACAGATGTTGAAAGGAGACAAGGACGTTCCCCCAGAGTCAACAGAGAGAAAAAGCCTTCCCTAGAGTTGGCACCCTGAATTTGGACTTCTAGCCTCCTAAACTGTGAGAGAGTAAATTTCTATTTGTTAAAGCCATCCACTTGTGGTATTTCTGTTATAGCAGACTAGATAACTAAGACATCCACTATACTAGGCAATATTGTACTACGACATTAGGATTAATGGCTTTTTTTTTTTTTTTTGAGAATTTTGTCTACTTTTTTTAGTCCTGCTACAGTTTTCCCAAGAGGCTATAGCCTGTTGATTTCTGGCATTTTCTTCACTTTGTTCCAAACTGTTCAGGTTTTGGATAATATTTTTCAAAGTGTGTGCCTGACTTTGAGCACTGGGATACAATCATGAATAAGATAGTCCCTGCCCTTATAGGGCTTATGGTTTAGTGAGAGAAGATGAGTAAATACAGATTATATGCATTTACAACCTGATACGATGAATTTCAAAAAAATTTCAAATAGTTACATGTTGCAGGATTCAAAGATTATTGATAATAGAAATGAAAGTTCACAGGAGTATTTTTTTATTCCCTACAGATTGGAGGAACAGATTGGTGATTTTGTTTAAAAGGAAAATGTTTTTTTAAATTTTGCCTGAAATTCATATTAAAATTTTGCATAAAATTTCTGGGCTTCAGAGGGAAAAAAACATAAACATTTGGCAACCTAAGTGTCTGTTGTCGCATGGTTAGGAATCTTTTAATGTCTCATCAGTATGTACTCAAAGTAAAAGATTCATACCAACTATTCAACATGGAAAATTTTCATTGAATTTAACAGCTATCTTTTCTGCTTTTAGCTATTAGTTTATTTTCCCCTTGCTCTTTGAGAAAGAATGCTATATGTATAAATTACTAGGTATACATGCTAAGGTGTAGGCATAAATGATATAGCCTGGAATTGTTAATATGCATTTTACCTAAATTGCTGTTCCATGGAAGAAAGTTAACTATGATATTTTATTTACTTAACTGGGAACACTTGCTGTATTTATTTTAGCCCAATGTCTTGTCACGATTGTATCCCAATGTCTTGTCAAGATTTTCACAATAGAAAATTAAAATTCTGCATTGTTTTTAAAACAAGCAGTTTTTCATTTATGCTGCTAATTCCATTGTTTTTGAGAAACAGAAGTTTTGGTTTATCTTTAAATCAGTGGTCTTCTTTGTTCTCTGTAGCCTGCTTGCAACTAGGTCCTACACCCATGTTTTTAGATGTATGATCTCGGATGTAAAAAACAAAAAAAAAACTAGAAACATGTAAAAGCATTACCTTGTCATCAGCTGCCTTCTACCTCTAGAGAGAGATTGAAAGCCTGTGCTATTTGTGTGAACCAGCCCTCAAAACTGGACGAGAGGAGCAGCGGTAATACCAGGGCCATCCACATGCCACCAGGACACACATCCTTGGTCTACCTACAGCGGTGTGAGGAGAGGGAGTTTCATGGAGTGCTGACTACACCTTTATCAAATCCTAGAGCAATTATCAAAAATGCAAACCTGCAGAAGGCAGCCCTGCACAGATTTATATCAGCTCCATATAGGAGTATCATGAAAAATGTGCAGGAAACAGAAAATTTTATTAATTACTTCTTTAATGAAAATTTCTACTGTGCTTTTGCCTCACTCAGTCTGAAAGCTTACTCCTTCTGAGATAACAAATTATATTCTTTTAGTATCTAACCTATTAAAACACTATTTTTTTCATCTTTAAGTTACTTATGTTTTTTGAGGAGTGCCTCAAAGAGGAAACAACCCAAATCCTTCATAATTTTTTTAAAGTACTTATTTCACTTCTTCTCAGCCTTTATATTTCTAGATTAGAGAGGCCAATTTCTTTATGGACATTATTCTCCAATTTCCTTTATCCCTACTTAGCAAGGCTGTTGGAGAAATGGAACCGAACAGGCAAGTGTTCACATGCTCGCACTTCTATGTCTCAGGTCTTTCCATTCATCTTTGCTGTTTTGTGTCTTCAGGTCCAGGTAGAAAGCAGTTAAACTGCCTGGATGCATTCTGTGTATGTGTGGTGCATCAATTAGAGGTCTTTGGATGCAAGCAGTAGACCAATAAAAATGAATTTATTGGAAGAATCGGCTCACCAAATACCAGAAAGAACAGGAAGCAGGGCCATCTCAGGATCTTGGTAGCAATCTCTTAGGGGTGCTCTGGGAACATTATATGAAAGCTGGACAATGAATAAAGAAGACTGAAGAAGAATTGATGTCTTCGAATTATGGTGTTGGTGAAGAATACTGAATATACCATGGACTGCCAGAAGAACGAACAAATCTGTCTTGGAAGAAGTACAGCAGCCAGAGTGCTCCTTAGAAGTGAGAATGGCGAGACGTAGACTCACGTGCTTTGAACATGTTATCAAGGACCAATCCCTGGAGAAGGACATCATGCTTAGTAAAGTAGACGGTCAGTGAAAAAGAGGAAGACCCTCAAGGAGATGGATTGACACAGTGGCTGCAATGATGGGTTTAAGCATAATAATGATTGTGAGGATGGCACAGGACCGGGCAGTGTTTTGTTCTATTGTACATAGGGTCTCTATGAGTTGGAACCAACTCTGCAACACCTGACAACAACAACTGGGAATATTTTGCTTCATGTTTTTGAGAGATAAATACATTAATGTATTATGACAATAGGAGCCCTGCTGGCACAAACGGTTAAGCACTTGGTGCTAACCAAAAGGTTGGTGGTTCAAACCCACTCAGCGGCTCCTCGAGAGAAAGACCTGGCGATATGCTTCCTTAAGGATTACAGCCAAGAAAACCCTATGGGGCAGTTTTACTCTTTCATATAGGGTCGTTATGAGTCAAAAATGACTTGAGACACCTCACAACACAACAACATTATGGCAATGGCCTCATCTTAACGTTGTAAATGTAATTTAAAAAAAAAGAAAAGAAAAGAAATCTCAAATAAACAGAACCCAGCACACAGAAAAGAACTTATTTCTCCTCTTTTTGGGAAGCAAACTGGCAATATGTAAGAATATGAAAATAATCATGCTCTTTTAACCAGCGATTTCAACCTTACAGCAATAAAACACTTATACATGTTATTTGTTGAGTTTACATTTTTGGTAAGTTTTCAAAATGCGTTTAGCCTTGACTTTCACTTTGAGAGTATGTTTAGAAGTTATGATTCTGTGGAAATCAAAATTTAATCAATATTTCAAAAATATTTCTCTGATAGCTTTATGCCCATGAGAGTTAACACTTTCAATCAAATTTGTGGCTTAGAAGTGCAGTAATACCTCCCAAGTGACACCATTTCTAAAGATGTGCAGAGTCTGAGTCAGTGACTTGGTCAGGGAACCATAACGCACAGAGAGCTGGTTTACCCGGCTCTCTGGATCTGAGGCACTCATGCTTCAGCAGAGAGTGCTTTTAACGTGGAATTTGAATCCAACTTAGCACCAAGTCTTATGAAGTGAAAGGTCAGCTATTTAATTGAATAGTTCTAATTAAATGATAATGGCTCTTTGTGTTATAGAAAAAGAAGGTAAGCAAGTTCCAAAATGGAAAACTGAATAGTTAATTCTAATGAGGAAATCAGGCTTATGAGCACAGACAGCAAAGTTCTGATTAATTACTTTCTTAATGAAAATTTATTTTGTACCCTTTGCCTCTGCATTAACTTTTATAATGAAGTATATATCTTATTTTTATATTAAGTTTTTAATTACAATAGGTGTTGCTGAGTCATCTTACCCAGGATATGTACAACAGAATAGGAATGCTGAAGATATATTGATATTAGAATTTGAGATGAACTCTATGTACATTGATGATTAAAACTCATTTTTCAATATTCACTATTTTAAAATAAATTTTAAGCCAGATAGAATATTAATTCAAAGTCAAAGCTATTTTCCCTCCGAGACTGCCCATTTATATCACAAAACTGAAAATGCTTCTCATTTCTGTAGATGGGGTTGTGAGTGCTCTTTATTGAGTTTGTATCTAATCTGCAATTTTTCATAACTCAGAAGTGATTAGGCTTAGGACACACCCTACATGGCTATGTGCTCATTAACATAACAAATAAAACCCTATTCCCAAATGTGATTACATCCACAGGTGTAGGGATTAGGATTCCAGCACATATTTTAGGGGGACACAATTCAATCTATAACAATAAGTGTATGTGTAACTTTTAAGAGACTGCCAGTGTTCTGCAACCCACTTTGGTGAGTGGCATCTGGGGTCTTAAAACGTAGTGAGTGGCCATCTAAGGTGCATCAATCCCAAACCATTTGGAGCAAAGGAGAATGAAGAACACCAAAAACACAAGAAAAATATTAGCCCAAGAGACAGAAAGGGCTGCATAAACCAGAGACTTTATCAGCCTGAGACCAGAAGAACTAGATGGTGGATGGCTACTCCAATGACTACTCTGACAGGGAACACAACAAAGAGTCCCTGATGGAGCAGGAGAAAAGTGGGGTGCAGAACTCAAATTCTAGTAAAAAGATCAGACTTAATGGTTTGACTGAGACTGGAGGGGCCCCAGAAGACATGGCCCCTGGACTCTCTGTTAGCCCTAAACTAAAACCATTCCTGAAGCCAACTCTTCAGACAAAGATTAGACTGGACTATGAGACATAAAATGATATTCGTGAAGAGAGTGCTTCTTAGCTCAATTAGAGACATGAGACTAAATGGGCAGCTCTGTCCAGAGGTGAGATGAGAAGGCAGAAAGGGACAGGAGCTGGCTGAATGGACACGTGGAAATCCAGAGTGGAAAGGAGGAGTGTGCTCTCACAGCATAGAGAGAGCAACTAGGGTCACATAACAATGTGTATATAAATTTTTGTATGAGAAACTAACTTGAATTATAAACTTTCACTTAAAGCGCAATAAAATAAATAAGTGGAGCCTGTCAAAAGCTAGTGATTGGGAACCCAAGGTCGAGAAGGGAGAGTGTTGACATGTCGTGGCGTTGGTAACCAATGTCACAAAACAATATGTGTACTAATTTTTTAATGAGAAGCTAGTTTGTTCTGTAAACCTTCATTTTAAGTACAACAATAATAATAATAAAAGAAACTGCCGAACTGTTTTCCAAAGTGGAAATAAAACAGATTGCTTAACAAAACAACTATTTCTTCAATTTAAATTTAACTTGCACTCTTTGAAACAACATAGAGTAACCGTGGGTGGCATGAACAGTTGGTAAGCACTAGACTACTAGCCAAAAGATTGGTGGTTTGAGCCCACCTAGAGGCACCTTGGAAGACAGGTCTGGCATCTGGTCACAGCCTTGAAAACCCTATGGAGGAGTTCTACTATACACACATGGGGTCACCATGAGTCGGAATCGATTTGAAGGTAACCACCACCAACATTTGAAATAACTGGTTCCATCTCAAAGGGGATGATGATTATTCACACAAATTAATGAAAATCAGCCTTGATTGATTAATACATGTCTTAGAATTTCTGCTTGAGATGCGAAAGTTTGCCCCAATAGATTTTTTTTCAAACTATTTAGCGCTAATATGCCAAATACAATCTCATTATCCATCCAAGGCATCCATGAAATGAATGTGCTCCTGGACTGGGAGCACAACTACGTCAGTGAATTGCTCTGTTTCTTTCCTTGTTTATAGTGATGGAAAGACCAATACTAAAACATTCATGTTAGGATTTTCATTATATGAAGACTTTAGTTATAATTGAAACCAAGGACCTAGGAAAAAGATTTATTTCTGGAAATACATACACCTTTCCTAGGAACAGTAAGTAAGTTTGGCATCCAACTGTCAAACAGATATAGAGAGTTGGATGAGAGTTTTCAGCTGCCATAGTCCTGAACAGGCTTAGTTCTCACCCTACTTGGTTCATATCAGCCTCATTTCCCTTAGAACAGCCTTCACAGGACTCTGATTTAACACTATCCCCCCAGCTCTTCTCAAGTGTTGATCAATGAATTGATCGTATGAAGAGTGTTTTTTGCATCTTTTGAAAAACCACTACTGAGATGATGTCTATTACATTACTTGGTGTGATTTGTTCCAGAATTTACTGCCAGGCAAGTGATGGTCTCTCTCGAGAAAAGTGTATAGATACCTACAGCTATGAAGCCACCTGCCTCAGCTGCAAAGAAGTTCAGAGCTAAATTTAGTACCCAGGCAGTGGATTACATCACACAGTTTCCTTTTTCTCCATTTAGTTCTCTGTCTTTACTTTATTTTCCTGTGCATATGTGTATGTGCCTGTTCTATAAGATCAAATTCTTTTATGAAAGTATAAAAAGTATAATTGTTTTTTTTAATGGCAATACATTTTATAATGTTTCTACCATTTTTCATGTCATCTAGACTCAGACCCTGTAAACCTCTCTGATTTTTCCCTCCCTTTATTCCTTAAAGGTATGCCACATCAGGACATCAACTTTTCCTCTAAAAAAATCTTTATATCCATTTTTTTTCCTCAATGCCCATTGTTCCCACTGTAGTACAGGCTCTTACCATATTATACTTAGATTACTACTAGTTGGAAAACCAGTTGCCATTGAGTCTTTTCCAACGCATGGTGACCTCATGTATGTCAGAGTAGAACTGTGTTCCATTGGTTTTTAAATGGCTGATTTTTCAGAAGCAGATCATCAGGCCTTTCTTGCAAGGATCCTCTGGGTGGACTAGACTCTAACCTTTTGGTTAGCAGTGGAGCACATTAACCATTTGTCCTCTGCAGCACCTGCCTATCTGATCTCTTGGGCTTAAGTATGTCCTATTGAATCTAGCCTCATTATTCATGTTCAGCAAATGCTACTTTTATCACATCACTTCTATGCTCAAAAATTTACAGTGATTCTCTATTTCTTCTTAAGTTTTACTTTCTTTACCTGGGCCTTTGGCCATATCTTACTTGATTGTCTGACCTCACTTCCTTTTCATCTCTATTATCCACGCTCCACTGTTGCTCAGCTTGTTTTCTCACTACCCATGCCCTGGTCTCCAAATCTTTGCTAACCAAGGATGCTTTCTGTCTCCCTTCTCCTCCTCAGTTGAAATGCAGTTTTTTAAAAAAAAGTATTATCTTAACAAGTGACCTCAGAGTTTCTCTTACGGAGAGAATCATCTTTGTTTAGGGAAGAGATAAGAAAAATACTTTGAAAAACTGCTTGGAGTGGAAGGTGAGACCTTGAGGGCATGGACCAACAGAAAAGAAAAGCTAAAACAGAAAATAGCTAACTCCTCTCCTATAGAGGGAAACCCTGGTGGCGTAGTAGTTAAGAGTTCAGCTGCTAACCATAAATGTCGGCAGTTTGAATCCACCAGGTGCTCCTTGGTAACTCTGTGGGGCAGTTCTACTCTGTCCTATAGGGTCGCTATGAGTCAGAATCGACTTGATTTCTGCTATAGAGATGGAGAGAATGGGGATTGGGAGAGAGCAGAGGAGAGTAAAGAGGAGAGTGACAAAGCCAAGCAACAAGGTGGGATGGTTTAAGAACAGGAAGTTTCAACATTTCATTTGAAATTATTTTCTTTGCTGTGATGAAAACTCCCCCCTCTGTTTTCCCCAAACTTCACTTTGATTTGTTCTCTGCAAGATGACCTAGTATGAGTGTTTTCTGTTAGAAATCACAGAAATGAGTGGAGTCCCACATTTGATTCAAGGCAGAACAGAACATTGTTTTATCTTGAGCTAGATTTAAGACCCTTGAGGGCAGAGGTTACAATTTATATTCATTCAGAATTCTACACAGGGCCAACCATAGAGCTTGGCAAGCACACACCCAAGTTACCATTGATAACACTTGCCATCAGGTAGATGTGATGAACAATACTCACAGATATTTATGACTGGCAGAGTAGGTAACATTCCCAAAATGTAAGAGGAAAGGAAGTTGTTGCAAAACCTCTTTTTAGAAAGTGAGTTAAAATGTTCTAATTTATAGAGGAATGGGCAAATTTTTTCTATGAAGGGTAGATAACACATTTTTTTGACTTTGCAGGTCACATTGTTTTTGTTGCAACTACTTAACTCTGCTGTTGTATCTCGAAAGCATCCATACACAATACATAAACAAATGGACTGTGGCTGTGTCCTAATAAAACTTTATTTCTGGACACTGAAATCTGAGTTTCATATAATTTTCATGTATCATGAAATATTCTTTTTTTGATTATTTTTCAACAATCTAAAAATGTAAAAGCCATTCTTTGCTTGTGGACTGTATAAAACCAGGTCGAGGGCCCGATTTGGACCTCAGGCCTTGGTGGGTAACCCCTGATTTAGAGCATCTGTCTTGCTTTCTTGTGTGTTATATGAAATAAGAAAATCTCATTTGTGTTGAGAAAGGTTTGTGCTGATTTGCGTTTTTACCTTCAAGAGATGGCTGTCTAATATCATTTAAAACTAAAAAAACCAAACCCATTGCCATCAAGTTGATTTCGACTCATAGCGACCCTATGGGACAGGGTAGAACTGCCCCATAGGGTTTTCAAGGAGTGGCTGGTAGATTCAAACTGCTGATCTTTTGGTTAGCAGCCAAGCTCCTAACCACTACGCAACCAGGGATCCTAGCATTTCAAAAATGAGCAAGGACTATGTATTACAAATTTATTTAACTATTATTTATTGTCTGTGTCTCAGCCTCGAATGTAAGGTCATGAGGGCAGAGACATAACATAGTAGGTGTTACATGAGTATGAGTTGAATGAATGAACTGCCAGTCATCATGACTTCTGTCCTGATCTTTGTAATGTCTGATGTCTTATTGTGTTTGTAATTCATCATTTTTTCACAGAAGGTAGATGGTGCTGCTCTCTCTTAAAATTCTTTCAAGACCCAATTATTTTCTCTTTTGAATTTTTTGTTAAGTATATGTGTTTTTACTAATGAGAGCATGCCGATTAAAAGATCAATTCAGAATTTTTGTTATGAGTTATGAATTTTGATACCCAGTATCTGGGATCCAATATGTCCCCAGTAGATGCTGGGCATAGACCGATATGAGTCAATGATAAAATCTTTTTTTGTTTGTTTGTTTCTTGAAAATTTTCAAAACATGAGGTAAAACATGAAGGCACCTGGCATGACTACACATACACTTTATTCTAGTCTCCTTCTTCTTAGTTTTTGTAAGTTATTTTTCATGAAACTTTTCAAAACATGGTACAATGAATCCTTCCTTACTGCAAAAGCTGTACTTACAGCCCACAAGAGATTTTTTATCTCAGGAAAATTACCAGTACAATGCATTCTTCATTACTGCAAAAGCAGTACTGACAGACCAAATAAATAAAACTAAAGGAATTTGAATCTTAGGAAAATTACCACTACTCCGTATTCTTCATTATAATAAAAGCAGTACTAACAGCTAAGAAGCAGAAACAGCTGCCCTGGAATACTGCAGAACTGCTCACAGAGGTGCATTCTACCTGCTATATGTGGAAGCAATGATTGGGCCCTAAGATTGAATGTAGGGTAAGAATAACTTATAAGAGTTCTAATTTCTTGAAAAGTACCACTGCGATGCATTATTTCTTATTTCAAAGGCATTATTTAGTGTTCAGAAGTTGGAAAAGCAGGGAGCCAGTAACACCTGGAAACAAATGGTATCAAGGAGAAAATGGCCACTGTGACTGGATGAAGACTGGCAATAGCTTATTCTCATGATGAGTACATTCTCACAAGAACATAGTAACTGGAAAATATAGTGAGGAGGCTTCTTTCACAGAAATAAAGGCAAGCCTGTCAAAAGTTTACAAAATTCTCATATCTGGGAGGCATCACCTAAAACAATGCTCAATCTATACAAAAATGAGACTCCAACTCAGGGTTCTTTAGTTTCACACATTTCAGAAGGCTGCCACTTTGAGGCTAAACATGTTAAAATCAGGCTGCCTCCTTTCCAAAGAATTTCAGAGGCATAAAAAGCCGGTGGGATACCATTTGTCCCACAGGTTTTGAAGTGGTTAACTGCGAATTGGCTTTGTGGGTTGTGGCATCCCTGTTCTAGTCAGTGTGGCAGCATGATGAATGTGGGGTTGTCTTTGCTTTTTGGCCTAAACTAGTACATTAAGAAGATTTTCAAATGAATTCAGGGCTTGCCTTTAAAGTGCACTATCTACTTTAATTCTTTTGAGTAGTTGCACGTGACTATGTAAGACAGGAGCCCTGGTGGTGTAGTGGTTAAGAGCTCGGCTGCTAACCAAAAAAGGTCAACAGTTCAAATCCACCAGATGCTCCCTGGAAACGCTATGGGGCAGGTCTACTCTGCCTATAGGCTCACTTTGAGTCGGAATTGAATCTACGCTACGCAACAACATGTAAGACTGTATTTGACATTTTTTCACTTATGGTGCCTGTCAATAAGCTTGCGAAACTAACATTGTGCAAATGCTAATGAATGAGGAAAGTGGCATCTGTGCTTGTACAAAGACCTATGGGGTAGCATAGACTGCCCCAGCTGCCCGGGCCTTCAAAGGCTCCTCAGGGTCTCTAGTGTTGCTCATTGGCTAGCCCAGAGGCCAGAGTTAGCAGAAATGGGTGAGGGTGGGATGAAGAGGAGGACTGGGGAGAGAGGCAAGGGTGAGGCCAGAACAGGCAGAACTCTAGTCCTTTTCCCAACTCCACCTTCACTTCAGCCAAAGAAGATCTTATGTTTTTAAATCTGCTTTCTGCTCTGTTATTTTCAAACAAAATTATGCATGATATTGAGTTGCTCCTCTTTAAAAAAAAAAAAAAGTTAATGATTTTTGACCATCATCGAATGGTTATATTTCCTCAAGCTGCTATTAAAACTTTGATGTATACATCAGAGGTATCAACTATAAATGACTCAAACACATGCATTGAGTGAAAACACATGTAAGGCGTGATTACCCAAGCATCCATATATGAAGATGGCCATATCTCAGAAGGTTTTTTTTTTTTTCTCCAGATCTCTAGAACAGTTGGAGGTTCTGTTTCAATTAACTTTTTAAATGTATGTCCATTTGCATCTTTGCCAATGTTGGAGAACTTAAAATGTATCTACATTAAATGTGTGCAGCATCTCTGAGCTTGATATCTCATGCCTTTAGGAACAGGATATAAACTTCTAAACCAGAATTCAGAAGAAGAATATTTTGGCTTCAAACTGAAAATAAGGCAAGGTAGTAGTGTTCTTACAAAAACTTCCTAAAGTTAGAGCTTTACTTTCCTAGGGAAGAAATTCATAATTCAGTATTCCCTGTTAGCTTTTCTGAAGCCCAGAAAAACTTGATTCTCATTCATATACTTGTACCCATCAAAATTCTATTCTGCATTTTTACCCACCAGGAGTCATTTAGTTTTAAAAATCTCATTAACATTTTCATAAAGATATCACAGTATATTGAAGGGATTATCATAAACATTTTTTAAATCATCCTGATAACACATTTTATGTTTATTATACCCCTGATTCACCATGGTTACAACACATCCTGTTCTAAATTTGTCCAAAAGACATGGAGAGAAAATGACGAAAGATAGAAAAGGCTGATGATACCAGGAAAATGAAAATGCACTTCTGGAAACCCATGGAAAGGAGGTATAGATATTCTCACGCCGAATGAACGCAAAAGTAGTAGGTCCCTCAGGAGAATCAAATATGGCATGATTCATAACCTGATTGCCTCCCAGTGTATATCAATATGATTTAGCTTCTTATTGCTATACTACATTGTGTTTGGAGAAGATAACTTATAATTCCTTCTATTCTAATATATTTTTATCATTGAGAGTGGCATTTAATCCTTTTGTGTTAGATTAAAAAAAAAAAAAGAACAGAGTTAGTAAGTATCCCATTTAAAATAACAAAAACAGAAAAGAAAATGTGAGGGAAGGAGGGAAATACAGTTACATTTGGCTTATTAAAAATATCTTTCTTCCAGATTCTTGTGGTCTCTGGATGTCCCTCACACTATCACGGTGGTAAAACTATTAGAAAGGCATACATCCTTGTCTAGCAGTGTATCTTCAGATCTGGGTATGTACACTTAAAGGTGGGGGATAGATGTTAATTAGAAAACCTGGTTTGATTTACAAGTCATGAAAACATATGACTGAATAAAGAAGGCGATGTGTTTTTCCAGATGGAAGCAAAATTACCAGAAGAAAGGTTTAGCTGCGTGTAAGGGTGACGGCAATCGGTGTCAGTTCATTTTTGAAAATCAACTCAAACCACTATGCAAATAAGTAAAACTATAATTTGGTGGGTTGACTTCTTTACTTTTTCCAACCAGTTATTTTCATGTTAGTAAAACACAACCTGTGAGTTGGAAAATAACACAACGATTGAAAGTGTAAGGCTATGAATGTTAACAAATCAGATAAAAGAAAAGAAAGACAAATGGAGGGAAGGAACGGAGGAAGAAAAGGAAGAGAGGAAGAGAAGAAAAAGAGGGAAGGAGGAAAAAAAGAAAGGATAATTTTTCATCTTGGCCCTTGGGGATGGTTGGATGATCTTCTCCCCCACCCCCTGCCCAATGTCTAGTTTTCAAGATTACAGTGACTATTACTCAGTTAAAGAGGATGAAAATCAATTTTAAATTTACAAACTTGCCAAGCAGATTATTAAGCAACTTGGGGAATTGTTTATTTGTTTGTATTTATATTCTCAAATGATGATAGAATTAGTTTTCATCATACATAATTAGGTTTGAGAGATTTTAAGTGTTAAAACCACAAGTTGATGCTTTTGGTAACCTTCTACAACTTATACCACCACTCCACTCCCACCCTGAACCCCTAAATGAGATATTGGGAAAGATAAATATGCTTTCAGAGTTTAATAATTACTTTAGAAATTTCCCTTAGTTATATCTCTGTCCAGTCATAGTCAAAGACAAGGATCAGCAGACTATGGCTCCTCGGTCAAATCCAGCCAACTACCTGTTTCTAAGGCCGGTGAGCTAAGAATGGTTGTACATTGTTAAATGGTTGGAAAAAATGAAAAAAAGAATAATATTTCATGACAAGTGAAAATTCTATGAAATTTAAATTTTAGTGTGCATAATAAAGCTTACTGGAACACGGCCATGCTCATTCATTACATATCGTATATGACTGTTTTCATACTGGGAAGGCAGAGTTGAGTAGTTGCAACAAAGACAGTATGGCCCAAAAAGCCAAAAATATTTACAATCTTGCCCTTTACAGAAAGAGTTTGTCAGCCCTTGCTCTAGGATAGTCTTGTCTACAAACTCTCCAAGTATATTAAAGAAAAGAAAAAGTTAAAAAAAAAAAGCCCAACTACTGCTGATATAATCTAAATAAATTGGATAGTTGGAACTCTGTTGTATTATGCTATACGTGCCTGACCAAGGAGATTGGAATTTAGGGAAGGAAATTAAAGAGTGAAAGAGAATAGACATTGTAGTGTTTAGACTGTATCTGAAGAGTTTACTTCTTGTGTATAATGAGACTGGAACTGGTTTTGATTTGGTCTGATGAGTTTCACCCTTCTAGACCAATGTGAATCTGAACTTGTTCTGATTCATTAAAAACCACAATTGTAGGTGAGGCTACTTTACACCTTGTAAAGAGTGATACAGGTGTCAAGTATTAGGATATATTTGTAATACATCAGTTAAGGCACTTGGCTGCTAACCGAAAAGTCGGCGGTTCAAACCCACCAAGCAGCTCCGAAGGGTAAAGACCTGCTGATTTGCTTCTGTAAAGCCTACAGCCTAGAAAACCCTATGGGGCATGTGGATCACTATGAGTCAAAAATTGACTCAACGGCACCTAACAACAATCCCTCAATAACACCTAATAAGTGGTCTCCAAACTCTTTTGATTGTGCACCTTAGCAACAAAAGTTTTGGAACTTACACCCCCCATAGGTTTTTATTTATATGTAAATATATATGCACATGCATATGCATATATTCTGTACTAATATATTATGTACATTATAAATAATAGACTAAAACAGAAATCTTAGAATCATCAAACCATTTCAAATGAATTATTTTTAAAAAGTGCATGATATTTATTAATAGTAAAAATATTTTATTGCTGTCATAAAAATACGATGGGAATTCCAGAACACTTAATTGTGCTCGTGAGGAACTTCTATATAGATCAAGAGGCAGTCGTTCGAACAGAACAGGGAAATACTGTTGGTTAAAAGTCAGGAAATGTGTGTATCAGGGTTGTAGCCCTTCACCACACTTATTCAATCTGTGAACTGAGCAAATAATCCCAGAAGCTGGACTACATGAAGAAGAACCAGGCAACAGAATTGGAGGAAAATTCATTAACAACCTGTGTTATGCAGCTGACACAACCTTGCTTGCTGCAAGTGAAGAGGACTGATGAAGATCAAAGACTACAGCCCTTAGTATGGACTATATCTCAACATAAAGAGAACGAAAATCCTCACAACTGGACCAATAAGCAACATCATGGTAAACAGAGAAAAGATTGAAATTATCAAGGATTTCATTTTACTTGGATCCACAATCAACACCCATGGAAGCAGCAGTCAAGAAATCAAAAGGCACATTGCATTGGGCAAATCTGCTGCGAAAGACCTCTCTGAAGGGTTAAAAAGCAAGGATGTTACTTTAAGAACTAAGGTGCACCTGACTCAAGCTATGGTGTTTTCAATTGTCTCAGATGCATGCGAAAGCTGGGCAATGAATAAGGAAGACTGAAAAGAATTGATGCCTTTGAATTGTAGTGTTGGTGAAGAATATTGAATATACTGTGGACTGCCAGAAGAATGAACAAATCTGTCTTGCAAGAAGTACAACTACAATGCTCCTTAGAAGCAAGGATGGTGAGACTTCGTCTCACGTACTTTGGACATGTTATCAGGAGGGACCAGTCTGTGGAGAAGGACATCATGTGTGGTAAAGTAGAGGATCAGTGTAAAAGAGGAAGACCCTCAATGAGACGGATTGACACAGCTGGCTGCAATAATGAGCTCAAGCATAACAATGATCGTGAGGACAGAGCAGCACCAGGCAGTGTTTTGTTCTGTTGTACATAGGGTCACTATGAGTTGGAATGGAATCTAGGCATCTAACAACAAAAACATTATTATAACCTTTTAAAACAAAACCCATTGCCATCGAGTTGATTCCAACTCATAGAGACCGTATAGGACAAAGTAGAACTGCCCCATAGGGTTTCTAAAGAGCAGCTGGTGGATTTGAACTGCCGACCTTTTGGTTATCAGTCAAGCTCTTAACTACTGTGCCACGAGGGCACCAACATTATTGTAGATGATTACAATTATACTGATATTTTTAGTGAGAGTAGTGTGATTGAAACGCCTCATAATTTTTAAAGACTTGGTTCTGGTTCAGTTTATTTTGACATGTGGTTTTATAGCTTCTGTAGCTGGAAAAATACTGAAAAAAGAAGTGTAGATCTAAATAGAAGAATTACATGGCTGGGGCTGGATGTACTTACTAAATTACTTTTCAATAATATTCTTCAATTATGAAAAGACTTTTGTTGAAATTTGACTGATGAATTTGTATCTTCCATTATGCTCATCAGTTGCTTTTGCAAACTAGTTGGATGGTTTTATATTTTTATATTTTTAATGAATCAATTCAAACCACATTGAAACACTTTACTTGAAAGATTTCTAAACAAATTATAAAATTTTGTTTCCAGTTTTTTTAAAAGTGTTTAGACATGACAATTTGTAAATTTTTACCTTGTTTGGGGCCACAAAGATTGCATAAAAAATGGAAATATTTTACTAACTGTTTAATGAGAAACTATTTTGTTCTG
>NW_004444032.1:2866099-2900250 GCF_000243295.1 Trichechus manatus latirostris | reverse complement strand
AAAAAAAAAAAAAGGTCGAGAAGGGAGAGGGTTGACATGTTGTGGGGTTAACCAATGTCATAAAACAATATGTGTACTAATGTTCCATGAGAAACTATTTGTTCTGTAAACCTTCACCTGAAGTACAATAAAAAAAAAATGGAAGTAATAAATAAGGCAAAAAAAAAAAAGGAAATATTTTCAAATATTCCATAGCACAATTTTTTTCCCCAAAAAAGCTTCCTTCAAAAATAGCAGGCACCTTACTCTAGGTGATATACAGATCCAGTGCAATCCCTATCAATATCCCAATGGTGTTTTTCATAGAAAAAAAAAATCCAAGTTGAAATGGCTCAAAGACCTAAATCTAAGAACTAAAACTATAAAACTCTTATAAGAAAACATAGGAGGAAAGCTTAATGACCTTGGAAGTAGCAATGGATTCTTAGGTATGACACAAAAAACATAGGCAATAAAAGAAAAGATGGATAAATTGGACTATCAAAATTAAGAACTTTTGTGTATCAAGAGACACTATCAAGAGAGTAAAAACGCAACCCACAGAACAGGAGAAAATATTTACAAATCATATATCTAATAAGGGGTTAATATCTAGAATATATAAAGAACTCTTACAACTCAACAACAAGAAAACAAACAACCCAATTATAAAATGGGCAAAGGATTTGAATAGACATTTCTCCGAAGAAGATATACAAATGGTCAATAAGCACATGAAAAGATGCTCAAAGTCATTAGTCATTACGGAAATGCAAATCAAAATCCAAATGAGATGCCACTCTGCACCCACTAAGATAGTTATCATCAAAAACAAAACAAAACAGAAAATAATAAGTGCTGGTGAGCATGTAGAGAAATTGGAACCCTCATGCATTGCTGGTGGGATTATAAAATGGCATAGGCACTGTGGAAAACAGTTCAGCAATTCCCCCAAAAGTCAAAAATAGAATTACCTTAGGTATATACCCTAAAGGGGGCCCTGAGGGCACAGTGGTTAAGCATTTGGCTGCTAACCAAAAGGTTAGCAGTTCGAATCCACCAGCTGCTCCTTGGAAACCTTATGGGGCAGTTCTGCTCTGTCCTATATTGTCGCTATAGGGTCTCTATGAGTTGGAATTGACTCGACAGCAATGGGTTTGGTTTCGGGTATACCCCAAAGACTTGAAAGCAGGGACTCAAACACATATTTGTATGCCAATGTTCATAGTGGCATTTTTCACAATAGCCAAAAGGTGGAAACAGCCCAAATGTCTATCAACAGATGAATGGTTAAACAAAATGTGTTATATACATACAATGGAATATTATACAGTCATAAAAAATGAAGTTCTGATACATGTTATGACATGGGTAAACCTTTAAGACCTTAAGCTAAGTAAAATAAGCCAGACACAAAAAGACAAATATGAGTCCACTTATATAAAGCATCTAGAATAGGAAATTCATAGAGACAGAAAGTGGGATAGAAGTTACCAGGGACTGGTGGGAAGGGGTAATGGAAGGTTATTGTTTACTGGGTATAGAGTTTGTGTCTGGGATGATAAAAGAGATTTGGAAATAGTAGTGAGGGTTACACAACATTGTGAATTACTTAACACCACTGAATTGTTCATGCAAACATAGCTAAAATGGTAAAATTTATGTTATGTGTATTTTACCACAATAAAAAAAAGAGATAAAATCAGGCACTTTCTCCTTTTTTACATCTGCTGAATGTACTACTTACGCCACCAGTCATCGCAAAGATGGTCAGGAAAATTGTCTCTGTAAAAGAGAAATGTACACATTTTTTAACTCTGGCAGTTCTTTTAAGACCCTCTGATTGAAATAAAAAACTTCACTATCAATTGCTCATCTCTTCACAAAGTATTAAAATTATACTATATTTCCAATATCTTATTTTTATATGATTAATTACATTGTTGATATACTTTGGCATTTTGTTCACTCCTGGCTTCAACGCTTTGCTTCCACTGTTGACCTAGAATCGTTTTTTTAAAAAAATTATTCTCGTCAAAGTAGCAGCTCCAATTAACATAGTTTTCCCACAAAGCTTTTTTTTTTTAAACGAAAGAAGCCATTTACAGTTGAGACTATATCTTCTCTGATAACACCTTTCCTTAGTGATTCACAAAACGAGAACTCTGCGTGTTTCAGAATATAGCAAATACTGTAATTGAAGAATGCATTAGAAACATCTGTACTTTCATCTAGCTGTATGTCAGACCTCCCATATAGCACAGTTTGTTCTAATGCTTGTTTCTTCAAGTCCTTAGCAGTGTTTGCCAGGAGAATTTGCTTTAAAAAAAAAGGGGGAGGTAGGGGGAATGCATTTTATTTTTTCACCATATAGTTTTTTGGTTATTATTTTCACCACTTTTTCTGTTCCAGAAAAGGCACATGTTTCCCCAATAATATGTGCTTTGGTTTTTTACTATTAGATTTAGAAAAATTTAAAATGAGTTTTCTGAACATTTACCAATAAGATTAGATAAATTTTGTAAAGGACTGGATTGAGCAATTTCTATCTTAAGCATTGCTAATAAATTGTAGAAGTTTGTCTTTATGTTCTGAAACTTAATTTTAAAAGTATTTGTTGATGGTAATGTCTTCATACAAACATCAGCTAATATTTCAAGCTACACGGTACTTACAGTGAGGCTCATTCTTATTTGTGGATGCATATATCCATATTTCAAATAGTATTCTGCTAAATTTATTTATTTTTTGCTGATTTCTTGTGAGATTTAATTATATCATCATTGTTTTTATCCCTTGTAATGTGGCTGCCAAGGGCTTAGACTAGGAATAGAAGTATTAGTGCTTCCATTTTCTTACTATTTGCCTGTTTTTGTGTTATTAGTTCTACGTTTATTCCCTGGGAGCCCTGGTGGCACAGTGGTAAGAGTTGGGCTAGCCAAATGGTCAGCAGTTCAAATCTACCAGCCCCTCCTTGGAAACCCTACGTGGCAGTTCTACTCTGTCCTATAGGGTCACTATGAGTTGGAATCGACTCCACTGCGATGGGTTTGGTTTGGGGTCTCTTGGCTATATTCCCCGATTTCTTTGCAGAAATCATTTTAAGGTTTTCATTTATTTTGTGAAGATTAGTTTCATTAAAACTAGAGACTATCATTTGTAAATGCCCTTTCTCAGCCCATGCAAGCTATGATACATAACAACATGTTGAATGCGAATGAATGAGTGGAAGGAGCCCCACTGTTATGACCCCTCATCCCCACCACATTGTAGAACTCCTCCCCTTCCTTTAATACCCTCCTACCATATTGACAGACTTACAAATGGAAAGAATGAGGGCTCCAGTGTCTCTCTGAATATTGTACATTAATGAAGCCTAATTTATTATTTTTAAGAAAAAATGTATCTAAAGAGAAGTCTTGATTTTCTTCTGCCCATCAATGAATTGTCTTATGCATTCCCTGGGGATCCACTCGTCCTTGGGGACCTTGGAAAAATCTGACAACTCAGGGATTATTAAAAAAAGAGAATGCTCTAAAAAGCAATGAAAGGCGGCGATTTTTATTAACTGAAGGATTTGCTAACTTGACAAAGGAGTTATGTTACCAACTTTATATAGCACTTACTATACGCTAGGCACTATTTTAAACACTTTATAAACATTATTTCATTTAATTCTCAGGATAATCCTATGGAGTAAGTCAATTATTTTGCCATTTGCTGAGGAGTTAATTGAGGAACTAGAGCTGGGAGGCAGTCTGGCTTTTATCTAGTATGCTCAACTATCTCTGTCTAGTTAAAAATTATTAGAACAATGTAACTGAAGTTTGGAATACAAACGGCAAATCAAGTCCCAAACCTCCTTCTCCATCCTGTCTCCACCAATCCCAAGGACAGAAGTCCTTTCATGCTTCATTCTAGGAACCTAGCCCTCCCCCAAATTGTTCTATTTTCTTAAAATAACTCTGCCTGTTCTAGGGAATAGTCTAGGAATACAAGTGGAACTGGAATATCACTTTACTCTGGTTAGAATATTTATTGGGGTTAGAATAAACTCTACTCTTAGGATAACCAGAGTGGGGACAGTTAGGAGGTTATTACAGATGAAAGAAAGCAAAGGCGTCACACCCACCCAGGTGGTAACAGGATAAATAAAGATGGTAGAATTAAACCAAATATGCTTGGGAGGGAAAGCAAACTGGGCTTAACACAGTGTCTGTGTGTTTAGGGTGTGGGGCTGGGGATGAAGAATAATGAAATGACAAAGAAGAAAGGATTGTTAACAAAAATAGAGTAAGAAGGAGGTGTGGGTTTTTTTAAATTTAATTTAATTTTTTACTTTTTAAATTTTTTAAACGTTTTTATTATGGAAAACCTTAAACAAGCACCAAAGTAGAGATAATTATGTTCAGGAACCACTATGTAACCAACACCAACTTCAGCTCATGCCTGGTTTTATTTCATCTATACTCCCACACTCCCTTTCCTGCCAGAGTATTTTAAAGAAAAATTTCATCCATGAATATTTCAGTATGTACTCAAAAAAGATAAAGACTATATAATTTCAATACTACTACATGCCTAAACAAAGTTAACAATAATTCCATAATTTGTGAAATACCTAGTCAGCATTTGAATTTCCCCCATTGTCATAATTTTTTCCAGCTTGTTTGAATCAGGTTTAAGGTAAGACCCATACCAAATCGACACAAGTTTGATATGTTGTTTAAGTCTCCTTTAATCTGTAAGTTCCCTCTCTCTCATTTTTTCCTTGTAATGATTTTTTGAAACAAGTGTGAGTGTTGGGGTGAAATGATGGATTTGGTGTTGCTCATATTGTGTTAGGAGGTACCAGTGGAGCATCCAGGTGGAGCCCCCAGAAAGCCGTTGGCCATATGCATCAGGAACTTAGGTCAAAACAGATGATGTTTATTGGTAAATTTGAACAGAAGATGTTATTGGAGCCATGGGAGCAGATGAGATTACCATTTGAGAGGTCACAGGGCGAGAAGGAGACTGGGTCAAGAGCTGAACTATGGGAGGAGAGCTAAGAACAGAGCAAGCCAAAGGAGGAAACTACTTCAGGAAAACATTATCAACAGTGCTAGTGTCTGAACCAGGACAAAGGAAGACGACTGACAAGTGAATTGAAATACATGGTTACTCCAAGAGATTTGTCAGTAAAAAGGAAAGGAATGGTACTTTGATATGATTTAAAAATACTGGAACCCTGAGATTGTTTTGGGAGCCCAGGAGAGACAACCAGTGGAGAAGGAGACAAGATGGCAACAAATCATTGATGGAAAAAGATCTCAGAGGAGATGACTGGTCATAGAAGCAAAGGCATGTAGAGTAGTTGGCCTTGGAAGGAGAAAGGGCCTGCACCCTCTGAGGATGTTTGGAAAGGACACAGGATGGATAAAGGTACAAGGAAATTTGGAGATGTAAGTTGAGGAAGGCCACCTTGAATAGCTTTGATCTCCTGAGACTGAGAAAGAGTATGAAAGTGAGGGTAAGGTTCAGGAGTAAAAGAGTGATAATAGGTCCCTAGTTGGCGCAAATGGCTTGACTGCTAACCTAAAGGTTGGCTGTTCAAACCCCAAAGTCCTGGCGATCTGCTTCCATTAAGATTACTGCTAAGAAAACCCTATGGAGCAGTTCTACTCTGTAACACATGGGGTCACCATGAATCAGAATTGACTGGAAGGCAACTAACAACAACAACTAGTCTCTATTTCCACTAATCCAGTTCCCTACTGTCAGTCTATAGTTAAAACTGACCTAGAGGATGAAGTGGGGAGCTAGTGACGGTCCAAATACTAGACTTAAAAAACTACCTCAAAGCACTTTATTCAACCCATCTTGCTTTTAGATCTAATGCTTAGGCAAATTCAGTTTGTACAAACTTTTTGTCTTTTCTAAAACTTTCCATCCTGCCAATAAAATAGTTTTCTTGACTCTGACTCTGGCAAATTTTGAAATATGGAGCAGCCTCACCATTTGAAGATCATCTCCTGGAGAGGAGAGGACTACCTTCTTGTGAAAGTTACCCACACACTTCAGACATCAGAATATGGCTCCTCACCAGCAGTGGCCACAGCTGCAGGAGCCTAAACAGTTCTGGCTTCAGGTACCATGCAGTGGAGAGCATAGAATTGTCCTTCAAGCTAATAAACACCTTCTGTGAGCCCTGGTGGCGCAGTGGTTAAGAGGTCGACTGCTAACCAAAAGGTTGGCAGTTCGAATCCACCAGCCGCTCTTTGGAAACCGTATGGGGCATTTCTACTCTTTCCTGTAGGGTTTCTATGAGTCGCAACCAACTGGATGGCAACAGATTTGGTTTTTGGTCTTTGGAGAAGCCAAGGCGGCCCTCTGTAGAGCAGTCATAGATAGCAGAACATTCTCCTAGAGCAAAAAACCCGTTGCTGTCGAGTGGATTCCAACTTACAGCATTCCAATAAGACAGAGTAGAACTGCCCCATAGGGTTTCCAGGGAGCAGCTGGTGGATTTGAACTGCCGACCTTTTGGTTAGCAGTCGAGCTCTTAACCACTGCGCCACCAGGGCTCCATTCTCCTGGACAGTGTGTGCTTATTAAATCAGCATTTGGAAAACTAAAAGAACATGGGTATGCTGTTAGGAAGTGGAAATGGATTTTCTCTCTAAATAAGCAAATAACTATTCAATACAGTAGTTTTTGACTCTTACCAAATTATCATCAGATTTTTAAAAACTTATTAAATTGTGTACAAAGTGTATGAACAACCTGGTATAGAGGGAAACAGGGTATGTTAGTCTAGTCAAAATAACTTCACATGGAATCATGAGAAATAGGAATAAATGCTACCTCTTCAAATCTTTCAGTCTGGCAATCTGGCTATTGTGCCCTTTAGCCTCTCCTGGTAATTGCGGGGGAAAGGCAAGACATAATGCGGATAAGGATATGCCATAGTTTATCTGCTGGGCGTGGGACTCATTATTGACTAGAGGGGTGGTTAGCAGTAAAGCTAGTAATAAAACAGTAAAACTAACTGAAGCACTGCCTTGCTTTACTGATAGTGGAGTGATAATTTGTGTTTTAGCCTGTAGGGAAATGCCACGAATCAGCTACTTCCCACCTCTTGTTGTGGTTGTTAGCTGCCATCGAGTAGGCCCTGACTCATGGCGACCCCATGTATTACAGAGTAGAACTGCTCCATAGGGTTTTCTTGGCTATAATCTTTTCAAGAAGCAGATCGCCAGGCCTTTTTTCCCGTGGAGCCACTGGATGGGTTTGAACTGCCAACCTTACCCCTCAAGAAAATGAAAAACAAAACAGAGTCCCTCGGCCAGAAGACAAACCCTGCTCAGCAAGGGCAGGTAGAGGATGGGGCATCCTAAAATTTGCCCATGAATCTCCTATCATTCTTTGCAGCCTTTGACTCTGAATGTGAAGTTTCCTTGAAACTATCCCCATAGCCACTGCAATCTTCTGTTTGGGACTGAGTTTGGGTTATCATTTTCCATATTTTCCCAGAGATCTGATCATGCCTGCTTTCTATTTTTTAGACATTTCTAATTTTTTTTTCATCCTCATTGTTTTCTAGTGCTGTGAATATTTTATTATTTTTTTTTAAAAAATTTATTTTTTCTAAAGACAAACAACCCAATTAAAAAATGGGCAAAGGATATGAACAGGCACTTTGCCAAAGAAGATATTCAGGTGGCTAACAGACACATGAAGAAATGCTCACGATCATTAGCCATTAGAGAAATGCAGATCAAAACTACAATGAGATATCATCTCACCCCAACAAGGCTAGAATTAATCCAAAAAACACAAAATAATAAATGCTGGAGAGGTTGTGGAGAGACTGGAACACTTATACACTGTTGGTGGGAATGTAAAATGGTACAACCACTTTGGAAATCGATTTGGCGCTTCCTTAAAAAGCTAGAAATAGAAGTAACATACCATCCAGTTATCCCGCTCCTTGGAATATATCCTAGAGAAACAAGAGCCGTCACACGAATAGATATATGCACACCCATGTTCATTGCAGCACTGTTCACAACAGCAAAAAGATGGAAACAACCTAGGTGCCAATCAACGGACGAATGGATAAACAAATTATAGTATATCCACACGATGGAATACTATGCAACGATAAAGAAAAATGGTGAAGCCATGAAACATCTTACAACATGGAGGAAGCTGGAGGTCAGTATGCTGAGTGAATTTAGTCAGTCACAGAAGGACAAATATTGTATAAGACCACTATTACAAGAACTCAAGAAAAGGTTTAAACACAGAAGAAAACATTCTTTGTTGGTTACAAGGGTGGGGAGGGAGGGTGAGGGTTATTTGTTAACTAGATAGTAGGTAAGAATTATCTTAGGTGAACGGAAGGACAGCACACACTACCAGGGAAGTCAGCACAACTGGACTAAACCAAAGCTATGAAGTTTCCTGAATACAGTCAAACACTTAGAGGGACAGAGTAGCAGGGGTAGGGGTCTGGGGACCATGGTTTCAGGGGACATCTAGGTCAATTGGCATAACAAAGCTTATTAAGAAAATGTTCTGCATCCTACTTTGGTAAGTGGCATCTGGGGTCTTAAAAGCAATTGGTCCCAACCACCTGGAGTAAAGGAGAATGAAGAACACCAAAGACACGAGGAAAGTATTAGCCCAAGAGACAGAAAGGGCCACATAAACCAGAGATTTCATCAGCTTGAGACCAGAAGAACTAGATGGTGCCCGGCTACCACCAATGATTGCCCTGACAGGGAACACAACAGAGAGTCCCAGATGGAGCTGGAGAAAGGTGGGGTGCAGAACTCAAATTCTAGTAAGAAGACCAGACTTAATGGTCTGACTGAGACTGGAGGAACCCCGGAAATCATGGTCCCTGGATTCTCTATCAGCCCAGAACTAAAACAATTTCCGAGGCCAACTCTTCAAACAGGGATTGGACTGGACTGTGGGACATAAAGTGATACTCCTGAGGAGTGTACCTCTTAGCTCAAGTAGATACAGGAGACTAAACGGGCAGCTTCTGTCTGGGGGTGAGATGGGAAGGCAGCGAGGGTTAGGAGCTGGTTGAATGGACATGGGCAATCAGGTGGAAAGGAGGGGTGTGCTGTCACAGTATGGGGAGAGCAATTAGGGTCACATAACAATGTATGTATAGAGTTTTGTATGAGAAAAAATAAAATAAAAAAATAAAAATATTTTTTCTGTCTTGGGATCTGGAATGGGAGATTGGAAAGGATATAGAAATTTGCCATCTTGATCCAACTAAAGATGGAGATCTATTTCCAAAAAGAAGCAATAGTTTATAGGAAGAAAATCCAGCTATTTCCACTGGTTTATAAATAATCATCCTATTCGTGAGTACTAGATGCTTGAAATGACTACATAGTTATTTTCAAAAATTTTTTTAGGAAACCATTTACCAACGTAGTGAAAATCACAGTAAATAAAAAGCAATTCATTTTGAAGTTGCATTATCGTAAAGAGGCCATCCAATTTATCTAGAACTAAAATTCTTTCATGTCAAAGAAGTTGCAAAATATTTCTAAAACGGGGGACTGGGATAATATGGAGTTTACCTAAGAGATGCTTACACAAATACTCTTAAATTTTCCATTCCTACATATTCTCTAGTTAAAAGATGTTTCATATCACTTTGTAACCTGTTCCCCTTACACTTTCCCTGTGTTGAAGATTTTAACTGGTAACCACTGTAGAGTACCAGAAATGACAGAACGTTTATTGTTAAACATATCCATGCGTACATCCATGGGACTTTATATGTTCTGACTACTTAAAAATTTAGGAGTTCCTGGGTAGTACAAGCGCTCGACTACTAGCCAAAATGTTGGTGGTTCAAACCCATACAGAGATACCTCAAAAGACAGGCCTGGCAATCTGTTTCCAAAAGGTCTTAGCCTTGAAAACCCTATGGGGCAGTTCTACTCTGCACACATGGGGTCACCATGAGTTGGAATCGACTCCATGGCAACTAACAACAATTCAAAATTTAGATTTAGGGCAGTTTAAATATTGTGGATAAAAACAGTAATGCTGGTGGGGTAGAGGCAGGGAGAATTCGTGTGAAGTTTTCTTTCTTTGTTGGGAAAGTGCCTGGAGAGCAGGGCTGACTTCTGGGTGAGGACCATGAAGCAGAGAAGCTTGGGGAGAGCTTGGCTTTAGAGAGCTGTGGACCCCTGTGGAAAGGTAAACATTAGTCCCACATGAGCATACCCGAGAGTCCAATAAGTTGGTATGGGCTAAGCCTGCCCTGCTCCTGATGCCGGGAGGATAGAGGAAGACCAAGTTATAGAGAGACCTTTCCAAATCCCGTTGCAGAAAACTGGTTTCCTGCCTACCCCTACACCATCATCAGGCCACAGGAGTGAAGGTCACTTTGCCTACCACCATCTGCAGGATTGTCGCCTGTTAGTGTACCCCCAGAATCACACCTGAGCACCAGTCAGCCAATAAAGAAAAACTAACATCTAAGGGAACCTAGCCACCAGAAAGGAAAGTTACACAGGTCAAAAAGAATAAATGCTTAGTGAAAGAGAGATGTTAGACTGGAGTTTTAAAACCTGAATTATAAGAAATTACTATCACTTAAGGAGATTCAAGGAGCCCTGATGGCACAATGGTGAAAGACTCGGCTGCTGACAAAAAGGTCAGTGGTTTGAACCCACCAGCCACTCTGTGGGAAAAAAGACCTGGCAATCTGCTCCCATAAAGATTACAGCCTAGGAACCCCTATGAGGCAGTCTTACTCTGTCCTATAGGGTCGCTATGATTTGGAATCCATTTGATGGCACAAGGAGATTCAAGTGGAAGCCATAAAATATGCTCTGAATTTTATAAGCAGTAACAAAAACAAAGTTCTTTAATTTAATGATTCTGTAAATAAGTGGAAGTAGAATTAAACTGATAATATGAAACATCTAGTGGAATATCTCAAAGCACAAAGCAAAAATATAATGAGACAGAAACCATGATAGCAAAGGTAAGTATAAAATTTCCATTAAAAGGAGAAGCTCCACATCTTATTGAATTTATAAGCAGGGCTAATCTGAGATGTAGCAGTAATATCATCAACAGTAAGTGCTTGCATATTTGCATTCATGCTTGTCACCAATTTAGTTAAAGTATTATGCTTATATCAGGGGTGCTAATTTAGATTATTATAAAAATATTATTACATTGTGTGAAAAGAAAGTTATGTCTAATTAGTTTTTTAACACAATAAAACACATAATGAATAATTATTTCAGTTATTAAAAAATTTCACAATTGGCAATTGAACATTGCTAAACATTAAAGTTTAAAATCTATATGATATATAAAATTTTTATTGATTCTTTAGGGAGCAAGTTTTCAGACACAATGCAAAGAAATCTAGAACGATCTTCTTTATCTAATGATAAAAATTTCCTGACTCACCAATGACAAAATCATCCATCATCTCTTTCAGGTAAAAAATTAGAGATATTAAAAAGTTTCTTTGATTAAAAACAGAATGAACAAAGAGAAAGTACACTATAAATATGCCAAGAACTTTTTTTTGTGTGTGTATGTATAAATATGCACATGTATGTATATATAATATCATATATAACATATGTGTGTATATATATGTGTAACTTTATTGCTTTGTTCTTTATAGCAAATAGCAATACATGAAAAATTATTAATAACAATAAGAAAATTGAAAGTCAAGACCTGAAAAATTTGAAGTCATTGTCAAAGATTGAATTGTATCTCCCAAAAATATCTGTCAACTTGTCTATGCCATGATTCTCACTATTGTGTGATTGTCCACCATTTTGTCATCTGATATGATTTTCCTATGTGTTGTAAATCCTATCACTATGATGTTAATGAGATGGATTAGTGGCAGTTATATTGATGAGATCCACAAGATTAGCTTGTGTCTTAAGCCAATCTCTTTTGAGATACAAAAGAGAGATGTGAGCAGAGAGACATGGGGGATCTCATCCCACCAAGAAAGCAGCGCCAGGAGCAGAGTGTGTCCTTTGGACCTGAGGTTCCTGTGTGGAGAAGCCCCTAGACCGAGGGAAGATTGATGACAAGGACCTTCCTCCAGACTGGACAGACAGACATAGTCTTCCCCTGGAGCTGATGCCCTGACTTTGGACTTGTAGCCTACTAGACTGTGAGAGAAAATATTTCTCTTTCTTAAAGCCAACCACCTGTGGTATTTCTGTTAGAGCAGTACTAGATAACCAAGACAGTCATTTTCAACTTAGCATTTTTCCTCCACCTTGTATTAATACATCAGAATAAAGTCAATCTTGTTAACTTCTTGGATGCTAACATCTCATATAAAGTTGTGCAATCTCAACTGGTATTCTGTCCTGCAATTATGAAACCACTGATTAGCCTTTGCTGATTTCAAATGGACTCAAATTTATTCCAAAATCAGTTTTTTCTCTCTTTTTCACCAGTCATGTTATTCTTCTTTTGAAAGATCTCAAAGTACCCTCAGTAACATGAAACTTTCCCCTCTTTGTTTCTTCCATCCCTAAAGCATGGGACCAACTGCTGTGTTTAATCTTCAGTTTGCCAAAGATGCTCAGATTATAATAAGTCTTTAAGCCAAGCAATTTCTTTAGAGTTCCCCAAATATTTTTAAAGTAATTCTGGATTTTTATAATTCTGGCAAATTACAAAATTATGATCAGAGTATTAAAGGGACCGTAGAACCATAAAAGTGACTTACTGGAATGAAATGGATAGTGTCTTAGTTGCCTAGTGTTGCTATAACAGAAATACCATAAGTGGATGGCTTTAACAAACAGAAATTTATTTTCTCACAGTTTAGGAGCCTAGAAGTTCGAATTCAGGGTGCCAGCTCTAGAGGAAAGCTTTTTCTCTGTCAGCTCTGGGAGGAGGTCCTTGTCTCTTCAGCTTCTCTTTCCTGGTTCCTTGGAGATCTTCATGTGGCTTGGCATATATCTTCCCCCATCTCTGTTTGCCTAATCTGCTCCTTTTATATCTTGTAAGAGATTGACTCAAAATACACCCTACACTAATCCTGCCTAATTAACATAACAAAGACAACCCACTCCCAAATGGGATTATAACCACGGCATAAAGGTTAGGATTTACAACACGTATTTTGGGGGGACACAATTCAATCTATAACAGATAGAAATAAATAGTTCCTTTTAAACATGTTTGTTTATGATTACAGAGGTAGTATATGCTTATTGTAGAAAATTTGGGAAATTCAAGAAAAAATAAAATAGAAATTGCTTAATTTCTTCACCTGTATATATAACCTGTTAGTATTTTTAATAATTTTTTAATGATAAAGAGACCATAACCTGCAAAAGACTTCCATTAAGTAGTGAAAATAAATATCTTTCCTTTTCATTTTTTTTCCTTTTGGAGACTCTGAAGAATAGTGATAAGCAAAGGAGAAAAGATGGAGAAGCAGGAAGAGGAGAAATGAAAAGCCATCATGTATGTACAGTACCAACAGGGAGCCATTCATGTGCTTTTTCAGCAACAATATTTTCTTTGGAAAACCGTTAAATTAGGCTGGTTCTTCTACTTGACAAATTATATTACAGGAACCATGTTATTAGAAATATTATGTTCTATGATTTTGGTTTTTAACAACTTTGCTTAAAAAAATCGGGCAAAGTTGATTTAAATATATCTGACACAGTAGGCTCTTTGCTAATACCACAGTTAGTTTTTCTTTGTTGTGTCTCAGCCTACCTACTACTTCAGCTCCTTTAACCAAACGTCTTCTTACTATGCTTTTGGAGTATTATCAAGCAAGATCCTGAGTGTCAGTATCAGTAAATTTGCCTGTGTCATTAAATTTATGAAACATCTGGTCTCTACGTCAGGCTTTCATATTCTATTTTTCTGTCTGGGTCCACTTAGTTCTTTTCTAATCTCTTGTACCTTTGAAGGATGTTGGAAATTCCTGTTCAACCTTTCTTCTTCAGGCTATTATTCCCCTCTAGTTAATCTTTTCTAAAAGTCCAATTTTTGTAAATTAATAACTTTTGTTGTTTCCTTTGAAAGCCACTGAAGATACTTTTCTGTCTTCTGCACTCCTTACTAGAAAAATAAATCTTATGTAAGACCAAAGAAGTGTTTTTTAAGTTAAATTTTAGTTGATTTGTGACTCAATACCTGGGTCATAAAACATTATAATAGGTGAGTAATTAGAGACTTCTTAAGTCACATCAGATGCTTACCTTTCTGTTCTGATCCCTTACTTGTATTATCTTTCTACCTCTCTTATTTTCTCCATTACAAAAATGCTTTTTAACTTACTGGCCTGACATAGACTGGAGAAACTCCGAGAGTATGGCCCCCGGACATCCTTTATCTCAGTAATGAAGTCACTCCTGAGGTTTACCCTTCAGTCGAAGATTAGACAGCCTCATAAAACAAAATGAGACTAAAGGGGCACAACAGCCCAGGGACAAGGACTAGAAGGCAGGAGGGGACAGGAAAGCTGGTAATAGGGAACCCAAGGTCAAAAAGGGAGACTGTTGACATGTCGTGGGGTTGTTAACCAGTGTCACAAAACAGTATGTGTACTGTTTAATGAGAAACTAGTTTATTCCATAAACCTTAATCTAAAGTACAATAAAAAATGAAATTAAAGAAAGACTACATACAATAATAACACATTGCATTTAATCATAAATGCACCATACAATTTTTCTTTTTTGATGGAAATTATGTGAATTAGAACTTATCACATGCTTATGATTATAGGGCACAAACTTGTAGTAGCACTATAAGTAGAGTATTAAGTTACATGTTTTATGCATCTCAACAATCAATAAATAAAAAACAAATTTCAATTAACAATAAAAAACTTTTTATCATCTTTAAATATAGTCCATTGAATTATTCTTGAATTTCAGAAAATTTACCCTGCCTATTCTCTTCTGTAACAAAATCATATTTAAAATTTTTATGTGGTATATATATTTATGCCAGGACATGCATCTCTTTACCTGGGGGATTTATCTGGCTGCCAGAGCCCACTGGTGTGTGGCAGGTCAGCTATGGAGGGGAATTAACAACTCCCCACTCACTACAAGTTGACCTCACCTAATGACAAAAAAAAACCACTGAGCCACCACGTGTTTACACGTTTATCAGTTTGTCATACTGTGGTGGCTTGCTTGTTGCTGTGATGCTGGAAGCTATGCCACCAGTATTTCAAATATCAGCAGGGTCAACCATGGTGGACAGGTTTCAGCAGAGCTTCCAGACTAAGACAGATTAGGAAGAAGGACCTGGTGGTATACTTCTGAAAGAATTGGCCAGTGAAAACCTTATGAATAGCAGCAGAACATTGTCTGATATTGTGCCAGAAGATGAGCCCCTCAGGTTGGAAGGCACTCAAAATACAACTGGGGAAGAGTTGCCTCCTCAAAGTAGAGTCAACCTTAATGACATGGATGGAGTAAAGCTTTTGGGACCTTCATTTGCTGAGGTGGCATGACTCAAAATGAGAAGAAACAGCTGCAAACATCCATTAATGATCAGAACATGGAATGTAAGAAGTAAGAATCTATGAAAATTGGAGGTCATCCGAAATGAAATGGATGGCATAAAGATCAATATCCTAGGCATTAGTGAGCTGAAATGGGCTGTACTGGTCATTTTGAATCAGACAGTCATATGGTCTTCTGTGCTGGGAATGACAAAGAGGAATGGTATTGCAGTAATCATTAAAAAGAACACTTCAAGTTCTATCCTGAAGTACAACGCTGTCAATGATAGGATAATATCCTTATGTTTACAAGGAAGTCCAATTAATACAACTATTATTCAAATTTATGCACCAACCACAAATGCCAAAGATGAGGTAATCGAAGATTTTTAACAACTTCTGCAGTCTGAAATTGATCAAGATGCACTGATAATTACTGATGATTAGAATGTAAAAGTTGGAAAGAAAGAAGGAACTGTAGTTGGAAATTATGGCATTGGGAGCAAGGGAGAATGAGGAGAACAGGATACAAGGAAAAGATTAGTCCAAAGGACTAATGGACCACAGCTACCACGGCCTCCACCAGACTGAGTCCAGTACAGCTAGATGGTGCCTGACTACCACCACTGACTGCTCCGACCGGGATCACAACAGAGGGTCCTGGACAGAGCTGGAGAAGGATGTAGAACAAAATTCTAACTCACAAAAAAAGACCAGATTTACTGGCCTGACAGACTGGAGAAACCCTGAGAGTATGGCCGCCGGATGCCCTTTTAGCTCAGAGATGAAGTCACTCCCGAAGTTCACCGTTCAGCCAGGGATTGGACAGCCCCGTAAAACAAAATGGGACTAATGAGGCACAGCAGTCCAGGGACAAGGACCAGAAGGCAGGAGGGGACAAGAAAGCTGGTGATAGGGAAGCCAAGGTTTAGAAGGGACAGTGTTGACATGTCGTGAGGTTGTTAACCATTGTCATAAGGCAATATGTATGCTAACTGTTTAATGAGAAACTATTTGTTCTGTAAACCTTCATATAAGGTACAAAAAAAAAGATTATCTATGTGAGATCACATTGACAATAGCAGCTCAAAAGGTTTGATGGGAAGCCTAGGGGACAGTGAGTTGAAGATAATGGTGATGGAATAATTTCGAAAAGAATAGTGAGAATAGCAGCACAACTGGAAGAATGTAATAGATGTCACTGAATTGTACACGTAGAAATTTCTGAAATGGTGTCTCTTTGGCTATGTGTATTTTCACCAAAAAAAAAAAAAAAAGGTCCTCCAAGGTCAAGAATGGAGAGTGTTGACATGTTGTGGGGTTGTTAGCCAATGTCATAAAACAATATGTGTACTGACTGTTTAATGAGAAACTATTTGTTCTGTAAACCTTCACCTAAAAGTACAATAATAAAAAAAAAAAGAAATGAAACGACGTATTGCACTGGGCAAATCTGCTGCAAAAGACCTCTTTAAAGTGTTGAAAAGCAAAGATGTCAGTTTGAGGACTAAGGTGCACCTGACCCAAGCCACGATATTTTCAGTTGCCTCATATGCATGCGAAAGCTGGACAATGAATAAGGAAGACCAAAGAAGAATTGACGCCTTTGAATGATGGTGTTAGAGAAGAATAGTGAATATACCATGGACTGCCAGGAGAAAAAACAAATCTGTCCTGGAAGAAGTACAGCCAGAATGCTCCTTGGAAGCGAGGATGGCAACAGTTCATCTCACGTACTTTGGACGTGTTATCAGGAGGGACCCATCCCTGGAGAAGGACATCATGCTTGGTAAAGTAGAGGGTCAAAGAAAAAGAGGAAGATCTTCAATGAGACAGATGGACGCGTGGCTGCAACAATGGACTCAAACATAGTAAGATTGTGAGAATGTTGCAGGACCTGGCAGTGTTTTGTTATGCTGTACATAGGGTCATTATGAGTCGGAACTGACTCGACAGCACCTAAAAATACAACAACAAATATATATCTATCTATATATATATACATATACACATATATACGTATATATGTGTGTATATATAGGTACACACAGATATATTTCATTTTTAGAAAACCTTAGCAAGAGAGTAATATTTTCAATATAAAATATAAATGAAAGCTTGTTAATTAGGAAATAAATTTAGATGAATAAAGAATGAGATGGTTGTCATTTAAATGAATGACGGCATCTAGAAATCCTATCTATTAAGCTGTAACCACCTGATATTATATAAATACTATTAGCTTGAAGAAAAATGGTTTTAAATAGATAGCTGATGGCTTTATTTTTATACATATGTCTCAGCTTAGTATACTTTAACAAATATATGGATACACATAAATATGGGACGGCTACATGATTCATGTCCAAAAAACAAATTAATTACTTTCGCACATAGTAACAATAAATGAATACTAATGAAATAATTAATTGGTTGATTGAGTCACATGCCCAGAAACATATCTCTGAGGTAGGGAGCAAAGTTAAAAAATTTCTTAAAATCAGATTTCCTCAAAACTTAAAAGATTTCAAAATCTGCCAATAGTCTGTCAGTTGCTAACATTCAAATACATGAATCAATAGAACTTTGATTGGTTACATGGATGTGTAAGATGAAGTGCAATCCAGAAATCTTGGCTCAGAGTTTTCAATATCTATTACTTTGATAAATGGAGAGAACTGAGCCTTCATTGAATAGTTTTTGCCCTGAAGATATTAAATCTAATTCCTGATTTAGAATTTATTAAAGATCTACATTCTACACTAAAATTTTCAATTTACTTGAGTACACAGTCATCTGGTCACTGCCTCCTAAACACTTAGATTCATACTTTCCATTCCTCTCTTCTCTTCCTTCTCTGAATTCGTTAATTTACACATGTATCCATATGTTGATTTCTTATTGGTTGCCTTCTGTATGCCAGATAAAAAAATAATAAAAAAACCAAACCCGCTGCCGTCGAGTTGATTCTGACTAATAGTGACCCTACAGGGCAGAGTAGAACTGCTCCGTAGAGTTTCCAAAGAGCGCCTGGTGGATTCGAACTGCCGACCTTTTGGTTAGCAGCCATAGCTCTTAGTCACTACACCAGTGGGAATACAAAATCAAATGAGAAACATTTCTGCTTTGGACTCTTTCATAGTAACTGGTACTGGACTAGCTTTCCTTCTCAAAAAAAAAATATATATATATACATATATAACTGCATAAAACATATGAGGCAATTGTTTTCAGGCATTGGACAATAAGCAGCATAAGATTGTGATCCCTGAAAAGGAAACTCATGAGGTAAGCCCCACAATCACCCTGACTCTCTGTTTATTGCCTTCAAGAATAGATTCCCACTCATGGCAACCCCTTGTGTGTCAGAGTAGAACTTGTGCTGCATAGAATTTTCAAGGCTGTGACCTTTCGGAAGCAGATAGCCAGGCCTGTCTTCCAAGGCGCCTACAGGTAGGTTCGAACAGCCAACCTTTAGTCATTAACCATTTGCACCTGGGACTTGGCTTTCTGCCTGGAGACAATTAACTGCAGCACTGTGAGATAAAGTCCAAACAGAGATGGTAGTCCCTCTGAGGAGGAAGAGGTCAGAGTTGGGACAGCTGTAGCGGCTGGAATCTGCAGCCTAGTGAACTGAGGAGGAGAGAGCAGAGTGGGAGAGGGTGCAAAGGTACCCTGGATTTCATACTTACCTAGCCAATCCCCACAATTGTGTAAGCCAATTCCTTGCAATAAATCTCTTAAGAAATATATATCTGACTGCTCCTCCTTCTCTGGTGGAACCCTGACTGACAAAGGTACATATATGTAAATTCATAGAAAAAGGTGTGAAAGAATTCTCATCAAAACAAAACAAATGTTTGTCTTTGGGGAAGGACCAGGAACAGGGCTTGAACTTTTTTTTTAAAAAAACCAATAAAACATATTCATATACTCAATTAAACACTTTTCAAAGAAAAGAATAGTTGAAATCTGGAGAGCTATCTAATCTGTGTTGCAAAAGACAAAGATAAGTGTTAACGCAGGAGTGCACAGAATCAATAAAGGTGTGAAAAAAGAAGTTTTCTTTATTTGCCTACAATGTGCCAGCAAGATACCAAGATAAAAAAACAAACAAGAATAGTGTCTGCTCTCCTGTGAAGCAGACATCATCATCAATACCATACTTCGAGCAGCTATTTTATTCCTAAGAGCCAACATTTACTGAATACTCACCAATTACCAGGAGCTGTTCTACTTGTTCTACGAGTTTTACTTGTATTTTCCAGTCAATCTTCACAGCAACCACATGCCCATAGGCATTATTTTCATTATCCCTGTTTTAAAAATAAGAAATGAAGCACAGATGGATTAGTAACCTGCTTAAGATTGTGTATCTAGAATGTGGGACTCAAACAGTCTGAACATAAAACCTGGGTGCTTTAACCACTATGCCTTCTATCAATACTGCTTTGGTAGCAAGTGAGCTCATTCAGTCCTCACCAAAACCTACCAAAGGACAACCTTCGCTTATTTTACAGATGAGGAGCTTGAAACCTGAAGAGGTTATTGAAATGGTCGATAGTCATGTCAATGGTAGATGGTACAGCCAGGTTTCTAGCATTCTTTTTCATGATGTTATGGAAACAAATAAGTATAATAGTATTGATACCCAGCACTTCCTGGATGACTACTGAATCTCTTTCCAGTTCTCTATTTTCCAGTACCTTAGTCAGTTCCCTTGGTCTTTCTCCCTTCTCATTCCTTTCCTGTCATTTCTCTGTCTGGATTTCCTTCTTAACCTCTTGGTTGCTGTTGTCTCTGGGGGTCTTTTTCCTTTTTCTACTTTGTCTGCCTGCCTCTCTTATCTCCACCTTCTCTGAATATTTATCCCAAACTCCTAAATTAAAATACAAAATTCTTCATAGTTATCAGTTTGGGGAGGGGCAAGAGAGGAAGCGCTTGTGCTCGTGGCTAAATTGAGGTCTTTGATTGTTAATCAATTCTATACTGAAAAGTTATCAATTCTATTCTGAGAAGTTTGTCATCAGGAAAGACAAATCGCTATAAATAGATACCATGTTTGGTAAAGCAGAGGGTTAGCGAAAATGAGGGAACTCTCAGTGAGATGGACTGACACAATAGCTGCAACAATGGACTCAAACATACCAATGATCATGAAGCTGGCACAGGACCAGGCAATTTTTGTTCTGTGACGATGAGTTAGAGCCAACTCGACCAACTAGCAACAACAGTAACATCCTGAAAAGCTAGCAGTGTTTTCTTCTTGTTTGTGTTCAAATTATTGTGTTTGCAGTGATTTTATATATGCATTCGTGTATCTTTCTATGACATATACAAGCGTTGGTGGAATTTTGCCTTTACCAGCAAAGAACCACATTTACCAGCTGGTGGCTGGGTGCTTAGACTGCCTATGGCTCTTGAATCGCATGCTGAAAACTTCATAATGAAACCAGAAAATCACAGAAGCATAAACACAGCTGCTTATGCCCAGAAAGTAAGTGGTTTACAAGGGAAAGCATAATCAGTAGAATCGAGCGTTTAGTCAATTACATTAACAGCAGACAAATAGAAGTCGTATGTATTTGACAGGAGGCCATTTTAAGAAACTTTATATTTGTATGCTGCAAATGTAATGAGACATCTTAAAGATATGTCATCCATTATTCATGAATTTGAATAAAATACAAAGGGCTCTCCCAAAAAAAATCAGAAAATAAAAATTCCCTTAAAAAATGTAAGAGTTTTAATGTTTTTAGCTCATTTTATTTCTTAAATTTGTTCAGAGGTGTTTTTTCTATAAGTGACTTTTAAATTACTACAACCAAAGAGATTTAATGTATCTTAAATATACCAGGGGTATTGTTTCAGAAAATCCTATGTTTGGGAATTTCCAAAGACGTAAGAAATGCAATCTCTATCAGAACTTGAACCGGATGCAGGGAGGGACCAAAGACGTGCAGGCCAGAGTCAGAACCTCGCAAGTTTGGCAGGTGGTTAAGAAAGTTCCCTGTATGGATGATAGAAGATAGTGTAGACATGTGGAACATCAGGAGAATCTTGTAGCAGGCAAAGGTCACAGGTCAAGCCACCAAGCTCAAAAGGCTCATTGGTAGAAGGTCAGCCATTGGGACCCTAGAACGAGGGCTTGGAACTGGTTCATTCCGGTTTGAAACTTTGCTGAGAATTTGCATTTCTAACAAGTTCCCAGGAAGTTATACATAAGAATCATCTAGGAATCTTGTTAAAATGTACATTCTGATTCAGTATATCTGGGGGTGGAAATGCAAATTCGCAGCAGGGAACTTGTTAGAAATGCAAGTTCTCAGCAGGGGTTCGAATCTGAACGAACTGGTTAGAAGCCCTGCCTAGAACAAAAGATCATTGATGACATTGAAAAGGAACCAGGAAAGGCTCCTATGCTGGGACTAGGGCACAGGGACCTGCCGCTGGAACTGGGGCTTGGTACAAGGACCATTTCCAAGACTGCAAGATATAAGGTACAGTTGTAAAGTTTCTTAAATTCTACTGATGAAGAATAGAACTGCTTTGAGAGCCTGAACGGGGCTGAGTCTTCAGATTCTAAGTCCATTGTCCTGGTTATAGGGACTAGAAGCTGTGGGAATGCAGGTTGCAAATGAAATTTTATTAATCCCATGTAACTGCAGCGGTGATAAATCAATAAATGATAAAGTTCCATTGCAAATTTCACGAAACATTTCTGAAAGCATTTTGAAATTTCAAATTTCAATTGTTACAACACTTGGAAAGCCTAAGTGGATCTGTTTTAACAAATAGATAAAATGTGTGGTTGTGTAATTAGCATATCAGCAGAGATTTCCAAACAGCTGTACATGAATCAGTCTCACCAGAGTCACTTGGTGCTTTAAAAATTAGACTCCCAGTCCCCACAAGTGGTCTACGGAGTCAGAATCTGAGAGGAAGGCCTAGAAATCTGCATTTTCAGCAAGCTCCCCTGAGAACCACTGAAACTGATGACAGAACTTTCCTTTCAAGCCCTGTCAAATTTATTCCCTAGAGGGCATTTCAAGTGCTCCGAATAGTTCCAGAGTTTAAAATCTTTGTTCTCTGAAGTAGTTTAAGCATCCTTTCTTCTGATGTTGTTAGCTGCCAGACTGGTTTGGCCTCCAGTACTAGCAAGCCGAGTGGTAAAAATGGTTAATGTGCTTGGCTGCTAACCGAAAGGTTAGAGGTTCGAGTCCACCCAGAGACATCTTGGAAGAAAGGCCTGAATCTATTTCTAAAACATCAGCCATTGAAAACCTTATAGAACACAGCTCTATTCTGACACACTTGGGGTCACTATGAGTCACAGTGGACGCTAAGGTAACTGTTTTTTTGTTTCTTTTTTAACTAGCCAGCTGAGTGGCCTTAAGCAAATTTCATCATTTCTCTGGGCCTCTATTGTGTTCTGGTAAGAGCAAGAATTTGAATCCTGAATCCACTGTCTACTGTTTATGTAATTTTTGGCAAGTTATTTAAACTCTATTGCCTCAATCTTCCCATCTATAAAGCAGAAGTAATAACAGGACTCACCTTAGAGAGTTGTGGGGATTTATTGAGACATTGCATGTTAAGTGTTTAGCAGCGGGCACCACAAAGTAAGTTTCCTATAAATGTTGTTAGGTGAACCTATGTACAGAAAGCAGCACTGCCCACTCCTGTGCCTCCTCACAATCGTTGCTATCTTTGAGTTCACTGTTGCAGCCACTATGTCAATCCATCCCGTTGATGAAGGGTCTTCCTCTTTTTTGATGACTGTCTACTTTACCAAGCAAGATGTCCTTCTCTAGGGACTGCTCCCTCCTGATAACATGTCCAAAGGATGTGAGACCAAGCCTTGCCATTCTCGCTTCTAAGGAGCATTCTGGCCGTACTTTCAAGACAGATTTTTTCATTCTTCTGGTAGTCCATAGTATATTCAATATTCCTTGACAACACCATAATGCAAAGGCATCAGTTCTTTGGTCTTCCTTATTCATTGTCCAGCTTTTGCATTCATATGAGACAACTGAAAATACCATGGCTTGGGTCAGGCACACCTTAGTTCTCAAAGTGACATCTGTGCTTTTTAACATTTTAAAGAGGTCTTTTGCAGCAGATTTGTCCAATGCAATACGTTATTTGATTTCTTGACTGTTGCTTCCATGGGCATTGATTATAGATCCAAGTAAAATGAAATCCTGGACAACTTCACTATTTTCTCCATTTATCATGATGTTACTTAAATGAAATCCTTGACAACTTCAGTCTTTCCTCCATTTATCATGATGTTGCTTATTTGTCCAGTTGTGAGGATTTTTCTTTTCTTTATGTTGAAGTGTAATCCATACTGAAGGCTGTAGTCTTTGATCTTCATCAGTAAGTGCTTTAAGTCCTCTTCACTTTCAGCAAGGAAGGTTGTGTTATGTGCATATCACATATCAGCAATGATATCCTTTATTCCACATCCGCTTCTGAATCTGGCTTGAATTTTTGGTAGTTTCCTGTCCAGGTACTGCTACAGTCGGTTTTTAATTATTTTAGCATAATTTTACTTGCATGTGATTTTAATTATATCGTTAATTTCTGTGTTTTGTTGGATCACCTTTCTTTGGAATAGGCACATATATGGATCTCTTCCAGTCGGTTGGCCAGGAAGCTGTCTTACAAATTTCTTGACTTAGATAAGTAAGCACCCCCAGCACTGCATCGTTCATTGAAACATCTCAATTGGTATTCCTTCAATTCTTGGAGCCTTGTTTTCGCCATTCCTTTCAGGACAGGTTGGACTTCTTCCTTCAGTACCATCAGTTCTTGATCATATGCTACCTCCTGAAATGGCTGAATGTCAACCAATTCTTTTTGGTACAGTGACTCTGTGTATTCGTTCTATCTTCTTTAGATGCCTCCTGTGTCATTCAGTATTTTCCCTGTAGAATCCTCCAATATTGAAACTCCACGCTTGAATTTTATCTTCAGTTCTTTCAGCTTGACAGATGCCTAGAGTGTTCTTCCCTTTTGGTTTTCTAACTCCAGGTCTTTGCAGATATCATTATATTTTACTTTGTCTTCTCGAGTCACCCTTTGAAATCTGTTCAGCTGTTTTTCTTCATCATTTCTTCCATTCACCTTAGCTACTTCACGTTCAAGAGCATATTTCAGAGTCTCTTCTGACATCCATTTTGGTCTTTGCTTTCTTTCCTGTCTTTTTAATGACCTTTTGCTTTTTTCTTGTATGAAGTCCTTGATATCATTCCACAACTCATCTGGTCTTCAGTCTCTAGTGTCCAATGGGTCAAATCTATTCTTCTGATGGTCTCTAAATTCAGGTGGGATATACTCAAGGTTGTATTTTGGCTCTCATGGACTTGCTCTAATTTTCTTCATCTTCAACTTGAACTTGCATATGAGCAGTTGATGGTCTTTTCCACAGTCAGCCCCTGGCCTTGTTCTGACTGATGGTATTGAGCTTTTCCATCATCTTTTCACACAGATGTCAATTTGATTCCTGTGTTTTCCGTCCCATGAGGTCCACATGTATAGTCGTCGTTTATGTTGTTGAAAAAAGGTATTTGCAATGAAGAAGTCTTTGATCTTGCAAAATTCTATCATGTGATCTCTGGCGTTGTTTCTATCACCAAGGCCATATTTTTCAACTACTGATCCTTCTTTGTTTCCAACTTTCACATTCCAATCACCAGTAATTATCAACGCACCTTGATTGAATGTTTGATCAATTTCAGACTGAAGATGTTGGTAAAAATCTCAGTTTCTTCATCTTTGGCATTAGTGGCTGGTGGGTAAATTTGAATAATAGTCATATTAACTGGTCTTCCTTGTAGGTGTATTGATATTATCCTACCATTGACAGTATTATACTTCAGGATTGATCTTGAAATGTTCTTTTTGATGATTACTGCAATGCCATTCATCTCCAGTTTTTCATTCCTGGCATAGTAGACTGTATGATTGTCTAATTCAAAATAACCAATATCAGTCCATTTCAGCTCACTAATGCCTAGGAGATCGATCTTTATGCCGTCCATTTCATTTTTGATGACTTTCAATTTTCCTAGATTCGTAACTTTGTACATTCCATGTTCTGATTATTAATGGATGTTTGCAGCTGTTTCTTCTCATTTTGAGTCATGTCACCTCAGCATATGATGGTCTCAAAAGCTTTATTCCATGAATGTCATTAAGGTTGACTCTACTTTGAGGGGGCAGCTCTTCACCAGTCGTATTTTGAGTGTCTTCCAACCTGAGGGGCTCATCTTCCAGCACTATACCAGACAATGTTCTGCTGCTATTCATAAGGTTTTTACTGGCCAATTCTTTCAGAAGTAGATGCCAGGTCCTTCTTCCTAGTCTGTCTTAGTCTGGAAGCTCCACTGAAGCCTGCCCACCACAGGTGACCCTACTGGTATTTGAAATACCTGTGGCATAGCTTCCAGCATCAGAGCAATAGGCAAGCCACTACAGTACGACAAACTGACAGATGCGTGGGCTATAGCTATAGCTAACATTTGTTAGCTATTATTATATTTAGGAAGAAGTGGGATAACAGATGTGAAAATTAATTTGAAATAGTTGAAAGTCCAGACATACATAAGAAGATAAGTGAGAAAGTTGTCAAATTAGATTTCTAATGCTGTGTAACAACCTTCCCCAAAACTTAGCAGCTTAACAAAACAAATATTATCTCATAGTGTTTCTGAGAATAAGTGGTTTTGGTTCAGGGTGTCTCATGAGGTTGCAGTCAAGATGTTGGCTGAGGCTACTGTCACCTGAAGGCTTGACCAGGCTGGAAGATTCACTGCCAACCTCACCACTCCTGTGGTTGTTGGCAAGAGGCATTAGTTATTCCCATGTGGGTCTCTAAAGAGGGCTGCTCATAACATGACAGGTGGCTTCTCCCAGAGTAAATTACCCAGGGGAAAGAGAGAGAGAGAGAGAGAGGAACCAAGATGGAAGCCACAGTGCAGCATCTTTATAACTAAATCTCATTAGTGACATATCAAGACTCCTGCCATACTCTACTGGTTATACTAACCAGCTCTGATACCATGTGAGAGGAGACTACACAAGAGCATAAATACCGGGAGGCAGGGATCATTGGAAGCTACCACAGATACAATTTTCTGTGACAGTAGCACCAAACTGCAAACACAACCTTAGTAGCAGGGCAGCTGAAGCAAGGACCTATATAGTCCAGTTAGTTAAAAGCTGGAGAAGGACTGGAGAGCAGGAGCAAACAGGTCCGTTCAAATAGATGTACGCATGAGGTCAGGCAAACAAGGTGACCAGTATCAGAGGACCGAGAGTCAGAGTAATTCCATTGGCAGAGAGAACCCATGAAGTAAGAATGTTTCTCAAGGTGTAGTGCTGGGATCACCTGTGTGATCACCTGAGGAACTGTTACACAATCAAGGGCCCACTCTTAGAGTTTCTCACTAGTTCTAAAGTAGACCCAGGACATTTTAATAACATTTTTAACAAACTTAATGTGTGGTTTTGGTACATACAACAATTTGAGAACACTAGACAAAGAGGTCAACAAGAACGGGGAGAGCAGCTCAGAAACAACCAGAGAGATTGGCAATGGCAAGATCAGGTGATGTTTTTTAAGGACCACATCCTTTTTACTTGTTTGATATCCCTCTTTTACAGGTGGAAATGTTGCAGCTCTGATTACGTCAAGCCTGGAAATGCACAAGAAAAAGTCATTCAGAATGGCTAAAAAAAAATCAGGACTCTGGCTGGGGCTGGGTCCCTCTCAATCTCATTAAACCAAAAAACCAAACCCATTGCTGTTGGATCAATTCCAACTCATAGTGACCCTATAGGACAGAGTAGAACCACCCCTGTAGGGTTTCCAGGGCTATAAATCCTTACGGAAGCAGACTGACACATCTTTCTCCTGTGGAGTGGCTGATGGGCTTCAATCACTGACCTTTTGGTTAGCAGCCTAGTGCTTTAACTTAACTACTGCACCACCAGGGCTCCTTCTCAATCTCATTATAGGAGTCCAACACAACTCTTTGTTGAAGCCTATATTGTAGGTGAAGGGAGGGAAGACTTTGAAATATGTAACAATGATTTATGATATCCATCCACTCTCATATGCATCATTCCTTGGATTTCTTTCTTTTTTTTTCTTCCCTAGCCAGTTTGTGTTTTATTGACACCAAAACACTCAGGCCTTGACTAAGTGCTTCTGCAGAGGGTACAGCTGCTTCTTCTGCTGCTGTTTCTGGTTTTCACATTCTCCTCCTGATTGTTGAGCCTGCGACGCATAGCACACACTTTCTTGGGCCAAAGATCCAGGGGCTTGTACTTCTTGCCCTTGTAGAACTTTCTGAGGTTCTCCTTCTGAGTCTGGTTGATGACGGTGAGAATTTAGGCAATGGATTTGTGGACAACTCAGTGGCGCAGTGTTTAAAGTGCTGGACTGCTAACCAACAGGTTGGTGGTTCAAATCCACCAGCCACTCTACAGGAGAAAGATGTGACAGTGTGCTTCCATAAAGATTGCAGCCTTAGAAAGAAGACGTGTTAATATTGGTGAAGGGAAAGACATTACACAGTAAGGGAGAAGTCAGCACAACAGGACCAAGGCAAAGGAAGACACTGAGAGGAAGGCAAGAATAAAGGGCAATCACAGTAATAACCATAACATAGACACCAAGCAAACCTGTTGCCATTTAGTCGATTCCGACTCATACCGACTCTATAGGACAGAGTAGAACCGCCCCATAGGGTTTCCAAGGCTGTAATCTTTATGGAAGCAGACTGCTACACTTTTCTCTTGTGGAGCAGCTGGTGGGTTTGAACCACCAACATTTTGATTAGTAGCCGAGTGCTTTAACCACTGTGACACCAGGGCTCACTAATAAATATAAATTCATCATTAAAGATGTAATTATGGGAAAGGAAGGAGTACTAGTGGGCTATTAGAAAAAATAATTTAAATAAATTTTTCATTGTCCAGATGAAAATAGTGAATTAACACAAATGTTGCGGAGGAAAATATTGATAATAAGAGTGATAACAGCAAAGAAAGACAGGGGACATCTAGGTCAATTGGCATAACATAGTCCATAAAGACAATGTTGTGCATCCTACCTTGGTGAGTAGCAACTGGGGTCTTATAAGCTTGCATACGGCCATCTAAGATACAACGATTCGTCTCTTCCCATCTGGAGCAAAGAAGAGTGAAGAACGCAGTCTCAAGGAAACAAACAGTCCAAAGGACTAATGGACCACACGAACCATAGCCTCCACTAGCTTAAGACCAGAAGAACGTAGACGGTGTCCAGCTATCACTACCGACCATTCTGATTAGGATCACAGTAGAAGGTCCTGGAGAAAAATGAAGAACAAAATTCAAATTCATAAAAAATATCAGACTTACTGGTCTGATAGAGACTAGTAGAACCCCTGAGATTATGATCCTTAGACACCCTTTAAACCTGGAACTGAACCCACCTCTGGAGACCACCTTTCAGCCAAACCTTTCTATAAAGTGAAAAATAACAGCTGTGAGGAACATGCTCCTCAGAACAATCAACCACACAAGACCAAAAATGCAGCATTTGCCCCAAAACAAAGTTCAGAAGGCAGGGAGGGGCAGGAGAGATGGGCGAATGGAAACAGAGAACCCAGGAAGGAAATGGGTAGAGTGCTGACACATTGAGAGGCAGCAACTAACATCATGAAACAAAATGTGTACAAATTATTGAATGGGAATCTAATTTACTCTGTAAACTTTCACCCAAACCACAATAAAATGTTCAAAAAAAAAAAAAAGAAGAAGAAGAAGAAAGAAAGACAATGTAACATTGTAACCTGGGAAGAGTGGTGATGGAAATGTTATTGATAGATCAACCAGGATGAGAAGTGACCTTTGTCTGGATAATGTAAAAGGAACCATCAGACCTCACCGTGATCATAAGTAGAATTTCTAGGGACCTGTCCTACACCAAGTATCTTTGGAGCTATGATTTCCTCGCATTCAGATGTTCAGATGTGGTTGAGTAGAGTTGTGTGGAGAGTAGCATAAAACCCTAAACTGGAATGGTCAGGAACCTAGGCAGCTGATATGAAAACAAAGGAAAAGCCCTGAATAGTAGTTCACATGCAGGTAGCCTCCGTGATGGCTTTTCAGTCTGCATTAGGGTGCATAAATATTTCAGGAAAAGCTTTCAGGTAGGGAGTGGCCCTGTACAGGCAGAACGCTAATGTCTTCTGTAGATAACTCCTGTTGACTTCAGATTTCAGAAGAACAGAGTGACTAGCCAAAAATTACTTGCTGTGCAGTAATGATTTCATAATGGGAATATTATGCCTCAAGGTTTAGAACTTCTAATTATTCAAAAATCTTCTAAAATTTTTATTTTTCAGCCTCAAGAGAATAGGGTTTATCTTATTTTTGGAAAAGAAAATGTCTCTCTCTCTCTCTCTGAAGGCTTGTTCTTTAATAAAAATAAACCAAGATAAATAGGTTTACATATTTGGGAATATATGAACTGTATTTCCTGTATTTTAATCCTAAAATGTTGAGTAAAATATTTGGAGTCTTCTCAATGCCGAACATTACATCCATACACCATGGAAGTGCTGCTGATAGTGAACTCCTAGTTCCACGTGAAAATTATTTGCAAAATTCTAAGTTGATTTTGTTAACAAATTGCTTTGCTTTCAAAGACAGCTTGATAATAATGCTTTCTAACCTTATTAATTAAGCTGTGATAAAGGGTCTGTATCGACCTGTAGTTTCTAATTCCTGTAAAAGGCTGAAGCTTGGATGAAGATCTATTTTTTCTTTCTCTTGTCTGGCCAGTGTTAACAACAAATAGGACTACCTGTTAAAAGATAACTCCAAGCCACTCTGGAAAACAATGTGGCAGTTTCTTAAAAAAACAAACATGCAAGTACCATACAACCCAGCAATTACACTCTTGGGCGTTTATCTCAGAGAAATGAAAACTTATCTTCACACAAAAACCTGTACAGGAATATCCGTAGAAGTTTTAATCACAACACCTCCAAACTGGAAACCACCCAATTGTCCTTCAAAGGGAGAATGGTTAAATAATCTGCAGTACATCCATACCATGGAATCCTACTCAGTAATAAAAAGAAAAGAATTATTAATACATGCAACGATTTGGATGAATCTTCAGGGAATTATGCCAAGTGAAAAAAGCTAGTCCCAAAAGGTCACATACAACATGATTCCATCTATATATAATTCTTTTTTTTTATTTTTATTTTGTTGTTGTTGATCCATCTATATAAAATTCTTAAAGTGGCAAAATTATAAAAATGGAGAATGGATTAGTGGCTCTAATCTCGGAGGATAAAAATGGGAGGGGCAGGGTAGAGTGGAAAACGGAGGTGGATGAGGTTATAAAAGGGCAATTATAAAACCAGAGCACTAACAACAACCAGAATAAGAAACAGAAAAAACAAAAAATCTAAGGAAGAATATGGTAGGCAGCTCAGTGTGACTGGTGTCTGCCACAGAGTATATTAGATTGCACAATAGAGTATGAAGACGTGCTGACAAAACTTACTTAGAAGAGGACTTGTAAGGGCTGACACCAGGCATATGGACGTGGAGATCAGAGGCTGTACTAAAGGTGGGCCCAGGAGGCAGTGCACCCTGCCAGGAGTCAAGAGCTGCCCTGAGCTGGAACACTTCTCCTGGAGGGACCCCTGTGGACAGGGGCTTGTTTCTAATTTTCCTAAAATACAGCTAAAAAAAAGTTCATGCTGTCAAGTTTTTGGAGTCCCTGGGTGGTGCAAATGGTAAATGCTTTTGGCTGCTAACTGAAAAATTGGAGGTTTGAGTCCACCCAGAGGTGTCTTGGAAGAAAGGCCTGGAGATCTACTTCTGAAAAACCATCCACTGAAAATCCTATGGTGCACAGTTCTACTCTGACACACAGAGGGTTACCATGGGTTGGGGTTGACTCAATGACAGCTGGTTGGTTGGCCAGGTCACCAGCCCAGCTGAAGAGTTTTTTTCTGCTGAGATTTGTCATTCTACTCCTATAATTTCAGATCCCCTTGACTTGAAAAAATAGTATATAAACCAATCCGATCTCCACATTATTCTAATATCGTTGGCCCGTGTTGTTGTTGTTAGGTGCCGTTGAGTCGGTTCCAACTCATAGTGACCCTCTGTAGAACAGAACGAAACACTGCCCGGTCCTGCGCCATCCTCACAATCATTGCTATGTTTGAACCCATTGTTGCAGCCATTGTGTCAATCCATCTCATTGAGGGTCTTTCTCTTTTTCACTGACCTTCTACTTTACCAAGCATGATGTCCTTCTCCAGGGACTGGTCCCTCCTGATAATATGTCCAAAGTATGTGAGATGAAGACTTGTCATCTTGCTTCTAAGGAGTATTCTGGCTATACTTTTTCCAAGACAGATTTGTTCATTCTGGCAGCCCATGGTATATTCAATATTCTTTGCCAACAAATACAAATGCATCAATTCTTCTTCAGTCTTCCTTATTCATTGTCCAAATTTCACATGCATATGAGGCGATTGAAAATACCATGGCTTGGGTCAGGTACACCTTAGTCTTCAAAGTGACGTCTTTGCTTTTTTAACACTTTAAAGAGGTCTTTTGCAGCAGATTTGCTCAATGCAATACATTGTTTGATTTCTTGACTGCTGCTTCCAAAGGCATTGATTGTGGATCCAAGTAAAATGAAATCTTTGACTATTTCAATCTTTTCTCCATTTATCATGATGTTGTTTATTGGTCCGGTTGTGAGGATTTTTTATTTATTTATGTTGAGGTGTAATCCATACTGAAGGCTGTAGTCTTCTTCAATCTTCATCAGTAAGTGCTTCAAGTACTCTTCACTTTCGGCAAGCAAGATTGTGACATCTGCATATCGCAGATTGTTAATGAGTCTTCCTCCAGTCCTAATGTTCCATTCTTCTTCATATAGTCCAGCTTCTCAGATTTGCTTAGCATACAGATTGAATAAGTATGGTGAAAGGATATAATGTTGACTCACACCTTTCTTGATTTTAAACCACACAGTGTCCCCTTGTTCTGTTCTAACAACTGCCGTCTGGTCTATGTACAGATTTTGCATGGGCATAATTAAGCATTCTGGAATTCCCATTCTTCACAATGTTATCTATAATTTGTTATAACCCACACAGTTGAATGCCTTGCGTAGTCAATAAAACACAGGTAAACATCTCTCTGGTATTCTCTGCTTTCAGCCAAGATCCATCTGACATCAGTAGTGATATCCATTGTTTCATGTCCTCTTCTAAATCCACCTTGCATTTCTGGCAGTTCCCTGTTGATGTACTGCTGCAACCATTTTTGAAGTATCTTCAGCATAATTTTACTTGCCAGTGATATTAATGATATAGTTTCATAATTTCCACACCCTGTTGGTGACCTTTCTTTGGAATGGGCACAAATATGGATCTCTTCTAGTCGGGTGGCCATGTAGCTCTCTTCCAAATTTCTTGACACAGACAAGTGAGCACCTCAAGTGCTGCATTTGTTTGTTGAAATTGCATCCGTGAATTCCTGGAGCCTTGTTTTTCACCAGTGCGTTTAGTGCAGCTTGGCCTTCTTCCTTCCATACCATCAGTTGTTGATCATATGCTACCTCCTGTAATGGTTAAACGTCAACCAATTCTTTTTGGCACAGTCACTCTGTGTTATAAGGATTCCATATTCCTTTTTTTTTTAATTGTACTTTAGATGAAGGTTTACAGAACAAATAGTTTCTCATTACACAGTCAGTGCACGTTGGTTAACAACTCCACGACATGTCAACACTCTCCTTTCTTGACCTTGGAGGGCCTATTTTTTTTTTGTTGTTGTTGTTGAAAATATACATAGCCAAAGAGACACTACTTCAGAAATTTCTACATGTACGATTCAGTGACATTGATTACATTCTTCCAGTTGTGCTGCTATCCTCACTATCCTTTTCCAAATTATTCCATCACCATTATCTTCAGTTCACTGGCCCCTAGGCTTCCCATCAAACCTTTTGCGTTGCTGTAGTCAATATGATCTCACATAATTTTTTTTTTTTATACCTTAGATGAAGGTTTACAGAATAGTTTTTCATTAAAAAGTTAGTACACATATTGCCTTATGACAATGGTTAACAACCTCATGATATGTCAGCACTGTCCCTTCTCAAACTTGGGTTCCCTATCACCAGCTTTCTTCTTCCTCTTGCCTTCTAGTCCTTGTCCCTAGACCGCTGTGCCTCATTAGTCCCATTTTGTTCTATGGGCTGTCCAATCCCTGGCTGAACGGTGAACCTTGGGAGTGAATTCACCTCTGAACTAAAAGGGCGTCCGGGGACCATACTGTTGGGGTATCTCCAGTCTGTCAGGCCAGAAATTCTGGTCTTTTTTTGTGAGTTAGAATTTTGTTCTACATCCTTCTCCAGCTCTGTCCAGGACCTTCTGTTGTGATCCCAGTCAGAGCAGTCAGTAGTGGTAGCTGGGCACCATCTAGCTGTACTGGACTCAGTCTGGTGGAGGCCACGGTAGCTGTGGTCCATTAGTCCTTTGGACTAATATTTTCCTTGTATCCTGTTCTCTTCATTCTCCCTTGATACCGAAGGGGTGAGACCAGTGGAGTATCTTAG
>NW_004444032.1:2824658-2865999 GCF_000243295.1 Trichechus manatus latirostris | reverse complement strand
TCTCTGTTACTTTTTGTTTTTCTCGAGCTGCTCTCAGGATTCTTTGTCTTTGGTTTTAGCAAGTGTGATTATAGGCCTTGGTGATCTTCTTTTGGGGTCTATCCTATATGGGGTTCATTGAGCTTCTTGGATGGTCAGCTTTTCATCTTTCATGATATTGGGGAAGTTTTCTGCCAGCAATTCTTCAATGATCCTTCTGTGTTTTCTGTTTTCTCCCCCTGTTTTGGAACTCCAATCACTCACAGGTTTTTGCTTTTGATTATATCCCTCATAATTCTCAGGGTTTCTTCATTTTTTTTCATTCTTTTTTCTGATTTTTCCTCAGAGTTGCAACTAAGTTTCTTCAATTTCGCTGATCCCGTCTTTCATCGTTTCAAACCTGTTCCTCAGCCCTCCTATGACACTGTCCATTTCTGAAATCTTGCTGTTTATCTTTTGGATTTCTAATTGTTGTTTTTGTATGATTTCTAGTTGTGAATTTATCATTTTGTTCCTGTATTACTTTCTTGAATTATTCCATTTTTTTGTCTGTATTTTCCATGAATTTGTCTACCTTTTCCATGAATTTGTCAGTTTTTTTCTCATTTTTTTCTGCTTTTTGCTTCAACTCTTGGATAATTCTGAATATTAGAGATTTGAATTCCCTATCAGGTGGTTCTACTGCCTTTTTTTCTACTGGAAAGTCATCTAGTGGTTTATTTTGGATGCCTCCTGGAACCATCCTGCCCTGTTTTTGTATATGTTTTGATATTGTCTGCTGTCTTCGGGGCATTTAGTAGTTATCTTCCTTGTTTATTGATTGTATATTTGTTTGTTTCATCCTGCTTTTTTGTTTTATTTGGTTATGTCTGGGTAGGCGGGCTGTGCATTCTTTGTTGTTTGCTCATCTGTGGGCACGATACTTTTCACCTCCTTCTCCAATGGGCAGGGTCGATCAATCAGGTATGGTACAGTAGGGCAGGTCCAGCTGAAGGGGAGCTGCTGGGATGGGTTGTTTGTAGCATGTACTAGGGCCAACAGGGCGGACTGGGAATCAGTGCAGGGTAGGTTACAGTAGGCTGTGCCTGTGCTGCCTGGGAGTGTGATGTACAGTGCACGGTGTAGGTAGGCATGAAGGAGGGGGGAGACTGTGGTATGTGGAGCTAAGATGGGTATGGGAAAGAGGAGAGAGAGGAGAGAGGAGCAGGGACCAAAAACATACACACAAACAAAAAAAAGTGCTCAGGGAGATCGATATTGGAGTGGAGAGATGAGAGACTGAGAAATGGAGAAAAACAAAAATGAAAAAGAAAAAGGGTAAAATAAAAAAGTGAATAAATCAAGAAACTGGAAATGAAGAAAAACAAAAAGGGAAAAAGAGAGAGAAGAAAACAAAGAAACAACAACAACGACAACAAAAAGAAATGCCCCCAGGGAAGTCACTGAGCATCTGTGCAGAGTAAGGGAGCACCTCTCAAGCCGAGTGGTACTGCCTGGCTAGAAGGGGCTCCCAAGCCAAGAAAAGAAAAAGAAAACAAACAAAAAAACAAATCAAAGCAGAACAAATCATAACAGACAAACAAAAAAAGACCCAGGGGTTCCACCAGTGTGGCAGAATGGGCTGGGAAGTAGTTTCACAGTTGAGCAGTGTTTCACAGCCTTTTGGGGGAAAGCAAAGATGGCACACGGAGCCAAATATTTGAGAGAAAGGAGGGGGAGGTGGTGAGAGGTAAGGAAGAAATCTAATGAAATGGAAAAAAGAAACACCAACAGCCAACAAATCGCACTCAAGGAGCTGGCCAGTGCAGGCGGGTGGAATCTAAGCAACACCGGGGTGAAGCTGATGCTTCCCAGACAAGAGACTGTGGTGGCAGGAAGCAGAGGAGGCCGAGTAGGGTGAAGAAGGGTGGGGGGTGGGAAAGCATATATTGCTGGTTACCGATTGTTCTGTCTCCTGCTAGAAGCTCCATGAAGCTGCTTTCTTGTTCCCCCTGTTTGCTGATCATTGATAGGGGTCCAAGATGGTGGATCTGTGCTGGGGTAACTGATAGGGGACCTCTGCATGTATCTCTCCTCACTTTCTATTCTCGGTCAGTTTCTTATTCCATTCAGTGCTTGGCTGTGTTCTTTATCTCTTCATTTGATGCTTAGGGTTTCAGGATTGATGTGTGACTGTTTGACTTAGTTTTTCAGATCTTTGCTGTGGAGGGACAGCGTGGTGCTTCAGTCTATAGTGCCATGTTGCCCCTCCATGTTCCTTTGATGTTTCCTGCTTCGTTCAATATTTTGCCCATAGAATCCTTCCGTATTGCACTTGAGGCTTAAATTTTTTTCTTCAGTTCTTTCAGCTTGAGAAATGCCATGTTCTTCCCTTTTGGTTTTCTAACCCCAGGTCTTTTATATTTCATTATAATACTTTGTCCTCTTGAGACACCCTTTGAAATCTTTTGTTCAGCTCTTTATCATTTCTTCCTTTTGCTTTAGCTACTCTACATTCAAGAGTAAGTTTCAGAGTCTCTTCTGACATCCATTTTGGTCTTTTCTTTCTTTCCTGTCTTTTTAATGACCTTTTGCTTTCTTCATGTATGAGGTACTTGATGTCATCCCACAACTCATTTGTGATTAGTGTTCAGTGCATCAAATCTGTTCTTGAGATAGTCTCAAAATTCAAGTAGCATATACTCAAGGTTGTGCTTTGGCTCTCGTGGACTTTTAAAAATTTTCTTCAGCTTCAACTTGAACTTGCATATGAGCAATTGATAGTCTGTTCCACAGTCGGCCCCTGGCCTTGTTCTGGCTGATGGTATTTAGCTTCTCCATTGTCTCTTTCCACAGATACAGTCTGTGGAAATTACTTCCTATTAAAAAAAGAATTATTCCAGGAAACTCTATAAAGCCCAATGAATTGTTTACTGTTTTATACGGAATTGGTATTTCTAGAAACTACTTCGAAAACTAATGTATTTTGCTGACTTTAATCTGCTTTAGTTTGACATGCAGCAACTTCCAAACCTGTATCTTTCTATAAATAATAAATATATTGTGATACAGATGGCCCCCACTGCAGTATTATCAGGGACCTTGGCTGAAAGATGGCATGGAAATACAATAGAAGAAAGCAGTGTAATATGCTCTTTCCAAAAAACAGACTTCATGATATGTTGGCAATTTTTAAGGTCATTTCAAATAGAGTGGCAATTAGAGCTGCCACATTTGACATTTAATAATTAGTAATTTGCATCACAAAACAATGCTTTGGCTCATCAGCTGTCTGTTCCTTCTCTGTGAATTATTCTTTAAGATGCTTTATATAGATAATACAGTGAGCCTCATGATGTAACTAGTTCAACTTAGAAAGCTTAATTCAATATGTATATAAAAATGCTAGGAGCTCATAAATGATGAGCATAGGCATTAAAGATCAATTGTTGATAGAACTTGGGTGCAAAGTTAACGAGGTGGTTCATGTTTTCTGGTAACTTTTCATCTATTGCATGGGATTTTCCATTAGAAACGGGGTTTAAAGGCCAGTATACCATCCATTTATCTTTTGTAGTGAGGATTTTTCTTTCTCCAACTTGTTCTGTTGTTGGTCCTGGGACAAGCTACAAGCCGTTTCAGCAATATAATGTATGATATTAAAACATAGTTAAAAATCAGCACTGAAGGCATTTGGAAGTAAAAAAGTGAAGGAAATAAAAGTGAATATAACCAGAAATAAATGGCATGAAGGGAAACAACCAAAACTCCTTTTAAATAATTTTGGCAAAATTCTCATTTTGTGGTAAACACAGAATGCAATCCTCATTTCTGAAAGAGCATAAAAATAGATTGAATAGTTTTAAAAAGCAATATGTTTGGAAGATAACTGTGCTGTGTGAAGACTCATAGCCAACACCAATTTCTTCCTGGAAAGTCATTAAAAGAGAATTGATTAGCAGGTTGGATATGCTTTGGCATAAATTAGATTTTATTTTGCACAAATCTTGGCTAGAAATGAATTTGCAAATTAAAATGTCTTTTAATGTAATTACATTGTCTTCTAGTATAAATCATTTCAGAAATGAAAACTTGACTTTTAATAAGAAATGAATGCGTGTTCTTAGTAGAATTAAATGGAGGTCCAAGCAGAAAACCTAAATGTATGTGTGCACTGAAATGCAGTGTGGACCGTCATGTGAGGAAATGTAAGATGCAGGGCACCTCCATAAATGCTTGCCATCCCTGCATAGTGAACTGCCCATAGCCTTGGCAATGAGTAGCTGTGCACAGGACTGCAGGCTCAGTTTGGCACATTTGTTTTGAAGATCTGTTTATTTGTAACCTGGTCAATCTCAGGAATTCAATTTTTTAAAAGAAGTTCTGTAAGTGGAAGTATTTTACCCTATCCAGTGAAAAGTTGTCATTCCTAGTCTAGGATTGGGTGGTCTTGTTTTTAACTGTCAGAATAAGCTAGGCTGTATCTCTGCATGGTGCAGTGGTTAAGAGGTCCGCTGCTAACCAAAACGTTGGCAGTTCGAATCCACCACCCGCTCCTTGGAAACCCTATGGGGCAGTTCTACTCTGTCCTATATGGCTGCTGTGAGTCAGAATTGACTCGATGGCAACCGGTTTGGCAACAGGTTAGTGCAAAGTTGTCATTCCTGGCCTAGGGTTAGAAAGTCTTGTTTTTAAGTGTCAAAATAAGCTAGGCTGTATCTCTGTGGTTAATAGTCCTACTCATCCAGGCAACGGATGCCAGTGACTATATCCAAGGGGGGTGGGGGGAGAATCACTTCCTAAAGTCAGACTAGGCACTCATTTGGAACACTGTCCTCTGTTAAGAAATAGAGACAATAGTTCCATGTGACGAGGGTCTGAGTTTATTCCAGCGTTGGAAGTTTGATCCTCCATGCCTACACAAGGAGGATTGAGGGCTAGAGCCCCTAGGGTCCTAGGATTTGAAAAATGGCTTCAAATTTCTTACATGATCGAATATATCAATCCTTCGAGAAATCTTTATGATTTGGTTATTATCTAAAATATTAGATACCTTTACCTTATACATGAATTGACAAATTCCTTTTAGATAGCATTTGAGCTGTATGTGCAGAAAAAAAATGAATTTTTAGTAATTATCAACTACAGAGCTCTATAAACTGGCAATGAAAATAATCCCCCATCAGTGATGGATTACTCTAGCACTTGTTTAAAGACCTAGCAAAGCAGGAATACAAAATAGGAAAACAATAATTCAAAACATATGACCCATAGATAACTGCTGTTGCTTAGGATTTTATTAAATTTACTTTATTACCTTGTAAAGAATTTAGATCTTTACAGTATTTATTCATTCCCTACAAGAACATAATAAGTATCTTTGTGTAGTCATCTTCTGTATGTTTCAGTGAAATTATGGTTTTCTTCTTATGGGTCCCAAACACCTCTGATTTATGTTGTATTTTCTATTTCTGTTGCTATTGGGAGAAGAATGTTTATCCTCATTATATTTTGAAATCGGTTACTTCTAGTAAGAGGAAGTTTAAATGACATTTCAGCATAGAGATCTTCAGAAAAAAATGGTAACTGATGACCGAGTGAGAAGCCAGACAAGAAAAACGTCAAAGAAGGGAAGCAAAAGATATCATATGACTTTGAAATCCCTCACCCACATGGAGGACATGAAAAGTTTGGAGCTGGAGATTAAAGGCAGATTTGTGGAGAGAATATCTTTGAGAGAGCTGTTAGAGTGCCATGTGTACTGCACCAAGGGGGAGGGCTGGGGGATGCCTGCTCCTCACCTCAAATCTAGTGAGAAGAGCTTTAACTGGGCCACTCAGAGATAGATATATGTCATGCAGTTGGCAGACACAGTGGACTGGCGCACTCTTGCCTGAAAAATCTGAAGGACTAGAGAAAGATCAGCCAGCTGCTGAGAGGTGAGCTGAAGAAGGGACGTCCTATTGTCCCAAAGCTGAATTCTCTCCCTCTGCCTAACTCCTGGGTTATACTGAATTTAAATTTGCTTGCTTTTTGTTTCTGTCCAATGAACTAAGTCTTGGCTCATCACTCCTTTTGGTTCCAAAACTGTGAATCAGCTAGGCTTCTGGGACACCATATCACAGTGTCAACTGCAGGCTCTCACCATCCAGGAATAACAGGGAAAGGGCATAATTACCTAATCCTCTAATATGTTGGAGACTTTAGCTTTTCCTTCCACCTCGAACGTATTACCTAGCAAAGTGATCCCCCCAAAACCCATCTTAGAGCTTGGCAGCACCTCCAGCTTCTGTATCCACTGCTTCAACTAAGTATGAACCCTGGAGTGCAGCAGGGTGCCAGAAACTCACCCCTTCACTACTCCTTAGGACTGAAACAGACTTCCTAGATGGGGGTTTCAGCTTCTATCTTTCAGAGCTGAGGTCTGGGGCAAACAAAGGCTCTTGCTCTTCCAAAGCTCCTGAGTCTGCCTCTCAGACACAAGGGAGCCTGAGACCCTGCAAAGCATATTTGATCAGAAGCAGTTCGACCTACATATCTTAGGCATCAAATTCATGAGGGGCACAGAACACATGCATTTCAGCTGAAGTCAGGCAATGCAGAGAGCTCTCCTTTGTCTCAAAGAATTCCTGAGCCTTCTTGCAGGGCTGAGTTCAGGACTGGTAGTTCTGCTGGGAAAGAGTCAACCCATGACCCCATCTGAAGGGTACGGCAAGAGTAGGGCATGGTTTCCTTCACTGTGGCGTTTGGGTCATTCTCCTAGACTTTGAGTGGAATGACCCAGTTGTGTGGATGCAGCTCTTAAAAGTCTCAGGGATGAGGGTAGGAGATGGTTCCTCCACTGTGGAATCTCAAGTCATTTGTAACTGAGCAGGATTACAGTCTTTTGAGTGCAGTTACTAGATGGCATGGAGTGGGAGGAATCCTGCATGCTGAATTGCCCACAGCCCTGAAGCCCCAGTCTTTCTGAATTAATAAACTTCACTGTGAGGACAGAAGGCCATGTGGCAACTGCTCCCAGTGCCTCACAGCTGTTGGTCATGATGCTCCCCTTCCAAGTCTGCTGAAACATCACTACCTACAAGTGGTCAAAGGAAAGAAACATCAGCAGGCAAAATGGCAAATGGTATCCAGTTAGCAGGGGGGTCACCTACATCACCCCTGGACTTAATAGCTCCTATCCTATTTTGCTTAACAATGGCACCTAACAACAACAACATCCTATTTTGCACCCCAGTCTGGGTAACAAGAAGCACTATTCTGTTGTTGTTAGGTGCTGTCAAGTCAGTTCTGACACATAGCGATCCTATGTACAACAGAATGAAACACTGCCCAGTCCTGCGCCATCCTCAAAATTGTTATGCTTGAGCCCATTGTTGCAACTACTGTGTCAATCCATCTAATTGAGGGTCTTCCTCTTTTTTGCTGACTGTCTACTTTACCAAGCATGATGTCCTTCTCCAGGGACTGGTCCCTCCTGATAACATGTCTAAAGTATGTGAGACGTAATCTTGCCATCCTTGCTTCTAAGGAGCATTCTGGCTGTACTTCTTCCAAGACAGATTTGTTCGTTCTTCTGGCAGTCCATGGTATATTCAATATTCTTCACCAATACCGTAATTCAAAGGTGTCGATTCTTCAGTCTTCCTTATTCGTTGTCCAGCTTTCGCATGTATACGAGGCGACTGAAAATACCACAGCTTATGTCAGGCGCACCTTGGTCCTTAAAGTGACATCTTTGCTTTTTAACACTTTAAAGAGGTCTTTCACAGCAGATTTGCCCAATGTAATAAGTCATTTGATTTCCTGACTGCTGCTTCCAAAGGCATTGATTATGGATCCAAGTAAAATGAAATCCTTGACAACTTAATCTTTTCTCTGTTTATCATGATGTTGCTTATTGGTCCAGTTGGGAGAATTTTTGTTTTATGTTAAGGTGTAATCCATACTCATGGCTGTAGTCTTTGATCTTCATCAATAAGTGCTTCAAGACCTATTCACTTTCAGCAAAGTTGTGTCATCTGCATATCGCAGGTTGTTAATGAATCTTCCTCCAATCCTGATGTCCCATTTTTCATATAGTCCAGCTTCTCTGATTATTTGCTTAGCATAAAGATTGAATAAGTATGGTGAAAGCATACAAGCCTGACAAACACCCTTTCTGATTTTAAACCACAGAGTATCCCCTTGTTCTGTTCTAACAACTGCCTCTTGGTCTATGTACAGATTCCTCATGAGCACAATTAAGTGTCCTGGAATTCTCAGGCTTTGAAATGTTATCCATAATTTGTTATGATCCACACAGTCGAATGCCTTTGCATAGTTAATAAAACACAGGTAAGCATCTTTCTGGTATTCTCTGCTTTCAGCCAAGATCCATCTGACATTGGCAATGATATCCCTCGTTCGACGTCCTCTTCTGAAACTGGCTTGAATTTCTAGCAGTTCCCTGTTGATGTACTGTTGCAGCTGTTTTTCAATTATCTTCAGCAACATTTTACTTGCGTGTAATATTAATGACATTGCTCAATAATTTCCACATTCTGTTGGATCACCTTTCTTTGGAATGGGCACAAACATGGATCTCTTCCAGTAGCTGTCTTCCAAATTTCATGGCATAGATGAGTGACAGCTTCCAGCACTGCATCTGTTTGTTAAACATCTTAATTGGTATTCCGTCAATTCCTGGAGCCATGTTTTTCACCAATGTCTTCAGAGCAGCTTGGACCTCTCCCTTCAGTATCATCAGTTCTTGGTCATATGCTACCTCCTGAAATGGTTGAATGTCAACCAATTCTTTTTGGTACAGTGATTCTGTGTATTCCTTCCATCTTCTTTTGATGCTTCCTGCGTCATTTAATATTTTCCCTGTAGAATTCAATATTGCAACTCGAGGCTTGAATTTTCTCTTCAGTTCTTTCAGCTTGAGGAATCCCGAACGTATTCTTCCTTTTTGGTTTTCTAACTCTAGGTCTTTGCACATTTCATTATAATACTTTACTTTGTCTTCTCCAGCCTCCCTTTGAAATCTCCTGTTCAGCTTTTTTACTTCATCATCTCTTCCTTTCGCTTTAGCTTGACATTCAAGAGCAAGTTTCAGAGTCTCTTCTGACAGCCATTTTGGTCTTTTCTTCTTTCTTGTCTTTTTAATGACCTCTTTCTTTCTTCATATATGATGTCCAAGCAGCACTGTCTATTTACTGTTAAGGCTCAGATTGGCAAATTCCTGCCTCTGAATTAAAGGGAGACTTGGCAATGCTGCATGGCCTTGTGGACCAAGTCCTAGTCCTCAAGACCTAGCTCTCCACAAGATCTAATGCTGTCCCCTCTACCTTCATGACCCTCCCATTCCCAATATGCTGTTGTGGGGACCAATGACACAAAACATCAACTCAGTCAAGCTGTTGTATCTGTTAATCACTGTCCATGCTTCCCCTCTTCTCTGGGCACCTCATGTGAATGCAAGCCTATGACCCATATGTAATACGTTCCCTTCTTCATGCCAGATTCATGCCATCAGCACTGTCTATTCACCCTGCAAAGCTGTTTCAACATGTCACTGATATGCTTAACGAACAGTATATGTTCCCAACCTATGTGGAACTGTTTTTAAAAACAATATGACCAAAATAAAAAAACAAAAATCATGACATTTTCAGAGATTTGGAAATTATTTTAAATATCAGGAGGATGACTGGGATGAGGAATGGCAAGAAATGAGGCTAGAGATGTTGAAAACTGCCAGATCATAAAGGGAGGTCTAATGTGCTAAAGTAAGAAATCTTTCTTTTATGATGAAAGCCATAGGGAGTATAAAGGGATTGTTCTGGCAAAAACATGGAGGTTATTTTGAAGCAGACCTGAGACAGGAGATGGAGACCATTTAAGAGGCTATAACAACTAGTGGGAGAAATGGTGAAAGCCTTTATAAGACAGAGGCAGTGAGAATGGAGTCAAGGGGATGGCTATATGAAATATTAGAAAATAGAGTTGGTAGGACTTAGAGACTAATAGGATATGTATGCATAATGAGAAAGAGGGAGGGTCAAGGATGAAGCACACTTTTGCTTTGGGTAATAAAGTCAGGGCAGTACCATTTACGTGTATATGAATAGAAGAAATGAAGCAATTTGGAGTAAGATGCTGGGTCTCTGATTTGGAGACGTTCAGTATGTAACTGAGTACATGTACCTAGAGTGCCAGAGATGTGTGGGCTGGAAACAGAGATTTGGGAGTAATCAGTAAATACAGTTGAAATCCCAGGTGTGGAGGAGATAACTGAAAGCAGGTAATGGAATGAGTCGAATCTGGGGATTATGTGGTATGGAAAAATCAAAATTTATTAAGTAGAGAAAGGTGTGGCAAACTAAGGGGTGTCCAGAGAAGTAGCAGGAAAACCAAGAGTAGCATTACAGAAGTCAAAAATAGAGAAACTGGAGAAAGGAAGTGGTTAATAAATACCCTGGAGATCAAGTAAGATATCTATTTGATAATATGGAGGTCATTGGTGATTTGGTCATAATGTTGTCAGTGGAGCACCATGGGTGGAACCCAGATTGCCATGGATACAAGATATAAAATGGAAGCTGAGAAACTGTAGACTAGGTGTAGAATATTCACTCTTCAATGTAACTTGCTATGAACAAATAGTAAAGATGTGATGTAGGATCGAGGGAGAATTGCTTTACTACCGAAAAGGCTTGAGAATGTTCATACTATATTCCAAGGGAAAGTGCCAGTAGAGGTGCTGAAGATACAAAATTGATAGAAGGTAATGGTTAAGTTTGGAGTCAGAGCTGAATTAGAGACCCAATTCCTTAGACATTGCTGTGTAATTTTGGGAAAGTTACTTAAGTTTATTGCCTCTGCTCCCTTATTCATAAAATATTGGTGTATCTACTTTAAAAGGTGGTTGTGAGGATTTAATAAAATCATGCATATAGAAGTGTTTAGCACAGTGCCTAGAAGACAGTAAATACTCAGTAGATGACAGTCATTGTCATTTCTATTCTTATTGATGAATTTTGTTTTATGTGGAAAGGATGAAAGGGATCTAAAGGTTGGACAAAAAGAGGAATATCTCTTGTTAGGTAGGAAAGAAACAGGAGAGCATGTGGATGTGGGATTACAAATTAAAATCCACATCCCATTGCCCTCACAAATGCCGGTTGTTTAAAACAAGAAATCAGTATGTATAAGGACTCCAAAGAACCTACAAACATCTATTATAAAACTGCATTAAAACGGCACCATTCTAAATTTCCATATACATATATATATATATGTACAAAGTGATTTGTTTAGAGAAAATTTATTGTTCTATCCGAATTCCAAGCCATAAAACAAAGGATTTCTTTTTTAAAAACATCCTGCAGGAAGTGTTGTTAATAATCAAATTGTGTCTAAAGAATCTGCAGTGTTCTGGGGTGAGGAGACTAAAATAGAAATAACTCACTGCAAGATTAAAACTGCTGTGAATTTTTGTGGTTTATATTAAAAATCAATGCAAATTTTGCATAGTACTCATCAATACACTGGTATATGTTTTAATATACAAATATTTTTACTTAAGATGGAGTAAACATGGCTGGTCTAGGAAGATATGCCACGTTCCTCACTTATCCCTGGCACACTGCTAAAAATCTTTGATTTGGGATAAACAGGTCCAAACTAAAAAACAAATTAAAATGCTTGCCAAAACTATCCACTTCGTCCAACTACTTTAGGTTCATAATTTTAAAAAAGTATCTAAATATTGTAAAGGCATCACACAAGATGACCGGTCAATTTGATGAATTTCTTTTTTTTTTTTTTAATCAAGCAAAATGGCTTTCACATATTAGATATAAGAAAAGAAAACTTAGTAGTGTCCTAAAAGTTTTCCATTTCTAATCAGCTTTGGTCTAAGTAGTATTTCCTAATAAACACCAACTTCTTTAATCAATAAAATGGATGCCCAAAACAATACTACTGCTTATATTTCAGATTCATTCTTTATCTCTACCTATTGCAACTAGTGAATAGGGAACATACTCCAAAAATGAGATACTTACCAGTTTGTCCTTAACATGCTTATGTTTATGGGCCTATTTTTCCAACCTGACAATTTGGTTGTCCTGATATGCATAGCCAAATTCCTTCTTTGTTTATGAGTCAGACTTTCTTTTTTAAATAATTTTCATTTGTGACAAATCTCCAATCTGTCTAGATGTTTCTAATAATGGGGAAATGAAAGATTCAATCTTAATCATATAAAAATCACAAGAATGAGTTTACAGACTCAACCACAAAAAAAAAATTTTTTTTTGGTGACATCAGCTGTATTTGCATTCAAACAGGTTTGAAATCTTTTCCCCGCCTAATCCCAACATGAGAAGCCCTGGTGGTGCGGTGGCTAAACGCTTGACTGCTAACCAAAAGGTTGGTGGTTCAAACCTATCAGCAGCTCTGCAGGAGAAAAGACCTAGTGATCTGCTCCCATAAAGATTACTGCCTAGGAAATCCTAGGGAGCAGTTCTACTCTGTCCTATAGGTAGGGTTGCTATGGGTCAGAATTGACTAGATGGCAACTGGTTTGGTTTTTTAATCCTGACATTTAACAACTCTTAACTACGAATACAAAATTTGTTGTTTTTCCTTTCACTGACTCTGTAATGGAACCCTGGTGGTGAAGTGGCTAAGAGCTCGGCTGCTAACCAAAAGGTCAGCAGTTTGAATCTATCAGCTGCTCCTTGGAAACCCAATGGGGCAGTTCTACTCTGTCCTATATGGTCGCTATGAGTCAGAATCAACTTGACAGCAACGGGTTTGGTTCTATAATAGTCTTTACTAAATTACATGCTTAACGAGGATCTTGAAATAGTATCTACTTAAGTAACATTGTAAAGAAGATGGAATAATCTACAATCAAGTTATTCCCATTTCTCCTTAGGATTCTAAATTCATTCACTTGGTCAAAGATACTTATTAAATGCCTCCTATAGGGGCAAGGCATTCTTCTGGGTTAACTGTGTACCAGATATATAAAAATGTGTAAGCATCTGCCCAAAGAGCCTAGCAGCTTACAATAAAGGAGGCATTCAAAAGTACTCACAGATGTTAACTCCTTTGAGCATTTAGTATCAAATATACTTAATCACATTCTTAAAATTAAACTATTTCCTTCTGGCTTATATATATTAATTATCACATCACCTGTGGAAAAGTAATGTAGAACATTACTTCAAAAAAAGACCAAATTCTAAATGTGAAAGAACAGATATAAAAATGCAGTATCCAAAACAGCAAATATATTTAAGCAAAAAAATTACAAACAAAATATACATAGTTACAAATAGATTCTAATGAAGATTTTACTTACAGCAAAAATCTATCCACTAATGCATTAAATATAAATGCATTTTAATTAACAATGTTAATTTTTAAAAGCAGACAATATATGAAAACACTGGTCGTAAAAGTGATCTTCTGAAAAAGGTCTTTTCCATAGAATTCTGTATTTATTAAGAGCAAAACAGAAAGCTATGGAAAAATCTCAGGGAGGAAGAGTTTAAATCAGAGCAAAACTAAATTTTGAATGAAATAATTGCATAACTGAAAAGTCATGGCAAGAAAAAGAACTTGGCTCCTTAATTTACCACTTAACAGGGTACACTTTCTTAAAAGACGTTTTTAGAGGCTAGTGCTTTTGTGGTTTGAGCAAGGTAACATATAAAGAAACAAATTAAGCCAAGATTATGTTGAAAAATTTCTCCATGTTATCTATTTCTTCTTAGTGGAATGATAAAAGTTTTATCCTAAAATAATTCCTCTCACTCCAAATAACTCCTTCCCAAATATATGACATGTAAGATGAAAGCCACGGGAATATTAGTCTCAGTAACGGTCAGGCCTATTTTTTTTAATCATTAGGTGAAAGTAACCAATCATTTTATCCTTCTTGTAATTTTCTCCACAGTATCAGTTACTTTAATGTTTTTAAACTGGCGTTTTAAGATAGGATACCTTCTTCCACTGAGCCTTCCCATCCTCAAGAGTCTAGTTTTATTTATTTGTTTTTGTAGAATTCAGCAAAATGGATATTCTATAACTTCTTGGTTAATAAATTCACTCAAGTCACATTTTTAGCCCAAAGATCCTTTTTGGTTATACTTTCACAGAAAATATATAACAAAAAGTTAGCTTTGTGGCTTTAAAACTGTATGCTATCTTTTGAAATTGATTTTTAGTACCAACTTAATACTACTACTTCATAAAGAATGCAGAATTTATTTTTATATTTAGCTTTCTCAGAGCAAACGGATATGCTTTAGTTAAAGCTAATTTGCTCAATATTGGCTCAGAGAGAAACTTACTCAGTAGAAATTTAACTCTTTTTGGAGCTATATGCTCATCATTTTAACATTTAGCTTTTGTACTATTTCATTTCTTTGGTTGATGTTGATATAAATAAATACTTAACCATATACTGGAACTTTTCAAACCAACCTGCCACCAAGCATGAACTTTTCTGAAACAAGGGCATTTTTTAATGACTACCATTTTTAATATACTAAAATATTCAGTAACTGTTATTTGCACATTAAATGAAGAACTAATTTTTACCAAAACTTTATTCAGAGATTTAGGAAAGTCGTACTCAAAACATGGGATCAATCAGACTATAACAATGGTGCATAGATAGTGGTATACAAGTTCCCTGATGCTAAGTGACTTCTTCCTAACTAATACTTCAATTTTCAAGTCACCAGGTAGAAAGTGGTAGAGGCATTATTTCCTCTCTCCAAGGCTGGAAAAATGGCTTCAATGGTAAGAAGTCACACCATTTCAACAACAAAGACTAGAATATCCCCAAATTTAATTCCATTCCTTTTACTTCTCAAAGATGAAAATCTAGAATGTTAGGATTATTAGAAAGAAACAGGAGGTGAATTACCTCTTAGGGGAAAACACTAAATTAACTTTTAAAAATTATAACCACACCATTATCCTTAACTGAAATTGCTAATACTGAACAGTTTCTTTTACATAATACAAGTATACAAGGAAAAAAATAACCTGTTTCCTATCCTTTGATCTTAAGTAGAATAAATGTTATCACTAATGGAATCTGAAAAATAATTTTCATGGAAGAGCATGAACTCTATAGAGATCAAAATCCTTTCTGAATGCTTAAAATTGCCTGAATCAGCCAATGAGAATTTGCTAAATTTCTTTTATGAGTACTTTTTGAAAAGGAAGACAATTTATTTGGAAGGAATTTATAGCTGGAAACATTTTTCATTAAGAAACATTAAGTTACCCTGAGAAAGACTCTTAAAACTACCAGTGCTTTCCGAGGTCCCCAACAATGAACAGAGCAACTTGTAGGCTCTAGCCTCTTGCAGTTATCTACATAAAAAATGATTTGATCTATAAAAGAAATTTGAGTTTCTCTGCTATACTGGTAATGGGTTACAACTAAGACATCTGAGTGTGGTTGACTACAACCAAGTTATACATTCATTTTGAGATGGCTTCTTCCTTTTTCGTTCTCTAAGAAAAAGAGTTTGTAGTTCTTCAAATGGTCCTGGACTCAAACCTGCTGTTCACAAAGAAGAATCTTCAGTAAGCAAATTGGTAGTTTTCTCATAATAATAAATTGTCTGGTCTACATTTTCTAGTCTATGCCTAAAAAATAAGGCATTAGTAATTCTTCATTAGTCAGTGCAGAAACAACTGGGTTTTGTTGTTTGTTTGTTTTTCTAATCCGAGACATATGCAAACATCTGTCAAAGTGCACTGTTATTTTAACATCTTTTATGCATTCACACAGAATCAGCATTTATAACTCCATACATACTTTTAGTATAAAATAATGCTTATTCCCAACACCTTTCATATACCATAATTACTTGAAAAAAGACAAAGTGAGAGGAGCTACAGAAGTAGCAAGATATTTTCCACAAATAAAAATACAGCATACAAAAAATGGCAAGTTAGTGATAAGTGATGGTATGAACTCTCAGTAATATTCCACTCTGGGCTCCAAATTAAGATTTGACAAGTTTAAAGCCTTGTCCTGTGTCCAGCACAGTAGGAAGAAACCAACTCATTTTTAATCTTTTCAAGCACCTAAAACAAGTTTTGCAAATCCAAAAAAGGTTCAGGCCACACAACCAATTTGCCAAATGCACGAGTGGATACGTAATACGAGGAAAGTGTAACATCCAGTGCTTGGCCACATCACTTCCTGTCGGCAAATGCAGAGTGTAGTCACTCCACCGCTTTGATACGCCATACACTGCTTTCACTGTGCGTCCTTTTTCAGTCCAACAGATGTTATTACCAGAGTTGCAGTTATATTCTACCCAATCTTTTGTGAAGTCACCTAGCTGTGGCGGGTCAGCTTCTTCAATATCTACTGTCTTTGTCATCTCTGCTCCTTGCACTGCAATATACTGGTCATTAATTTTTCGTACTTCTTTGACCCACGGGGTTGAATTCTCACTATCTAATACAATAATAAGCCGAGAGCAGAAGGAACCATTCTTTTCTCTCCACCATTCTAAAAGTGTGTCAAGGCGTAGTATGTCTCCACCTGTGAACAGGAGAAAATTCAACAGAGCACTAATTAAAAGCATCTTATTAAGAATACTCTTATTTTAAATCCTTAGAATTAAATACGTAAGCAAAAAAAAAAAAATTGATGGAGCTTTCCTTTTAAAGTACCTTCCAGAAGACTTTTTTAAAAACATACTTCCAACTTTCAGGGAAAAAAAATACCAATCAGCCTTGTTACTCACATAAAAAAGGAATAGTCTATGATAAATTAAGGACAGTTTTTTATAAAGTTAAATTTAGTGGAAAAAAAAAATTTATACAGGTAAGTTAATATTCCACACCAGGGGTCAGCAAACTATGGCCCATGGGCCACATCTAGCTTGCTGCCTGTTTTTGTATGGCCTGTAAGCTAAGAATGATTTTTACACTTTACATAGTTAAAAAAACCAAAAGAATATTTTGAGACATTTGAAATTTATGAAATTCAATTCTCATGTTTATTTCCATAAATAACATTTTATTGGAACATAACGATGCTCATTCATTTACATACTATCTAGCTCTGCTTGCGCAACTGGAACCTTATGGCTCACAAAGCCAAAAATGTCTGACTATTAACAGAAAAAGTGCGCTGACCCTCTGTTATACACCACTGATAAATCAATGTTACATTTTCTCATATACAGGTGCCTATTAAATGAAAAAGAAACATTCTTCCTGCCTATATCAAGAATGAGTTTAAAAACAGATTTATCTTTAAACCAGTTTATACCTGAAGAACAAAGGATTAAAAAAATATACTCAGAAAGGTTTAAAGTAAATTAATTTCTGACCAAGAAACCTGCCTTACAGTAAGTGGGTTATACACCTGGTTCACTGTAGATTTTTTAAAATATTGCATTAAAATGTTATTTGTCTTCATTAATGAGTTTTTTGGCCCTCCCTCAAACTTTGTGCCTGAAACAAGTGCTGTCCTCACCTCACCCTAGTGCTGGTCCTGTCTCAACAATACACTGACCCAATCATTCCAATTCTAGGAATCTATCCAAAGGAAACATCAGAAATGGGGACAAAAAAATTACATATGAAGATCTTCCCACTGCTAACTAACATAGCATAAATCAGAAATAATTAAGGGGAATGAGGGAATCTTATAAGATAATATTTATAACGAACTTTTAATGGCATGAGAAAATGTCTATATTAAGAGAAAAAGAGTGATACAGAAGTACATCTACAAAAATACTAGCTTGGTGTTGGGATTTCAGTTTTTTTTGTTGTTGTTGTTGTTAATACTTTTCTGTATTTCCCAAAATATAGCATATTTATATAGCATGTTATAACAAGCAAGTTACTTTTATAATCAGCAAGTCTTAATATGTTAAAATTTACTAGCACAAGATCCAACAACCTAACTTAGAAATCTATATTTCTACCAAGAGCAACCATCCTCCTTGTTAAACCATCAAAATGACAACACCAGAAATATAGAGAATCCTGTGTGGATTCTACTAGTAATATAATAATACTCTTAAGTTAGGCAATATCATGTTCTTTATGTATAATCAATATTCTTTTATTCATCAGCCTGCTCTATATTAGACTCTAACAATGAAAAATCTGTTTCATTAAGTGCCCCAACACTCATGCATATAATCTCAGAGGACTATTTCAATACAGTCTTCACATATTACTGTATGTGTTGCTTCACCGATACCTCCAGGAGATACCACTTTTTTCAAAAATGGCCAAATGTTAACTTTTCAGTATTGCCAGCTCTATTAAATTTCTCCAGAGATCAAGACAACACAGATTAAAACAGCTAATGCACAAATTCCATCTGCCACAAAAATCACTGGCTAACATGCTATCCACAACTATTTCAATAAATATTCTTTAGCACATTCTACTTACTGAAGATCAAAGAGTACAGACTTCAGAATGGATTACACCTCAAATAGAGAAAACAAAAATCCTCACAACTGGGCCAATACGCAACATCATGATAAATGAAGAAAATACTGAAGTTGCAAAGATTTAAATTTACTTGGATCCACAAGAAACATCCATAGAAGTAGAAGAAATCAAATGATGTATTGCATTGGGCAAATCTGCTGCAAAAGACCTCTCTGAAGTGTTAAAAAGCAAAGATGTCACTTTAAGGACTAACGTGTGCCTGACTTAAGCCATGGTGTTTTCAACTGCCTCATATGCATGCAAAAGCTAGATAATGAATAAGGAAAACAGAAGAATTAGTGCCTTTGAATACGATGTTGGCAAAGAATATTGAATATACTATTGACTGCCAAAAGATTAAACATATCTGTCTTAGAAGAAGTAAAGCCAGAATGCTCCTTGGATGCAAGGATGGTTGAGACTTCACCTCACATACTTTGGGTATGTTATCAGGAGGGACCAGCCCCTGGAAATGGACATCATGCTTGGTAAAGCAGAGGGTCAGCAAAAAAGAGGAAGACCTTCATCGAGATAGACTGACGCAGTGGCTGCAACATTAGGCTCAAACACAGCAATGATTGTGAGGATGGCACAGGATTGGACAGTGTTTCCTTCTGTTGTACATAGGGCCACTATGAGTTGGAACCAACTCGATGGCACCCAACAACAACTTACGATACCCTAATTCTGTTATATACATGCTCTTTAGATATCATCAACAAGAGACTTAAAGCAGCATTAAAACCTTTTAAACTGACTATTTCTCTTCTCTTGTCTTGTTTTGCTCTGCTTTCCGGTATGAGTAAGTTCTGCGTTGCATTTGGCTTTTAGCCCAGATGCAAACTACTTACATTTATCTCAGATAACAGCCATCTGATGCATTTCAAGTAACTGAGACTACTTTTCAACTGCTTTGTGTATCTGTGATATACTGCTTTATAGACTATCTACATTTGTCATTAATTTATGTCCCTCTTGTTATTACCATAATTGTTTTTTACCCTCAAGCAAAGAGGCAAAAATTTCAGGCCTCATAAATGTAAAAAGACTACATATTCTAAGAAGTACTGTGAATACAGGTATGGGGATAAAGGGTGAATATAGATTCTCTGGAACATACTGTAATATTTAGTTCTGGACCTGCTTTTACTTGCCAATCCAGGTAAAATCCAGTCAGTATGTTTCCCTAAAGCTCTTTGTAACTTGGTTCGAAATGGATTAAAGTATTTTCCTGAGAGCACAGACATTCAATACTAGTTCTGAGGCACAATTAGTCTTCAGGCCTGTGTCTAGGGCAGGCCAGGGCATGAACTGACTGAAAAGGGGGCTCAGCCTCTTGGCCTAGTTCACTACATACCCCAGGCTATGATAACATGCAGCTGCTTCATTATGGAGCCAATATCTACCTCTTATGGGTGAGGGAAGTGACCTGTCAAGCAATGCTTTCTCCATTACTTTCTTCTACTTTTCATAATAAAGTTTTTGACAAAGAAATGTACACAGGAACAAATTACCTTGGCTAATAGAGGAATTCTGTAACGATCACTTTACTGGTGGCATATTTCAAAAAAAATTATAAAAATATCATTCTGTAATGAAACTGCTAGGCATTTGCCTAATAATATAACCCTACTTTAGAGGTTTCAAGGCTTAATAAATTATTCCTAACACATGGTAAATGAAAATTTAAGAACTTTGATTTATATGCTATTTATCTTGGTGTCTACTACATTTCCTAGGAAAAGAAAAAGCTGATATAAATATTGGTAAGTTGAACTTCTTGAATTTATTTCCAAAGTCACTTTTTAAGAAATACTTGAAATAAATTTTAAAAGATTTAACAATAACAACAAAAAAGCACAAATAGACAAAATTTTATATTAGCCAATAAAACCTTCATGTAAACAAACAAAAAAACTTACTTTTAAAATTATCTTCCTACAATGCTTTAAAACAACTAGGAAAATATGGATGACCACTAGAATTATGCCATTTTTTCCACATTTTGTTTAATTTGGAGATGCTATATTATTATAAACACTGCAGTACATTTTCAATAATTAATCCTGCTTTAGGTCTGAAACTGTTAATTTCTGTAAAGATTTTTCACTGGAATAGAACTATTTTCTCTCCTGCTGTGGAGTACATAGAACTGACAATACTTCAATCTATCTAGAATTGAAGTAGTCATAAAGTTTAAAGTATTGTTTTCTATATTGAGTATTAAAAAGAGTTACAGGTCACGTATGTAATTTGATAAACTATGTTCAAGTAGCTTTAGTGTTAAGGACTTTCTCTACATTCCAATTTTATAAAAATTAGTGAGCCATGCTAGCGAAACTATCTAGTTGGCCAGAAAATGCCATTTTTGTACCACCATGGCTTTCGCTCTTGACAACAGCATGGTCAGTGGAAACAAAATACATTTAGGAGTCAGGAAGGCCTGAGCTTGAATCATGAGTCCATCACTTACCACTGGTATGACCATAGATAAGTGACCATTTTCTACTTCCATATTATCCTTTGAAAAATGATGAAGGGGTGATGCTATTTACCCCAAAGGATTTCACGTGAGGATTAAATGAGAATTAAATCTAATACCGCATCTTATCACAGTAGCTGACAGTTAAGATATGCCCAACAAATGTTAGTTTGCCTTTAACACTTCTAGACAACTACTGAATTATTCAACAGACACTTGCAAAAAGCAAAGAAAAATAAGAATAATTTTTTTCTTTAAGATAAAAACCCTAGTTACAAATCTTGCATGATGTTAGTGACAGTGTGCTGGTTCAAAACCATTTCTACGTTAACCATGAGTATGTTTCCTTCCAAGTTCTTGAGTTGGCAGCTCTGTCTCTGTCCTTCTATACTACTTCGGTTTATATTTTATTTGGACCTGAATGTCTGTTTCCACTAATATTTTTATTGTTGTATATGTTCTTGGTTTAAAGTATCTACAATCTTTTATAGGAAAAAAAGCAGGAGATAATTAAATATAAAAGAACTGTTTCTAAAGTAAGTTGTATTTCCTGTTTTACGATTCATTCAATGATTTTATCCATCTATCAATTATTTATTGATCTCCTAGGTGATATTCTAGATGCTGAGCATACAACAATTCACAAAAAAATTTCTTGACTTAAGGACCCTCTATTCTAGTTGGCCACGACTTGTCTGTGATGCTGGAAGCTATGCCACTGGTATTTCAAACACCAGCAGGGTCACTCATGGTGGACAGGTTTCAGCAGAGCTTCCAGACTAAGACAGACTAGGAAGAAGGACCTGGCAATCTACTTCTAAAAAAATAGGCCAGTGAAAACCTTTGAATAGCTGCAGAACATTGTCTGGCATAGTGCTGGAAGATGAGCCCCTCAGGTTGGAAGGCACTCAAAATACGAGCTGCCTCCTCAAAGTAGAGTTGACCTTAATGACATGAATGGAGTAAAGCTTTTGGGACCTTCATTTGCTTATGTGGAATGAATCAAAATGAACAGCTACAAACATCCATTAATAATTGGAACACGGACGGTACGGAAATATCAATCTAGGAAAATTGGAAGTTATCAAAAATGAGACGAAATGCATAAAGATCAATATCCTAGGCATTAGTGAGCTGAAATGGACTAGTATTGGCCATTTTGAATTGGACAATCATATCGTCTACTATGCTAGGAATGACAAACTGAAGATGAATGGCATTGCAATCATCATCAAAAAAGAATATTTCAAGATCTATCCTGAAGTACACAGTGCAGTGATAGGATAATATCCATATGTCTACAAGGAAGACCAGTTAATACGACTGTTAGTCAAATTTACACGCCAATCACTAAGGCCAAAGACAAAGAAATTGAAGATTTTTACCAACTTCTGCAGTCTGAAATTGATCAAACATGCAATCAAGATGCACTGAAAATTACTGATGATTGGAATGTGAAAGTTGGAAACGAAGAAGGACTGGTAGTAGGAAAATATGGCCTTGGTGATAGAAACAATGCCAGAGATCACATGATAGAATTTTGCAAGACCAATGATTTATTCATCACAAATACCTTTTTTCAACAACATAAACAGTGACTATACACTTGGACCTCACTGGATGAAATACATGGGAATCAAACTGACTACATCTGTGGAAAGAGATGATGGAGAAGCTCAAATCATCAGTCAGAACAAGGTCAGGGGCCGACTGCTGAACAGATCATCAATTGCTCGTATGCAAGTTCAAGCTGAAGCTGAAGAAAATTAAAACAAGTTCATGAGAGCCAAAGTATGACCATGAGTATATCCCACCTGAATGTAAAGACCATCTCAATTATAGAGTTGATACACTGAACACTAATGACCAAAGACCAGGCGAGTTGTGGGATGATAACAAGGACATCATACCCAAAGAAAGCAAAAGGTCATCAGAAAGATAGGAAAGAAAGAAAAGAACAAAACAGATGTCAGAAGAGACTCTGACATTTGCTTTCGAATGTAGAGTAGCTAAAGTGAAAGGCAGAAATGAAAAAGTAAGAGCTAAACAGAAAATTTCAAAGGGAGTCTCGAGAAGACAAAGTAAAGTATTATAAGGACATGTGCAACAACCTGGAGTTAGAAAACCAAAAGGGAAGAACACACTCGGCATTTCTCAAGCTGAAAGAACTGAAGAAAAAATTCAAGGCTTGCGTTGCAATACTGAAGGATTCTATGGGAAAAATACTGAATGACACAGGAATCATCAAAAGAAGATGGAAGGAATATAGAGTCATCGTACCAAAAAGAATTGGTCAACCTTCAACTATTTCAGGAGGTAGCAAATGATCAACAACCGATGGTAATGAAGGCAAAAGTTCAAGCTGCACTGAAGGCACTCACGAAAAACTAGTATCCAGGAATTGACGGAATACTAGCTGAGATGTTTCAACATACGGATGCAGCACTGGAAGTGCTCACTGGCCTATGCCAAGAAATTTGGAAGACAGCTATCTGCCCAGCCAACTGGAAGAGATCCATATTTGTGCCCATTCCAAAGAAAGGTGATCCAATAGAATGTGGAAATTTTCAAACAATATCATTAATATCACATGCAAGTAAAATTTTGCTGATGATCATTCAAAAACGGTTGCAGCAGTACATCGACAAGGAACTGCCAGAAATTCAAGCTGGATTCAACAGAGGACATGAAACGAGGGATATTAATGCTGATGTTAGATGCATCTTGGCTGAAAGTACAGAGTAACAGAAAGGTGTTTACCTGGTTATACTGACTGTGTAAAGATATTCGACTGTATGGATCATAACAAATTATGAATAACATTGTGAGGAATGAGAATTCCAGAATACTTAATTATGCAGAACCTGTCCATAGACCAAAAGGCAGCCATTCGAAGAGAACAAGGGGATACTGCAGGGTTTAAAATCAGGACGGGTGTGCGTCAGGGTTGTATCCTTTCACCATAACTATTCAATCTGTATGTCGAGCAAATAATCTGGGAAGCTAGACTATGTGAAGAAGAACATGGCACAAGATCAGGCAGTGTTTTTTTCTGTTATACACAGGGTTGCTATGAATCGGAACTGACTTGACAGCACCTAACACCAACATTCTAGTTGGGAAAACTGCCAAACAAATTTATATATAATACAGAGAGGTCTTCTCATTTTCTTCCTTGGCAGTAACTCTTAAGAAGAAAGTGTTTCCTTAGCTCCCATCATCTATGTAAACCCAAGTTAATTTATGCTTTTTCAACTACTGAAAAGCATCAAAAAGTTATAGAATTTTATATTTTAGAATGAATTTCAAAGTTTACTTGATCTAACTTGCTCATTTTACAGGTGAGAAAACTGAAGCCTAGAGAAATTAAGTAACTTGCCTATAATAACACTGTTGTGGCAAATCAGTACCAGAATCAAAGTCTCCTGACCTAAGCAATACTCCCACCATGTAACATAGGCTGCTCTTTAAAAATCTGGTGAGCTGTCTAAAACAAACAGAACTTCACATGTGAAGAACTATTGAAAATATACATCCACAATATTTAAAGACTTGGATTGTTCTTGTTAGTTGCTTGAGAAGTTTCAGCTTCTGAAAATTATAACTAATAATTCTGACAATACCTCAAAGGGAAACTGATCAAGTTTCAGATCAAGCAGAAACTGATCAACTTTTCATCAAACTATCTTTTCTTCCAATCACTACAAGATATAATTATCAAAACCTGACCTTTAGAGATTATTAAAATTATGCTAGAGAAAAGACAAACAAAATGGAGCCATAATATGTATACTTTGTAAACTATTAAGTACAAAATTGAGATTTCTGGAAATTTAATATCTCTGTGTGAAGGATAGATTTCTATGAACATGTATATCTTCACAACAGTGAAACTGCTAAAGGTGACTTTACCTGCTAGAGCCCACTCTCCTGTGCCATGGGTGTGCCCACTGTAATATAAAATATACGTATCGTGTCTAGGTCCATCCACAGTCCGAAGTTCAAGGAAAGCTTTCAGCTTGGAATGCAGAGTATCAAAAGACAGTCCACTTGTGGAATAGTCACATCCATAGGTCTCAATCATATGATATGCAAAAAATCTTTGGATAGCATTGAGCATGCCAGTAGACCTGAGATTTAACTCTTGAACATGTTCTGGTGGAAGAAGTGTTGGTTGACCATCAGGACTGAAGTAGTAGAAAAAAAAGATTATTTTGGTGTTTAAGAGGAAGTGTTCATTCTCTGTCACCTTCTTATCCATCATTTATAATTCATTATTTAAGAATCATAATTAAAACACACTTGTTGCCATCGAGTCTGCTACTAAATAATTCGCAGATTTTTTGGTGTTTTTAAATCATATTTCTAAAATTCCTACAGTGTTAAGAATTAAGCTTAGAAAATCAACACTTGGTTTCTAAAAATTATATATCTTATCAATAAAATAATAACTAAACTAAAAGCTGGGAGAATAATATCTTCTTACCAAATAACAGTTATTGGACAAGACTTTTAAAAAGCAACGCTATTATATTAATTTTGCCCCAAAAGTTTCAAGAACACCCAGATGGGTATTAAAAAAATAATTTTTATTTTTTCTGGCTGAGAAAAAAAATTTAATGTAAAATATGGAAGCAATATTTTAAATTATATATTTAATTTCTATAATGAAAAGCATGGGCCTTTGTAAAGTTGTGCTCAAGTTTTACTAACTTAGGGTATATAAATTTTAGAAGAAATTATCTATTAATAAATGGCATTTTAAATCAATTATTAAAATTTAGGTCACTGTCTTATGCTACTAAACACAAATTCAAAATTTAGACCTGATCCTTAAACAAATATAAAATGGTACTATAGTAAAGACAATAAAACAAGTCTTAAAACTTAACAGAATCAAAATACTATTTTGAGAGGGAAAAATCATCACTCCTTTCCAGAAAAGGAATCTCTATCAGAGTTTTAAAAACTTTACATTTTGCTTCAGGTATTAACAATACTATTTTCATAAAACTTTAGTTTTCATTAAAAGAATAAAAGATTTTGTTCCATACTTGTAACATTTAACAGTCATAAAAGGGTAAAAGAATAAATAATAAAAATTACAATGGAAGAAAAATCTATGTAAATTACTATTCCCACACATTCTTTCTTCATATTTGTCATTTCTCTTTATTTTACCCCTCTTAAGAGCCTTTAACTTTTCATCAAACCTTAACATGGAAGAAAATACTTACTGTAAAAGTGTCTCTTTTCAGTTTTCTTGCCAAATATTTCAACTCAGATAAAACCTTTTTAATTTTTACCCCAAGAAAAGTATCCTGAAAGCTTGGTCATCAGGACTTATTCATGGCAAAGAAACTCTTTTTTCAGAGGTGGTTGTTGGTGTTAGTTCCCATCAAGTAGACTCTGACTCATGGCAACCTCATGTGTTACAGAGTAGAACTGCTCCATAGGGTTTTTTTTGGCTATAATTTCAATGAAGCCCTGGTGGTGCAATGGTTAAGTGCTCAACTGCTAAGCGGAAGGTTGGCAGTTCAAGCCCACCAAGTCCTAGAAAAGCCTATGGGACAGTTCTACTCTGTCACATTGGGTCATTATGAGTTGGAATCGACTCGATGGCACTCAACAACAATCTTAACAGAAGCAGATCGCCAGGGCTTTTCTTCTGTAGTATTGCTATGTGGGTTCGAACCTCAACCTTTAGGTTAGCAGCTGAGTGTTTGTGCCACCTAGGGACCTATCTTAGAGTGAACTTATCTATAATATAAAAATTAAAATGTGGCAATATTTACAGATTCATACAGATTTCTCACATATTTGAGGGCAAAAATTATTTTGGAATAAAATGTAAATATTTATTAAACTTCACTGTCAATTTTTTGAATCCTTGGGATTTGTATGGCATTTTTCATGTGTGCAGAATGTTTTTACATTCATATTCTCATTAGTTCTTCATAGCATCCTTCTGAGATGGGCAGAACATGTATTACTTGCATTTTGGATAACGATACCAAGGTTTAAGGGAGCTATGATCTGCCCAAGGTAACACAGAACTAGAATTTAGGACTCTATGGTTCAGTGCACATACTTTGACTTGGCATTTTCTTGAGCAAAATATCCTTTTTAGGTTAGGACCTTACCTTAGAAAATTCATTCATATTTTCTGATTTCTAGATAAAACAGAAATTAAACATTTATTTTTAAAATATTTAAACACGATATTTAAATACTGACTCCCAAAGATTATACTACTCAGAGTAGATAAATGTTTTTAAGAATCTGGAATAAATGAAGAAATGCAAGACACTATTACATTTTGAAAATATAATTTTGAAAAATGAGTTATATTTTATAGTCATATTTTTGGAAATATTAAGAAAATGTTAAGTAGTTACTTGACTAAATTACTGTACCTGCAGAAGTTGGTGGGAATCACAATTGCATATCCAACAGATGTTCCTCCTAAACAGTTACCCAATTCATGGAAGAGCCCATGAGCCATGGATTCCAATGGCAAAACAATGAGAAACATGCTCAAGAAGATTCCATTTGTTGGCTAAAAAAAAATTTAAAGGACACGTTTAAACAAATGTTTCCGTGTGTGTGTGTGTGCATGTGAATATATATTTACATACACGTATATTTATTCAGAATTTTTACCCAAATTTTGAAAAAGGGCAATTAATGATCTAAAAATAATTATAAGGTGAAGCACTTAAGTATACATGGATGAGCTAATTAACGTAATGAGCCCTAAATTTATCTCTAAGCTTCTTGGAAGTCATGGCAAAACAAATATAGCACATCATATTTTTTTCCATTTGTCAAGTAACATCCCACCCCAACTAAAAAAATAAAACAAAAATAATCACCTCTCTCCATATGATAGAAAAAAGAGCCAGAAAACAAACCCTCTCCTTATAAACCTCACATCAAATCATCTTTATTTATTTTACCAGAAAGATTATTTTTAGAAAGGGCTCATTTCTTTCCCTGTGAAAGGAGAAGTCTAGACATTGAGAATAAAATCTTAAAAAAAAATTTAAGATCCTAAAGCTATCAAAATCAATTCCATTCTTGTATTTAAATTTATAATATAGTTTTCCCTCAAAAACTTCTAGTTTCTCTATATGCCTAAATTCAAAACTGTAAAAAGAAAAAAATTAAGGACATTTAAACACTCTTAAGAGCAGAATGGAAAGTAGAGAGGCAGAGGAAATATTAAAAGGAGGCAGGTGAGGTAGTAATTGCAATAAAAAAAGCAGAAAAAATTAAAAGATCTATTTAAATGAAAAGAAAATGAAAGGATACCACTCAGTCCTGATGTATATCTTTAGAAGACTGGTATTATTCCACATTCTTTCTGTGTTGCTACTGCACAAATATACTATGCAGTCATGTGCCTATGTTCATGGACACATGTTTTCAACACTAAAGGGGGGATTTCATCTGACTGAAACCTTAATAAAATAGAAAGTTGACTTCCATATTGGAAAAATTGATATAGTGCCTTATTTTGGTACATTCTATTTTATCAATTACATAATACAATATATGCTGAATTTAGAAACAGAAAATACAAATAAAAAGACATGTGACTAAAATCATTCCAAGTACTACCATTCAGACACAGCTACTATTAACATTTTTTGAAATACTTCCAGATTTTATGCTATAAATACATATGTTCATGCAATATATACATCCATGTTATTCATGCAACGTGTATATACACATGTACGTAGGTATATACACATGTATGTAGTTTTTTAAACCAAAGTGGGATGAAATATAATTTTGTGTAAACTTTTTAATACATGTGAGCCTATTAACATAATTTACAGACCAAACTGTATTCTTATCATAAGCATGAAATTTTAGTTAGCTGATAACCTATTTTGGTATTTGGATTGTTTGTAATTTTCCATTACTATAAACAAAGCCAGAATAAATATCAAGTTCTCTGACTACTGATGAGGCTAAACACCTCTGACCACTTGGAGTTCATCTCTGGTAAAGTCTTAAATATTTTACCCACTTTTCCAAAGGGCTGCTTTTTCTTATTGATTTATAGTTTTGTTTTTTTTCAACATATTTTAGATAAAAATCTTTTGTTGGTTGTGATGCAAATACCTTCTCCCCTCTGTGGCTTCCTTAATGCTCTTTTTTGCTTAACATAAATTCTTAATTGTATTATACTCATTTTGGGTCTTGTTAGTTAAATCTTTCCTACCCAAAGGTCAAGAAGATATTTCACGTTATCCTCTAACGGCTATACTGTTCTGCCCTTGCTTTTTAGGTTCATAATATAAATGAAACTGATTTTTGTTTATAAGGACCCAATATCATTTTTTTTTTCTATATGAACACCCAACTGTCCAAGTACCAATTACTGAAAATATCAACCATTCCACATTACTCTGCAGTACCACCTCTGTCATAAATCAAGTATCTATGGACCTGTTTCTGGATTCTCAATGTGTTCCATTCATCTGTCTACACAAATATTTTCTTTGGCCTTTATTCTCCCCTTTCTGGGACACCAATTAAACACAGATTAGATCTTTTCACTGTGTCTTCTATGAGTTCTACCTTTTTTTCTGAACAGTATTTCCATATTTTTTCCTTTTTGTGCTCCCTTGTGCATAGCTTCTTCTGAACTGTTATCTTCCAGTTCACTAATATTCATTTCAGCTTTGTCTAATCTCCTGTTAAACTTGCACACTGAGTCAATTTCAGATATTTTATTTTTTGATTTTAAAATTTCTATTTGGTTCCTTTTCAAATCTGCCTTATCATTTTTTATACTTTGCAGTTCCCCACCATTATTTACTATCTTTGCTTTTATTCTTTCAACTTTGTAAGCATGATGGTCTTCTCTCTGTGCTTGATACTTCCAATATTGTTAAGACTTTTAGGTATGTTTGCCGTCTGTTGATTCTACTGCTTCTTGCTCTTGGTGTTGTGTGTGTAAATGTATGTGTGTATTCATGGTTATATTTATGAGCTGAGCACTGTATGTAAAAAAGAAAATCATTATATGACTAATATGAAGCCTAGGATATTATCTTCTCCAAGAGAGGATTTTTGTTTGTTTCTTACAGGCAGCTGGGGTATTACCAGTCCACATATCTTAATGCAGGTCCGACCACTTAATCCAGATTGGACCACTGAGAAGACACAGGTCAGCACGCAAGTTCATGAGAGGACTGTAATACATATGGGCTGTACCCTTCTCCTTTGGTATCTTAGCTTAAAATGGGAGATAATTTATCAGAGACCCCCCACCTCTGGAGGCCCTAGGCTTTGATTTTTTGCTCCTCTTGAGGGCACTAAAAATGGAGTTCAGCATTTAAAACCATTTCCTTTATACTAATAATAAACGCCCTCAGGGTACGATGCTGTGCCTTCCTATCCTAGAAAGTATGGCACGTCTTTCCATTTATTCAAGTTTTCTTTTACATAACCTTCAGTGGAGTTTTATAGTATTTCTTTATAAAAGCCTCATAAGTTTCTTTTATTCTAGGCATCTTATGTTTCTTTTGCTCTTATGAGTGGAATCACTTCCACTACATTTTCTGATTGTTGATTTCTAGGCTATTGATTTTTGTGTATTTATGTTAGCCTGTGCCACTTTAATGGTATTAAAAACTATAATTTCACTAGAAACAACATTTATTTTTATATAACTTATATAAGGAGACATGCTTTTTCTAAGTCCAAGAAAATCTGCATGATTTTTATACTGGCTGGTTTAATGATAATTAGATCAGTAAGCAAAATCAACCTTATGACAAACATAATTAATAACTTAAGTAGCCCTTGTGGCACAACAGTTAAACGATCAGCTGCTGAGAGTTTGGCAGTTCAAACCCACCCAGCAGCTTTGTGGGTGAAAGACCTGGAGATCTGCTCCCATAAAGATTACAGCCTAGAAAACCGTACAGGACAGTTCTACTCCATCACGTGGGGCTGGTATGAGTCGACTCAGTGGCATCTAACAACAACAATAATTTATAACTTTAAAAGAGCAACAAAATTCTCAACAAGCGTTCTCACAAATATTACTCTAGCATTTTAAAATTGGTTTTTCAGTTAACTCTTAGGTTTGCCAGGTAATCATCTTATCTGCAAATAATAATGATAATTTCACTGCTTTTTCACTTCTTTAACTTCTATTGTATATGTTACTCCATTATAATAGAAAATGCTTTGATGAATTAAAATCCTAGTCACATAAGAGGATTACTTTCAAATTATGTCAGCCATTCATATAAAAGAATTACTAAATAGTCAATAACCAACAATATTATGACAACTTTATTATTTCTACCTTTAATGTTACAAAACTAGAACTCTTCTGATCAAGACAGCAATATAAGGAACTAAATAATTCACTATCTTACCCTTTACAGCAGAGGTCACTAACTCAAACGTATTCGGAAGCCATACAAGTAGGTGTGTGAAGCAGCTATGGAAGTAGGAATTCAAAGGAAGCTGTATTGCCACCTAAAGGCATACACTTAAAAAAATGTTCTGGCCAAATATAACTAGGCTACTCAATAATCTTATAGTCATGTTTCATTTTTTTATTTCATTTAATTTTGCTGGACAGAACATAATTACAGGATTTTTAAACAAAACAATTAGAAGGAAATACCATCCTCTTAAAAAAAAATCCTTGTACATTAATCTTAATATCAGGATAAACCAAAACCAAACCCACTGCCATCGAGTCGATTCCAACTCACAGCAACCCAGAAGACAGAGCAGAACTGCATCATAGAGTTTCCAAAGAGCGGCTGGTGGATTCAAACATGCCGACCTTTTGGTTAGCAGCCATAGCACTTAACCACTATGCCACCAGGGTTTCCAAGTATCATGACAGTTAGTTATTAAAGGCTAGAATGAGAATCTCAAGTGCTTGAATGTCCATAGTGTTCCAAGAGTTATGAGGAAATTTCATGACACAGAGAAAAAATATATAAAGGAAATTCATAAATAAGGAATTTGTTATTCTCCCTAGAACAGGGAACTTAATCGTGACACTGAAATGATAACTGAAATGGTAAAAGATTAGACTGTAGTACCATCAAAAAAAATGTTCATTTTTATTTTGTTTAATCAAATCTTTTTTTTTTTTTAATTAAGACTATTTACTGCTTTGCTATGTACCAATTTTTCTCCTCATTTCCTATAGAAAAGAGAATGGAAGTTCCCATTCCTGAAAGCAGACCTAGAAATACTTATTTTAAACTTGGTCCTATTAAATATGTCAAATGTAGAGACTGGCCCTTCTTAACTAAATATTCATGTGTACAGAATACTAATGGTTATTACTGACTTCTAAGAATTTTATAAAGCTACTAGTACTACGATTTTTATTGTTAAAGATATATTGTAGCTTTTACCATTAAAAAGAGTATCAAGCAGTTCATAATTTGGCAGTGAACTACATAAAAGATAAAGTTTAACGGCCAGTCAATTTGTAGATGACTCAAGTGGGAAGCCTAGTTAAATCATTTAAAATTCCATCTAAAATATTGATATTGATGTTATTTAATATCCTTATGTCGGTTGTACAACACTGATGATAATTAGCACAATTAAAAAAAAAAAAAACCATTGCTGTGAGTCAATTCTGACTCATAGCGACTCTACAGGGCAGGGAAGAACTGCCCCACAGGGTTGCCAAGGAGCAGCTGATGGATTCGAACTGCTGACCTTCTGCTTAGCAGCCAAGCTCTTAACTACTGTGCCACCAGAGAGGGAGCCAATTAGTACAATATGGCGAAATAAGTTCAGGGGTTTACTGTTCACAATTCACAGACAATGGTGATCTGGCATTACTTGCTTTTTATAATCAGTAGAAAATTAATGGAGAATTTTATGCCTGTCATCAATTTTTAAAAAACAAATTACAAAAAAACTCACTAAATACTACTATTAGGCTATTTTAATAAGCAAGTTTAGAAAAACAGTATTAAATATTGTATCAAGAAAACAAACACACAAAAAAAGTGAAACACGGTTTGGCAATACTAAAATTCATAATCTTAACTGAACAGATGGTAAATATGTCCAGGGGGAACAAAAATAAATTTAGGGTAATTTAGGGTGTTTTACCCACTTGCCATTTTCACAAAGGTTCACTTTTATGGGCATGCAAACCTCTATTCTATAGCTTCAAACTTGAAGTCACTAGTAACTCTGGAGTACCCATTACATTTTAAACAACTCCTTATAACAAATAAGAACAACTTATTTAAATAAAACCAGTAAGTATAGCTGAGAAGTACGTTTTAAAAGGAGCTTATGAGACTTTCATGAAGAAATACTATACAATTCCACTGAAAGTTATTTTTTATTTAAATCCAGAGTGGATATACACTGAATGTAATACCAAAAAACCCATTACCGTTGAGCTGATTCTAACTCACAGCAACCCTACAGGACAGAGCAGAACTGCCCCATAGGGTTTCCAAGGAGCAGCTGGTGGATTCAAACTGCCAATCTCTTGGTTAGCAGCTGTGGTTCTTAACCACTGCACCACCAGGGCTCCAATGAATGTAACAGTAGACCAATAAAAAATTTGTAAGTAATGTCCTTTTTGTAAAAGTAGTTACTAGCTTGGAAGCTTTTAAGACCCCAGGCATTATGCAACGAACTAGGAGACAGAACAGAGGCACTAAACATGTTATTAGACCAATTAACTGGAAGTCCCATGAAACCAGGACCCTAAATCTCAAAACCAAGGAACCAAATACCATGAGGTGTTCGGTTGTACATCAGCAGCCTCAACAGCTACTCTTGCAAGTAGCCATTCAAGGCCATCCAAGGCACAATAATTGGTCTCTAATCACCTGGAGCAACACAGGAAGAAGGAACATCCGGAATAGGAGGAGGGTACGGAATGTATGGCTAACTGCCTTCATGAACAACTGCTTCCTTTGCCATAAGACCAGAAGAACTAGATGGTGTTTGGCTACCATTACTAAGCATTCTGATCAAAGATTTCACAGAAGAATCCTGATCAAAAGGGGAAAATGTAGAACAGAATTTAAAATTCTCATGGATTCCAGACTTTCTGGAGTAATGGAGGCTGGATGAACCTCTGAAACTATTGCTCTGAGATAATCTTTAAACATTAAACCAAAAATATCCTCTGAAGTCTTCTTAAAACTAAACAATAGTTTAGCTTAACTAGTAAAAAAGGTCTGCCTTGAGTATTATGCTCTTTTAAGAATTATCTATTTGGGATCAAACTGACAACAGCAACTCAAAAGATTAGATAGGAACCTTAGGGGGCAGTGAACTTATGTTAATGAGGGAGGAACAACTCAGAAATGGAGAGTGAGAATGGTCGCACAACTTGAAGAATGTAATCAATGTCACTAAACTGTACCTGTAGAAACTGAAGAGTTGGTGTATGTTTTCCTGTGCATATTCTCAACAACAACGAAATAAATAAAATTTAGGGGAAAAAAAAAGTTACTAGCTAGCAGTACTCTATTAAGCTGGGCTTTCAAGTTACGGTCAAAATATTTAACACTTTTGAATTCCTAAGGTTTTTCAGGTAATAGCATTAAATCTCTTTATGCAACACTTAGATACTAATGTTGAAATTTCACAAAAAAATCTGGTGTATTTTTGTAAGAGACATATAATTCTTGTTTGCGTGTCTGTTTAGGAGTTTTTTTTTTTATGAGTCACCTTAAGTTAGCCAGATTTGCGAAATATTATACACAGAAGTCTAAAGAAAGTAAAGCCCAACTAAGAAATAAAACATATAAATGCATGCAATAAAGCAATATATAGATATTTTGGTCTTCAACATGAGTAACCCAGATTTAAGAAACAATTGAGAACTTTCAAACTTTGCTTAATTCAGAAAATTTAATAACATTAAAAAAAGCCATTTTACAGTTTTCAAGTAACATCTTTACGTAGAGACAAGAGTGTGGACTGGTACAATTATAGCTCAGCCACTTCCCACCTGTGTGTACATGAACAATTAACCTGAGTCTTAATTTCTTGAATCTACAAAAGGCGGATAACATCTATTTTATGAGCTTATTATATGGATTGGAAATATGTACCATATGCCCAGCACAACAGATGGCAGCTGTAATCTGCAATGAAGCATTTTAAAATTGAAATAAGGTCATTATGAATAAAACAATAGAAATCTAAATGAATATTACTTTTCAATCTAAATGACCGTTACTGTATAGAAGATCTTAGTGTAAAGTTGTTAATACCCTAGTAGATGCATTAGAAATCTATTCTCAAAAGAGATAACAAACATAAAAATATTTTTAGACCACAATCCTGATAAAGGTGAAAAAACATTGGTATAGGAATGAAATTCAGTTACTGAGTCTTACTTTCACCATGGCCAAAATAAAGTGGTTAAATAATCATATTGTTAATTTCCAATCCTAAAATTACACGAAACTAAGTAAAGTGGTTAAGAGTGAAGGCTGTGATGGCGGATTGCCCAGATTCATACATACCAGCTATGTAGCCTTGATCAAGTTTCCTAATCTCTCAAGCATGTTTCTCAACTATAAAATGGAAGCAATAATAGTACCTATCTCTGAGTGTCATGAAGATTAAATAGATTAGTACACATAAAGTACACAGAATGGTGGCTAGCACAGAGAAAACAGCTAATAAATGGTACGTCATGTTATTATCATTAAAATAGGAAAAATTGACATCTATAGTCTTAATTTTTTTTTTTTATTTAAGTTTTTAAAAGCTGGAAAACCAGTTGGGAGAAGAGGGGATATCATGTTCTTACTTCATGAAGAAAGCAATGTTCAGACTATTGTTACTGGTGTTTTAAGCAGGGAAAAAAGCATTATACTCTTGATTTCAGAGTGTTATGGCAAAAGTGATAACTATCAAATTAAAAGAGGCTTTCTTATACATTATAGCTAGAGTTAGTGTGGCCCTTCTCATATAGACTAAAACAGTTCAAAACTTTAGGAAGAGAAACAAAACAAAAAGTTATGAAAAATATACACCTGCAGTTTGGGCAACAGGTTTGAAAACTCCCTGTTGCCCGTGCCAAATGAAGTACTAAAGTAATATATCTGATCTTGCCATCATGCCAGAGATGAAATTATGATGCATCTGTGGATTCCACTCCTTTTTTGGATGTGAGGCCAATCTTGTTATATCTGTCACACCAGGTGACTGTCATTGCTCCCCATATAGAGGAATCAACCGTGATTATGGCTTTTCTGGGTCAAAAGGGCTTCTACAAAAAGCTGCATCAAACCCATGGAATCTGCAAATGACAATGGTTGGCAATGAAAGGCATATAAAATCTCATGTGAAAGACTTCAGAGAGAATCTCTAAACATAAGGTAACAGCCATGGGGTATGTTTCCTTGGGTATCTGGCCAATTTCTCCCCCTTTATTCTTCTGTGAATTATCAATTATCACAATTTCAGAAAAGTCGATAGCTGAGCAATAAAACACACACGAAATGCTATGGTATTGTGTAACTCTTTCTTACTGCCTGATTTAAGGAAAAAGTATACATGACGGAAGCAAATAGCACATTCAATGAACATAATACAAACTGCAGGAAACAACAGATGTAATGGTGCAGTCTAAAGCTGGAATGAGATTATGAACAAAACACAACAGAAGTTAATGCTAAAACTTTCACTTTTCAAAATGTAAATGACCTGGAATGAATACTACTGACTCACTGTGAAGATGTTATTAAACTCAGTGAAACTAACAAACCACAAAAAAAATAAAGCTATTCATATGGGCTTTGGCAAAGATCCTATTCAAATGAGGTCAGGCAAAGATTTCTTAGATATGACATCAAAAGATGATTGATTAAAAAAAGATAAAGTATACTATATCAAAATTAAGAACTGCTCTTCAAAAACACAATAGGAGGGCGCAGCCAAAATGGTGCTATAGATAGAAGCACCACACCGTCCCTCCACAGCAAAGACCCAAAAAACTAAGTAAAACACAGACAAACGTCACTCCTGAAACCCTAAGCATCTAATGAAGAGAGAAAGAACTAAACCAAGCACTGAATGGAATCAGAAACAGAGAGAACAGAGAGCGAGAAGAGTTACAAGTGGAGGTTCCCTATCAGCGCTTGAGGCACGGGTCCACCATCTTGGACTCTTGTTGGACATCGGCGGACGGAGTATGGGAAAGCAGATTCACGGAGCTCCCAGAAGGAGACAGAGCACCCGGTATCCAGCGAGACATGCTTTCCCACCCCTCACCCTGCCTTCCCTGCTCGATCTTTGCCACTTACTGGCTGGCTGATCCACAGCTTCTTGGTGGGCTGATTTCTGGCTTCCAGCAGGTCGATTCCCGGCTTCTTGGAGCACTGATTCGCTGCTTCCCAGTGGGCCAATTCCCACTTCCCAGCGGGTCAATTCCTGGCTTCCTGGCAGGTCGATTCCCAGCTTCCCAGAGAGCCAATTTGCTGCTTCCCAGCAGGCCGTGACCGCAGCATGGGAGGCACCAGTTCCATGCCGTGCGGATTTATCCCACCCACACTGGCTAGCTTCTTCACTGACATTTCTTTGTTGCTGGCGTTGCTGTTTTTGGCTTCTTTTGGTTTCTTCCCTGCCTTTCACCTACTCCCACTCTTTTCTCTCAAACACCTGACTCTGTGTACCATCTTTGCTTCTTCTTGACAGGCTGTGAAGCGCTGCTCAGCTGGGGAACTGCTTATTAAGTCCACGCGACCATGCTGCTGGGATTCCTGGGGGTCTTTTTCTTTTTGTTTGTTTTCTCTTTCTTTTTTCCTTTTTATTTTTCTTCATTTCTCGGCTTCTCATCTCTTTCGACTGACCTTTTTTCCTGTCTTCTGAATACCTGGTGCTGTGTATCATCTCCACTCCTTCTAGCCAGGCTGGACTGCGTTGCTTGGGAACTGCTTCCCCCGTCTCCACAGCCACACCAGTAGGAGCCCTGGGGACTTTTCTACATTTCTTGGTTTCTTGTCTCTCCACTCCAACAGCAAGCTTCCTCAGCACTTTTTCTTTTTTGCTCCTATTTCTCTCGCCTTTCTGACTTCTTTTCCGTACCCAACCTAGCTCCACATATCACAATCTCCCCACTCCTTTCTGCCTACCTGCACTGTGCACTGATCATCACACCGCCGAGTAGCACAGGCAAGGCCTACTGGAACTTGCCCTGCACTGATTCCCGGCCCACCCTGTCGGGCTGAGTAAGTGCCACAAACAACACATCCCAGCAACTCCCCTTCAGCTGGACCGGCCTGCTGCACCATAGCTGAGTGATTGACCCTGCCCATCGGACAAGTAGGTGAAAAGTATCATGGTCACAGATGAGCAAATAACAAAGAACGCACAGACTGCCTGCTAAGACATAACCAAATAAAACAAAAAAGAAGAACGAAACAAACATATCTACAATCAATAAACAAAAAAAAAAAAATAACTACTGAATGTCCAGAAGACAGCAGACAATACCAAAACATATTAAAAAATACGACACAATGGTTCCAGGAAGCATCCAAAATAAAATACCAGATGACTTTCCAGTAGAAAAGGCACTAGAACTACCTGATAGGGAATTCAAATCTCTCATATTCAGAGCTATCAAAGAGTTGAAGCAAAAAGCAGACAAAAATGAGGAAAAAATTAGACAAATTCATGGAAAAGGCAGACAAATTCACGGAAAATATAGACAAAAAAATGGAAGAATTCAAGAAAATAATACAGGAACAAAATGCCAAAATAAATTCACAACCAGAAATTATACAAAAACAACAATTAGAAAACCAAATGATAAACAACAAGATTTCAGAAATGGACAGTGTCACAGAAGGGCTGAGGAACAGGTTTGAAATGATGGAAGACAGGATTAGTGAAACTGAAGACAAACACTTGGGTAAAACTCTGAGGAAAAATCAGAAAAAAGAACAAAGAAAAATGAAGAAACCCTGAGAATTATGTGGGATATAATCAAAAGCAAAAATGTGGGTGGGATCGGAGTTCCAGAACAGGGAGAGAAAACAGAAAACACAGAGAGGATCACTGAAAAATTGCTAACAGAAAATTTCCCTAATATCATGAAAGATGAAAAGCGGACAATCCAAGAAGCTCCATGAACCCTATATATGATAGATCCCAAAAGAAAATCACAAAGGCGTATCATAATCACACACACGCTAAAACCAAAGACAAAACATCCTGAGAGCAGCTCGAAAAAACAGAAAAGTCACAGGAGGGTAACAATAAGACTGAGATCTGATTACTTGGCAGAAACCATGCAGGCAAGAATGCAATGGGATGACATATATAAAACCTTAAAAGAAAAAAACCGTCAACCAAGAATAATATATCCTGCAAAACTCTCGTTCAAATATGATGGTGAAATTACAATATTTCCAAATAAACAGGAATTAAGGGAATACATAAAAAACAAACCAAACTTACAAGAATTATTAAACGGAGTCCTTCTGTTTGAGAGCCAACAACATCAGACAGCCTGAATCTAGGGCACAAAATCCCACTAGCCAGATACTAACCTAGGAAATGAACTCTAAAGGACTATTCAAAACCAAAAGAATTACAACATGGAACCAGAGAGGTTAATCTGCAAATGACAACAGCATCAGAATAATAAAAGAGGGAATAAACAGTGTGGGTATAAAATCTTCTAATGGAGAGGAAAACAAGATGATGCCAATTAATAACATACTGCTTCAAATTTAGGAAGGTAAGGGTAAATTTCAAGGTAACCACAAAGAAAGTTAACAAACTTATTCACCAAAATAAACAAGGAAAACATAAAGTCTCAGTAAAAACAAAATCTACAAAAACAAGAAATGAAAAAAAAATCTATAAACAAGTGGAATTCAGCACAGGAGAGCAAGAGAAAGAAAGAAATCGTCAGCACCACAAAAATAAAAAAAGACTACAAAATGACAGCAACAAACTCACACCTATCAATAATTATAATGAACATAAATGGCCTAAATGTACCCATAAAGACACAGAGAATGATTGAATGGATCAAAAAACAGGATATATCAATATGCTGACTACAAGAGACACAAGTTAGAGAAAAGACATAAATTTATTAAAAATCAAAGGATGGAAAAAAACGTATCAAGCAAACGCCACCAAAACAGAGCAGGAGTGCCAATGCTAATCTCAGATAAAAGAGACTTTAAAATAAAATCCACCACAAAAGACAAAGATGGGCACTATATCATGATTAAAGGGATGATCCAGCATGAAGACATAACCATAATAACTACCTATACACCCAATGACAGGGCTCCAAAACACATAAAACAAACTTTAACAGCACTGAAAAGAGAAACTGACAGCTCCACAATAACAGTAGGAGACTTCAACATACCACTCTCAGTAAAGGACAGAACATCTAGAAAGAAACTCATCGAAGATACAGAAGATATAAAGGCCACAATCAGCCAACTTGAACTCACAGACATATATAGAACACTCGAACCAACAGCTGCAAAGTACACATTCTTTTCCAACGCACATGCAATGTCCTCCAGAATACACATCTTAGGCCACAAAGCAACCCTCAACAAAACCCAAAACACTGAGATAATACAAAGTATCTTCTCTGATCACAACGCCATCAAAATAGAAATTAACAAAAGGAAGAGCAAGTAAAAAAATCAATTACATGAAAACTAAACAACACCCTGCTTAAAAACCACTGGGTAATAGAATAAATCAAAGATGGAATTAAAAAATCAATAGAATCAAATGAGAATGAAAACACATCACACCAAAATCTTTGGGACACAGCAAAGGCAGGCCTCCGAGGTCAGTTTATAGCAACAGATGCATACATCAAAAAAGAAGAAAGGGACGAAATCAAAACATTAGCTACACAACTTGAACAAATAGAAACAGGACAGCAAAAGAAGCCTACAGCCACGAGAAGAAAGGAAATAATAAAGATTAGAAAAGAAATACATGAAATAGAGAATAGAAAAACAATAGAAAGAATCAACAAAACCAGAAAGCTGGTTCTTTGAAAAGATCAACAAAATTGACAAACCACTAGCCAAACCAATAAAAGAAAAACAGAAGAGGAAGCAAATAACCCAGTTAAGAAATGAAATGGGTGATATTAAAACAGACCCAAATGAAATAAAAAAGGATCATAACAGACTACTATGAAAAACTAGAACAAATCTGAAAATATAGAAGAAATGGACAAATTTCTAGAAACACACTACCTACCCAAACTATCACAAAGTGATGTTGAAAATCTGAATAGACCCATAACAAGAGAAGAGATTGGAAAGTTAATTAAAAAAAACCTCTCAACCAAAAAAAAGCCATGGCCCAGACAGTTTCACTGGAGAATTCTACCAAACATTCAGA
>NW_004444032.1:2819441-2823751 GCF_000243295.1 Trichechus manatus latirostris | reverse complement strand
CAATTCTACCCAAAGCAATTTACAAATACAACGCAATCCCAATCCAAATACCGACAACATTCTTCAAAGAGACGGAAAAACTAATCATTAACTTTATATGGAAAGGGAACAGGTCCTGGATAAGTAAAGCTTTACTGAAGTAGAAGATTAAAGCAGGAGGAGTCGCACTACCTGACTTTAGAACCTACTATATAGCTACAGTAGTCAAAACAGCCTGGTACCGGTACAATGACAGATACATTGACCAATGGAACAGAATTGAGAACCCAGATATAAATCCATCCACCTACGATCACCTGATCTTTGACAAGGGCCCAAAGTCCATCAAATGGGGAAAAGACAGTTTTTTAACAAATGGTGCTGGCAAAATTTGATGTCCATCTGCAAAATAATGAAACAGGACCCATTCCTTACATCATACACAAAAACTACTTCAAAATGTATCAAAGACCTAAATATAAAACCAAAAACTATAAAGATCATAGACAAAATAGGATCAACACCAGAGATCCTAATACATGGCATTAACAGGATACAAACCATAACTAACATACAAACTCCAGAAGATAAGCTAGATAACTGGGATCTTCTAAAAATTAAACACTTATGCTCATCAAAAGAATTCACCAAAAGAGTAAAAAGAACCTACAGAGAAGGAAAAAAAAAAACTGGCTATTAAAAATCAGACAAAGGTCTAATCTCTAAAATCTACGGGAAAATTCAACACCTCTACCACAAAAAAAACAAATAATGCAGTTAAAAACTGGGCAAAGGAAATGAACAGACACTTCACCAAAGACGACATTCAAGTGGCTAAGAAACACAAGGAAATGCTCACGATCACCAGCCATTAGAGAAACACAAATCAAAACCACAATGAGAGACCATCTCACATTACTAACACGAATCAAAAAAATAGAAAATAACAAACATTGGAGAGGTTGCAGGAAGACTGGAACTCTTATGCAATGCTGGTGGGAATGCAAAATGATACAACCATTTTGGAAAATGATATGGCGCTTCCTTAGAAAGTTAGAAATAGAAATACCATACAATCCAGCAATCCCACTCCTACGAATATATCCTAGAGAAATAAGAGCTGTCACACGAATAGACATATGCACACCCATGTTCACTGCAGCACTGTTCACAATAGCAAAAAGATGGAAACAACCCAGATGCCAATCAACAGATGAATGGATAAACAAACTATGTTACATACATACAATGGAGTATTATGCAATGATAAAGAACAATGATGAATTTGCGAAGCATCTCACAACATGGATGAATCTGGAGGGCATTTTGCTGAGTGAAATAAATCAGTCACAAAAGGGAAAATATTGTATGACACCACTACTATAAAAACTCATGAAAAGGTTTACACACAAAAGAAACAATGTTTTGATGGTTACGAGGGAGGAGAGGGGTAGGGATGGAAAAACACTAAATAGACAATAGATAAGTGGTAACTCTGGTAAAGAGTAAGACAGTATACAATACTGGGGAAGCCAGCACAATTTGTTCAGGGTAAGGTGATGGATGCTCCATGGACAAATCCAAACTCCCTTAGGGACCAAATTACTGGGCTGATGGCTGTGGGAACTATGGTCTCAGGGAACATCTAGCTCAACTGGCATAACATAGTTTATAAAGAAAATGTTCTACCTCCTACTTTGGTGAGTAGTGTTTGGGGTCTTAAAAGCCTGTGAGCGGCTATCTAAGATACTCCAGTGGTCTCACTCCTTCCGGAGCAAGGGAAAATGATGCAAATTAAAGACATAAGGAAAAGACTAGTCCAAAGGACTAACAGACCACAACTACCATGGACTCTACCAGACTGAGCCCAGTACAACTAAATGGTACCTAGCTACCATCACTGACTGCTCTGACAGGGATCCCAATAGAGGGTCCCAGACAGAGCTGGAGAAAAATGTAGGACAAAATTTAAGCTCACAAAAAGAGACCAGATTTACTGGCCTAACAGAGACCGGAGAAACCCCAAGAGTATGGCCCCCAGACACCCTTTTAGCTCAGTAATGAAGTCACTCTGGAGGTCCACCATTCAGCCAAAGATTAAACAGACCCATAGGACAAAACGAGACTAAAGGGGCACACCAGCCCATAGGCAAGGAATAGAAGGCAGGATAGTACAGGAATGCTGGTAATAGGAACCCAAGATTGAGAAGGGAGAGTGCTGACATGTCATAGGGTTGTTAACCAATGTCATAAAACAATATATGCACTGTTTAATGAGTGGCTAGTTTGTTCTGTAAACCATCTAAACTACAATTTTAAGAGACACACACACAATAAGAGAATGAAAAGACAAGCCATACACTGGGAGAAAATATTTGCAAGTAATATACTTGATAAGGAGCCCTGATGGCACAGTGGTTAAGAGTTGGGCTGCTAACCAAAAGGTCAGCAGTTCGAATCCACCAGCGGCTCCTTGGAAACACTACGGGGCAGTTCTACTCTGTCTATAGGATTGCTATGAGTTGGAATTGACTCGACAGCAATGAGGTTTGTTTTATTTTCGTTTTGTTTTATTCCCGATAAGGGATTTGTATCTAGAATAAACAAGTCTCAGGAGTATATATTAAAAAAACAATTAGAAAAATAGCCAAAAGATCTGAACAGGTACTTCACTAAAGAACATAAAGATGGCAAATAAGCACACGAAAAGATGCTTAACATCATTAGTCATTAGGAAAATGTAAAATAAAACCACAACAAGAATGGTTAAAAAACAAAAACAGACAATACCAAGCACTGAAGGGTATGTAGAACTGGAACTCTTAATACATTGCTGGTACAAACGCAGAAGAAAGCAGTTTCTTATAAAGTTAAACATATGCTAAGATATTCCAGCAATTCCACACCAAGTTAAATAAAAACTTAGGTTCACATAAAATTCTGTCTACTAATATTTATAGCAGCTTTATTCATAATTACCAAAAATTGTAAACAACATCAATACCCCTCAAATGAGTAATGGATAAAATGATGTACATCTATACAATGGAATTCTGGTCAGAAGTAAAAAGGAATAACTACTCATATACACAACAGCATAGATGAATCTTAAATGAATCATATTAAGTGAAAGAAGTCAGCCTCAAACGGCTACATACTGTATGATCTTACATATATGACATTCTGGAAAAGGAAAATCTCTAAGGTCAGAAAACACTTCAGTGGTTGCCAAATGCTGAGGGCTGGGAAAGGGACTGACTACAAAGGGGCAGGAGGGAATTTTGCAGGGGGCGGGGGGAACTGTTTTATATCTTGATTGTGTTAGTGGTGGCCATAGAACTAGATGTATCTGTCAAAACCACAGAATTATACACTAACAGGGTGAATTTTACTGTATATAAATTTTACCTAAGTTAAAAAAAATTGTTATTAAACCAAGTAACACTAACAAAAAATACTCATATGCAAAAAAAGTTTAAAATAAGTGGCTGAGCCCATTTTGAGGAATTAAAAGTCTAGGCAGTTTAATCTCATGTTTTTGTTTGGTTTTATTTCTTGGGTAATAAAATGATAGTACATTTGACTCCCTAAAAAATACTTAAAACAAATACTTAACATAACAAATATTTATTATCTCACAAAGTTTCTGAAGGTCAAGAATCCAGGAGTGGCTTTGCTGAGTGGATCCAGCTAAGAGTCTCTCATGAGGTTCCAGTCAAGCTGTCAGCCAGGACTGTATTCTTCTCATAGCTTGACTGGGGCTGGAGAATCCCCTCCAAGTTGACTCACATGTTAATTGTTACTGAGTCTCAGTTCTTTGCTGGCTATCGCCTGGAAGTTTCCATTCTTTACTACGCTGACCTCTCCATAGGCCGAGTGTCCTCATGACATGGCAGCTGGCTTCCCCTAGAGCAAGTGATCCAAGAGACAGTGTCCCACAGTCTTTTACAATCTAATTATATAATCTCAGAAGTGACATACCATCACATCTGTCATACGCTACTGGTCACACAGACCAACTTTGTTACTATGTTGGAGGAGACTACACAAGGGTATAAATACCAGGAGGTGGGAATCACTGAAGACCATCTTGGAGGCTAACTACCTCAATAAACAAGAAACATATTAAAACAGACTCGACCTCAATAGTGATCAGATAAAAATAAATTAAAACTAGAGGCATCCTTGGTGATGGCTGCACAACACTGGAAATGTAATTAATGCCACTGAAACGTACACTTAAAAATGGTTAAAATGTATGACAACAAAAGCACAAGCAGCGAAAGACAAAACAGATAAATGGGACTTCATAAAAGTTAAATACTTTTGTT
>NW_004444032.1:2798183-2818211 GCF_000243295.1 Trichechus manatus latirostris | reverse complement strand
AAACCATATATCTTATAAGGGTCTATCCAAAAATTTATTAAAAAAAACCTTCCCAACTTCAAAACAAAAAGACAAACAACCCAATCAAAAAACAGGCAAAGGACTTGAACAGACATTTTCACCAAAGAGGATATTCAAATGGCCAACAAGTACATGAAAAGATGCTCAACGTCATTAGCCGTTACCTGTAACCAAACCCATTGCCACTGAGTCAATTTCGACTCATAGGTACCCTGTAGGATAGAGTAGAACTGTCCCATAGAGTTTCCAAGGAGCAGCTGGTGGATTTCAACTGCTGACCTTTTGGTTAGCAGCCACTCTCTTAACCACCACACCACCTGGGCTCCTATTAGCCATTAAACCCCAAAATCCATTGCTGTCGAGTCAATTCTGAGTCATAGCAACCCCTTAGGACAGAGTGGAACTGCCCCACAGGGTTTCCACGGAGCAGCTGGTGGATTCGAACTGCTGACCTTTTGGTCAGCAGCCGAACTCTTAACCACTATGCCACCACGGTTTCCAGAAATCCAAACCCATTCTGGTGGAGTTGACTTGGACTCATAGTGACCAGCGACCCTATAAGAGTAGAACGGCCCCATGGCTTTTGCAAGGAGCCGCTCTTAACCCCTGCGCCACCAGACTCCAAATATTCACACATTAGAGAGATGCAAATCAAAACTACAATGAGATATCACCTCATCCCTATCACAATGCCAATAATAAAAAATAAAAAAACAGAAAACAACATATATTGGTGAGGTTGTAGAGAAACTAGAACCTTTATCCATTAATGGTGGGAAATGTAAAATGGTGCAGCTCCTGTGAAAACAGTTTGGCAGTTCCTCAAACAGTTGAACACAGAACTACCATATGACCCAGCAATCCCAGTCCTAGGTAGCATACATACTTAGAAGAAGTAAAGGCAGGAACACAAACAGAAACCTGTATACGAATGTTCATTGCAGTACTTTTCACAATAGCCAAAATATAGGAACAATTGAAATACCCATCAACAGACAAATAGATAAGCAAAATGTGGCATATACACACAATGGAATACCATAAAGAGAAACGAAGTCCTGATGCATACCACAACATGCATAAGCCTTGAAAATATCATGCTGAGCCAAATAAGTCAGTCTCAAAAGGACAAATGATGTATGATATCACTCATGAAATAAGTAAATATACAGAAACCAAAAATTATTAGTGGTTACCAGGGGTGAAAACGAGGGGAGAAGGAGGAGTTTTTGCTCAGGGTGCACTGAGTTTATGTTAATGGTGGTGGAATGATGCAGAAAAGGTGAGAATGACTGCACAGCTTGAAGAATGTAATCAACGTCACTGAATTGCACATGTAGAAACTGTTGAGATAGCATATGGTTCGTTAAGTATGTTTTCAATACAATTTTCAAAAAATGGTTAAAATGGCAAATTTTATCTTATATATATTTTACTGCAATTAAAAAAAAACCTAAAGGTAGACTATTTAAAGATAATTTTAAGCGTTGACAGGCATGTAGGGAAATGGAGGTACTCATGTACAACTGGTGGGACGGTAAGTTGGTACAGTCACTCTGAAAGACAATTTGATAATATTAAAATTAATAATGCACAATGCACTTTCAATTATGGCAACATGAAAAAGCTGGAAAATCCTCTCCCTGCAAAAACAAATAAAACTGGACAATATAGCCAAACAACCATTCCAAGGCTCTAGAAATTGATGAAAAGCAAACAAGACATTGACATATGCAAGTCACAAAACTTGACACATGGAAACTCACAAAATGACTGAAATCATATAAACCATGTTCTCCAACCACATGGAATTAAATTATAAGAACAACCGGAAGAAATGTGGGGAATCCCCAAATATTAGGAAATTACACAACATACTTCTAAATAAACCATGAGTAAAACAAATTACAAGGGAAATTAAAAAATATTTTGAAGTGAATGAAAATGAAACACAACATATCAAAATTTATAGGATGCAGCTAAAGCAGTAATTAGAGAAAAATTATAGCTTTAAAAGCTTATATTAGAAAGGAAGAATAATCTAAAATCAATAATCTAGGCTTCTACCTCAAAAAAAAGAGAGCAAATCAAACCCAAAGTAAGCAAAAGAAAGGACATAATAAACACCACATCACAGTAGAAAGCAATGAAGTCCTGGTGGTACAACAGTTAAGCACTGGGCTGCTAACCAAAAGGTTGGCAGTTTGAACCCACCCAACAGCTCTGTAGGAGAAAGACCTGGCAATCTGCTTCCATAAAGACTATAGCCTATAAAACCTATGGGACAGTTCTACTCTTATGAGTTCTACTCGTTATGAGTCTAAATCAACTTGATGGCACCTAACAACAACAGAAATCAATGAAACAGAAAGAGAAGGGGGAAAAAGAAAATCAATTAATACAAATTGGGTCTTAGAAAAGATCAACAAAATTGAAAAATCTTTACCTAGATGGACCAAGAAAATAAGAAGACACAAAATAATAAAGTCAGAAATGAAACAGAACCTACATAAATGAAGTATTATGAAAGAATATTAAGAATAACTTTATGCCAACAGATAATTCAACTAAAATGAAATGGATAATTTCCTGAAAGACACAAATTACCAAAATTGACTAAAAAATAAATAGAAAAACTAATAGATTTATAACAAGTAAAAAAATTCAATTAATAATTGCAAATCTTCCCACAAATAGAGGCCCATATGCATATGGCTTCACTTATGAATTCTAACAATAATTTAAGGAAGACAGAATACCAATCCTACAAAAACTGTTCCCAAAAATATAAGATGGAAAACTTCCTAAACTCACTCTATGAGGCTAGTATTACCCTGATATCAAAGCTACAAATAAGACATAACAAGATAAGAAAATGTCATGAACACAGATGTAAAAATCTTTAATAAAACATTAAGAAACCAAATCTAGCAACATGTAAAAAGGATTATACACCATGACCAGATGGAATTTATCTTACAAATGCAGTTGGTTTAACATCCAAAAAAATCTATTAATGTAACATACCATTATTAATAAAGGACAAAAACCACATGATCATGTCAACAGATGCAGAAAAAGCATTTGACAAAATCAAATACTCAAGAAATTCTCAAAAAACTATGAAAATAAGGGAAATTCCTCCACCTGACAAAAAGCATGTACGAAACAGCTGTAGCTAACATCATATGTAACAGTGAAAAACTTAATACTTTCTCCTTAAGATGGGTAACAAAGCAACAATATCTCCTCTCACTTCTCTAATTCAACACTGTACTGAAGATTCCAGCCAGTGTAATATGGCAAGAAAAAGAACTTAATAGCATACAGATTTAAAAAAAAAGGGAGAGAGAGGAGAAGGACAGCTCTTGCTAGAGTTTCCGACATTGTCATTGTCTTAGTTATCTAGTGCTGCTATAACAGAAATACCACAAGTAGATGGCTTTAACAGACAGAAATTCATTTTCTCACAGTTTATGAGGCTAGAAGTCCAAATTCAGAGCACTGGCTCTAGGGGAAGGCTTTCTCTCTCTGTTGGCTCTAGGAGAAGGTCCTTGTCTCTTCTTCCTGGTTCCCTGGAGATCTCCAGGTGGCCTGACTCTATCTTCCTCCATCTCTGCCTGCTGGTTTGCTTGTTTAATCTCTTTTACATCTCAAAAGAGATTGACTCAAGACAAACCTACACTAATCCTGCCTCATTAATATAACAAGACAACCCATTCCCAAATGGGATTATACCTACAGGCATAGAGGCTAGGATTTACAATTGGCAGACACAATTCAATCCATAACAATCATCATCATAAAACTGTATTTACTTGCAGATGACATATATATATGTAGGAAATCCTAAGAAATTGTGGAAAAACTACTAAAACTAATAAGCAGGTTTAGCAAGGTTGTAGAATACCAGATCAATAAAAGTCAACTGTATTTCTATATATCAGCAGCCAAAAATCTGAAGATAAAATTGAGAAAACAATTGCATTCACAATAATATTTTTTAAAAAGGAATAAACCAAAACCCACTGCCATTGAGTCGATTCCTCAAGAATAAATTTAAAAAAAAAAGACCTGTACACTGAAATGACAAAACATTGCTGAGAAAAATTAAAGAAGATCTAAATAAATGGAGATGGGAACTGCTTCCAAATTAATCTATGGATTTAACACAATCCCTATCAAAATAGCAGCAATGTTTTTTTCCCCTAGAAAGGGACAAACTGAACCTAAAATGTATGTGAAAATCCCAAGACCCAGAATAGCCAAAACAACTTTGAAAAAGAACAGAGTTGGCGGTCTTAACATTTCTTGATGTCAAAACTTACTATAAAGCTACAGAAATCCAGACAGTGTGGTACTGGCATAAGGACAGACATAAAGATCAATGGAACAGAATAGATAACTCAGAAATAAAACCTTACATTTATACTTAATTGATTTTGGACAAAGATGCCAATGCAATTCTTTAGGGGAAAGAATAGTCTTTCCAATAAATGGTGCTGGAACAATTACACATCCATGTGCAAACACAAAACAAATTAAAGCAGATGCTTACCTCATACTATACACAAAAATCAACTCAAACTGGATCACACAGTTACATATAAGAACAAAAGTGATAAAACTTTTTGAAGAAAACATAGGATAAAAATTTTTGACACTTAGGGTTAAGCAAAGATACTTTAGATATGATACTAAAGCCCAATCCATAAAGGAAAAAGTTGATAAATTGGACTTCATAAAACTAAAAACTTTCATTCCTTGAAAGGCACCATTAGAAAATAAAAAGATAAGTTACAGACAGGGAGATAACATTTCTAAATCATATATCTGATAAAAAAAAGTTTTATCCAGAGTATCACATAAACTTAAAACTTAATAATAAGAAGACAAATAACCCAAATTTTAAAATGGGCAAAAAGTTTGGATACTTCAACAATGAAGATATGTGAATGGCTAAAACTCACATTAAAAGATCTCAACACCATTAGGCATTACAGACATGAAAATTAAAACAATGAGATACCACTCCATACCAAGATTAAGGAACTTTCTAAAGTTGATCTGTTTTAGAAAAGGGTAGGATGGAAGGTGAGGATCTGGAAACTGATTCCCTTAAAACCATCTTTACTGACATGGAAAGCTTTTGTGTACCTCCAGTGTTAAGTGTACCCTATTTGAAGGCCACTGGCATAAAAGAAAAATAATTTGGTGACTTAGAAAGTATTTGGTTAATAGGATTTGGTGACTGGAAAGGAGTTGGGCGTGAATGAGGTGACACGGAAAAGGAAAAAGTACTTGGGGCTGGGAAACGAGCTAAGGGGTGGCAGTGGAGAGGAAGGAGAGCTCTTGATAGTTTCCGACATCATCATCATCAATTATAATTCTGACAGTCCCTAGCACTGGCAAGTAGAACACAGTGAGGAAGATATACTCAGGCAACACCCAAGGTGTTTTCATCATTTGATTGACTTCCACACAGCCTCCCTGTCCCAGCCCAAAATGACTAAAAAGGACCATGGCCAGGAAAGTCCCCCACATCTCCCTTCAAGCATTCACATCTAGAGACTGTCTGCAGCAACAAACATGCAAAGCAGAGACTGCAACAAGCAGAGCTGATCATCCCACCCTGTTGTACTCAAATGATAGCATTGGTCACAACGTAATCACAACTGTTTGTTTACATGTCTACCCTCTTCCCCCTCCAACTAAAGACTGTGACTTCTTTAAAGCCAGAGACATTAAATTTCTTATTCTTCTTTAGATCCTCAGCACTTACTACAGTGCCTGGAATATAGTGCCTAGCCAATAAACGTTCAAATGGAAGACTTGGTTAACACTGTAGATACAAACTACAACCCTACACTTTCTATGTCTTCATCTAAACAAGACTATTCTGACATACTGTGGGCAGCAAATTATTGTAAAAAATATTTTTTCTGATCTGTAATTAAGACCCTCATATGCAACACATGGGGTCACCATGGCTGTGAATCAACAGCAAGAATTTTTTTTTTTAAATACATCTAATAACTATATGTTGTTGTTGTTGTTGTTGTTAGGTGCCATTGAGTTGGTTCCAACTCACAATGACCCTACATACAATAGAACAAAACAGTGCCAGGTCCTGTGCCATCCTCAAGATCCTTGCTATGTCTGAGCCCATTGTTGCAGCCACTGTGTCAATTCATCTCATTGAGAGTCTTCCTCTTTTTAGCTGACCCTCTACCAAGTATGATGTCCTTCTCCAGGGACTGGTCCCTCCCGATAACATGTCCAAAGTATGTGAAATGAAGTCTCACCATCCTTGCTTCTAAGGAGCATTCTGGTTGTACTTCTTCCAAGACAGATTTACTCGTTCTCTGGCAGTCCATGGTATATTCAATTTTCTTTCCCAACATCATAATTCAAATATATCAATTCTTCTTTGGTCTTCCTTATTCATCGTTCAGCTTTCGTATGCATATGAGGCGACTGAAAATACCATGGCTTGGATCAGGCGCACCTTAGTCTTCAAGGTGACACCTTTGCTTTTTAACACTCTAGAGATGTCTTTTACAGCAGATTTGCCCAATGCAATGCGTCGATTTCTTGACTGCTGCTTCCATGGGCGTTGACTACGGATCCAAGTAAAATGAAATCCTTGACAACGTCAATCTTTTCTCCATTTATTATGATGCTGCTTGTTGGTACAGTTGTGAAGATTTCTGTTTAATGTTGAGGTGTAATCCATACTGAAGGCTGCAGTCTATGATCTTCATCAGTAAGTGCTTCAAGTCCTCTTCACTTTCGGCAAGCAAGGTTGTGTCATCTGCAATCACAGGTTGTTAATGAGTCTTCCTCCTATCCTGATGCCGTTCTTCTTCATGTAATCCAGCTTCTCTGATTATTTGTTCAGCGTACAGATTGAATAAGTATGGTGAAAGGATACAACCCTGACGCACACTACGCAGTATCCCCTTGTTCTGTTCAAATGATTGCCTCTTGGTCTAAGTATGGGTTCCTCACGAGCACAGTTAAGTGTTCTGGAATTCCCATTCTTCGCAATGGTATCCATATTATGATCTACACAGTCAGATGCCTTTGTATAGTCAATAAAACACAGGTAAACATCTTTCTGGTATTCTCTGCTTTCAGCCAGGATCCATCTGACATCTGCAATGATATCCCTCGTTCCACATCCTCTTCTGAATTCAGCTTGAATTTCTGGCAGTTCCCTGTTGATGTACGGCTGCAACTGTTTTTGAATGATCTTTAGCAAAATTTTACTTTTGTGTGATATTAATATTTCAATAATTTCTGCATTCTGTTGGATCACCTTTCTTTGGAATAGGCATGAATATGGATCTCTTCTGGTTGGGTGGCCAGGTAGCTGTCTTCCAACTTTCTTGGCATAGACAAATAAGCACCTCCAGTGCTGCATCCGGACGCTGAAACATCTCAATTGGTATTCCGTCAATGCCTGGAGCCTCAGTTTCATCACTGCCTTCAGTGCAGCTTAGAATTCTTTCTTCAATACTATCAGTTCTTGATCATATACTACCTCCTGAAATAACTGAATGTCAACCAATTCTTTTTGGTACAGTGTATTCCTTCCATCTTTTTTCGATGCTTCCTGCGTCATTCAATGTTTTGCCCATAGAATCCTTCAATATTGCAACTTGAGGCTTGAATTTTCTCTCAGCTTGTGAAGTGTTGAGCACGTTCTTCCCTTTTGGTTTTCTAACTCCAGGTCTTTGCACATGTCATTACAATACTTTACTTTGTCTTCTCAAGCATCCCTTTGAAATCTTCCGTTTAGCTCTTTGACTTCATCACTTCTTCCACTCACTTTAGCTACGCTAGGTGCAAGAGCAAGTTGCAGAGTCTCTTCTGACATCCATTTTGGTCTTTTCTTTCTTTCCTGTCTTTTTAATGTCCTTGATGTCATCCCATAACCAACTCGTCTGATGTTCAGCCATTAGTGTTCAATGCATCAAATCTATTCTTGAGATGGTCTCTAAATTCAGGTTGGATATACTTAAGGTCATACTTTGGCTCTCGTGGACTTGTTCTAATTTTCTTCAGCTTCAATTTGAACTTGCATTTGAGCAAGTTCATCTATCTATCATCTTCAAAGAAATGGCTACATAAAAAAATGTGCTATAGAGGGGAAACCCGTGGACTAGACAGAAACTAGACAACCTGGTTCTGGCTAGTACTACTGACTCCAGATATGTCTTGTCTGGCTTTCAGTTTCCTATTCATAAAATGAAAGGCTTAGAGTACAACCTGTAAGTACCCTTCAAATGCTAATGTTCTAAGGATCTTTGATATATGAGTGTTTCACCAATGATCAATCAGGAGATGGGGGACATGTCACATGCTGAGTATTCCTATCATTTTGGTTCCACTTTGTCTGAGATAAAAATAAATTATCCTGTCAACATTTATTCAGTGCTTCAATTCTATGGTCAAAATTAAATAAGCACCAAAAAAGAATATCCTTTAGAAATTAGGAACTTGACATTACATTTCTAAGGGCTCAACTTTTGCAGCCAGCACTTTATCACACAACATAGGCATCAACACAATAAACAAACCATAAGCTTACCTGCCAGGAAACTGCTCCCAAAATCGCTGTTGCAAGAAGACTAAAGAAAATTAACTGCTCAGAAATTAAGCAAAAATGTCGCATCCCTTTGGATGCCATGATTCTATCAAGGCTATTGTTATCTGCTCTGTGGGTAAAATATACTTTATGGCAGTCATTCAATTTGGTATGGAATCCCCAAAGAGTTAAAAGAAAAATAATATGGCAAATCATCCAGAAAATTCCAAAAATGGAAAAGCCTGGTATTACAAAATACCAGAGATGAGTGTCTCTAAGTTTAAATGCTGAAAGAATAAAAAACGTAAGCTCAATCATTCCAGTGAAAACGACAGAAAGTCTTCTGCAAATTCTTCCACGGTACAAAAAGGGTTTCCACCTTTCAGTTACTGAAAGTCCACTAAAATAGATGTCAAGGAAAGGATCCGTTATCAGGCAAATAAAAAAACATGCAAAAGCAACTGGATTTTTGGGAGTTTCCAATGAGGAGAAAAACAACAAGACCCCAAAAATAACTAAGTTTGGAATCGCTAGGAAAGACTTCATTCTCAGGTCAATAATCAGCATGGCCAAAGCTACAACAAGTAAAATGATACTCAGAGACTTCTCCACCAACATAGTTGTGCTGGCAATGGCAAATCCAACAAGCTCCAGAAATTCAACTGTGGTAAGTAAGGTCGGTCGATGACGGACATAACCAGAAATTCTCTCTACCAAAGCACATAATATCCTTAATACAATGGAAGTTAGAAGCAAATATTTGGTTGATTCTTCTTTCACATCGTTTTTAAAGGATGAATTATCAAGAAAACATAGGAGGCCAAGCAAGAATCCAAACCAAAGATTGGAGAGACTTAAACTTGCTGCTTCCATTGAAAAATAATAATAAAGTATGCTGGCAATTCCAAGAACAAAAAGACCAAGGATAAAAATGACCAAAATTAAGGAATTTGCTGTTTTTTCCCATCTTAAATAAAGACCTAAGCATATAGCAACCAATAAATTGATTCTGGCTAAATAGCCAAGGTACCGCACTGAAGAATGCATGTTCACTTCTCTATTTACTTCTTCCAGTCTTGTCATTGCTAAATAGAGACAATGACTAAAGCAGTAACGCAGTGATTTACACATGTAATCTGGCAATTTGGGCTTTCTCCCCACGTTACAAAAATTAACTGCTTGTATTTCATCCAGCCAATCTGATGTATCTGTAACTTCTATTTCAACATTTTCTCAGGTGGAATTTTTGTTTATAATGATCTAAAAAAAAAAAAAAAGAAAAATCATATTTCAGTGTGCATTTTATACATTTTAGCTCACATATGCGTCCTCCTTGTACAAAATAATAAGTGAAAAATACAGAAACCCAATTTAAAATCTGCATTTGCATATATCTTAATGATAAGTGCCTCTGGCTTAAAAACTTGGTAGTTTACCCAAACGAGCATGTGCCTTCTACTCATCGTATACTAAGACTGCATGATGAAACCACCATCAATGGAACTGTTCTTCTGGACATGGCGAAGAATTCACCTAATCCATTCTTATTCTAATATCTGGTTTTCCAACATCATGCAGATATGAGATGTTGAACTTAGCTTAGATTGTAGCAGATGGCTCTGGCATGATTGAAATCTACTCAGCTCTTACATGGAATGAGTAACTTCATCATTACTTCTAATTTGAAAAGCACCATTTTACAGTAATAGTGACCATTACTACCTGCCTAAAATCCTTTTTCACAAAAAAAAAAAAAAAAAAACCCAAACCAAACCTGTTGTCATCTCATAGCAACCTTATAGGACAGAGTAGAACTGCCCTGTAGAGCTTCCAAAGGGTGGCTGGTAGATTTGAACTGCTGACCTTTTGGTTAGCAGCTGAGCTCTTAACCACTGCATCACCAGGGCTCTTTTTTTACAAGTAGCTCTAAAATACTATAAATTCTTAGTCTTTACAATGTTTAATAAACTTACTAGAAGTAAAGTTTAATTGCATTAAAGTTAACTCAGTCTCTAATGCTGACCATAATTCTCCCTGTACTTTTACCTCTAGTATAATAAATTTCTTTACCAAACCTTCTTTCCAAATCTAATCTCTCTGTAGCAAACCAATTCCTGAACTTGCCAGTCAAAATCCAAATACAGGAACAGGAATGCTGACCAATAGTTATTATAAAGTAAATTAAGACCTTTAGAATTCTACTCAAAAAAACAAACAACTTACCACACTGATTATCTGTTAGAGGACCCAGATAATTATTACAACCTTAAGTACACACTGATACTGGTAAGCAAGTCCATGAGTTACACTTAAAACATGATAATGTTGATATAGGTGTGATATTAAAAAAAAAATTCAGTGCACTCCAGATTATCATTTCCTCACACTTAAGTAAAAGATAAACCAAAATATTATTTAAAAAATATTACTATTCAAAAATTATCTAGCTATCTATGAGATAATTCTTCAAAATTTTCTGGCATACTGCTTCAGAAAAACTGATCTATTATAACAGCTATGGTCACAGTGAATATCCCAGGAGAACTCAACCAGATAAAAATTCAAAAAGAAACTGTGATCAGTTTATATATACTTTCTTAAAAACAGGATGCTAAAAGGAAGACCCAACAATCATACAACCTTGAAATTAACCCTAAATTACCCACTAAGCTGGAGAAGAATGTCATTGAATCAACTTAAGGGTCTCTGATGGGTTCTAAGTGTCATTACTAACTCTACTTCTATAAGTTCAACAAGCATATTTTTAAAGCTAAATCTAATTATCTAAGTATTCTAATTGATTTTCCTCAATTGCATTTTCATTCAGTATTTTCTTACTAAAGATACCACACCAAAACACTCAAAACCAAACCCATTGCTGTCAAGTCGATTCTGACTCATGGCCACCCTCTAGGACACAGCAGAACTGCCCCATAGGGTTACCAAGGGGGGGCTGGTGGATTCGAACCGCCGACCGTTTAGTTAGCAGCTGAGCTCTTAACCACTGTGCCACCAGATACCACACTCTTTAAAAAAATGTCTTCCTTTGGCATAGTTTGGTTTATCTTTTACTTAAGTGTGAGAATGATAATCTGTAGTGCACAGAATTCTTTTAAAAATATCACTCCTGTATGTTATGTAATCATTCAACAAACGTGTTGGAATACATATCCTCAAAGGGCTGATGGTACCGTCTTAGTTCAGACTACTGAACACTCTAAACTTATGAGGCATCCTTCTTGTTTCCCTGGTCAACACTTCACCATTCTCCGTGCTATTCAAACCTCTTTTCCCTCTCCTCACACCCGACCCCACTTCCCACCACATTCTCACCAAATGACTTTGCCTCCTACAGAGTCATCAGAAGGGAGTTAACCTGAGTTTCCAACACTACAAATCCACCTCTACCAACATTTCCTGATACAAGGAAAGAAGGATGTCCCTTTCCTATCTAAGGGAAAATCTTTTGGCCGTACTATGTATCTCCTTCCCTTCTGCCTCCTCCAGAACCTCACTCTCCCTCCTTTCTCTTCAAACTCTCCCTCTGCTCTAGTTCTTATCCATTAGCACTTAAACATTTGTAAATCTCTTTTTTGAAACGATCCAAAAAAGAAAAAAACAAAACCCAGAAACAAACACAACACTTCCTCATCCCCATCTCCTCTTCCAGGTTCAATCTTCTATCCTTCTCTTGACAGCTAATATTTGGCTGCTTCACTTCTCACCCACTCACTTCTCAAACCACTAAACAGTGGTTCCCAACACAAAATGGTAAACTGCTCTGTCAAGGTCTGAAATGACTTGTACATTCCTAAATCCAGCTGGCACCTTTTACTCCTTTTCTGCTCATTCTTCAAACAACCGTTGACACGGTTGTTTAAAGAATAACTCCTCCTACCTTCTAAAACCTTTGCTTCCCTTGGCTTCTAAGGACTAGTCTTGAGATTTTCTTTCTAACTCATTAGTCTCTCCTTCTCAGTCTCCTTACAGGTTCTCCATTCTCAACCTATCTTTGGATATTTGCTCCTAAGCCGAGGCTCTTCTCTCGCTACACACTTTCTCTGAGCAATCTCATCTACTTCCATGTCTTCAATTACTATCCCTCTATTTACACACATACATTAATTTACCCAATAGGAATAAAGGCAACGGCTCTGTTCTGCACTCTTTGTAGAGGCAAAAACCTGGAAACAAAGTAAATGTAAACGTGTAAATAATAAAGTATGATACATCTATATCATGGAATATATGATGCCACCTTCTAATGAGCAAAAAACAATTTGGAAAATAATTGTTTTTAATGGCCAATTTACAAAAGTCTTTCCCCACTCTGAACTGTTTAAAAGACAAATAGCCTAAATCAGAGACCAAAGCAAGCATTACAATCCTTTTCAATTGGTCTGCCATCATTTATGATTCTTCCATGGGAAATTACTTGAGAGGCAGATAAAAGTGTGTCTGTATAGAGCACAGAAGAGTCAATCTACATACAGGAAACATTAACTAATAACTGACATGAAACCTCATATACTACTCTAACCCTCTTCTCTGTCACTTCCTGCATTTAATCCTCAAGTCCTGTTCATTCTACTTCCTAAACACCTCTTAAACGTTTCTACTTCTCATCACCAAGGTCATTATCCTAGTTTTGGCCACCATCTCCAGCTTGAACGTCTCCCTGTATCCACTCTTGTCCTTCTGCAAGAAGTGCTCTTTTTAAAACCAAAATCTGTCACGTCACTGCTGTGTAAAGTCCTCCAATGGTTTCCCATCACCCTGAGTGATAAAGTCTAAACTCTTAACATGCTTTACAAAGTCTTCCACTTTTGACCTCACTAACTCTCCTGCCTCATCTCTTACCATTCTTCCTCTCACACTTGTATTCCAGCCATACTGACCTGCAATTCTGAACTGCAAAAATGCTACTCCCTCTCTAGGTACACTCCTTTCCCTCCACCTGGCCCCACGCTACTTCTCACACCAGGCTTACTCCTACTCTTCAAGTCTCAGCTGAAATTATTGTTTTAGGGAGGTCTCCCCTGACTCATTATATGACTCCTACTTCCTCTATAAAAGCAAAATATTCATCATCACTTGTTTAATGCCTGCACTCCCCCACTAGATCACAAGGTCTCTGAGGGTCTGTCTTCAATGCTGAATTCCCAGGGTCTAGTAGAAAGTCTGGCATGAAGCAGGCATTCAACAAATACTTGAAGAAATAAAAGACTAATACAGAAATAAGTACATTTAATAATAATGGTTCTCAGTTATCAATTATTAATGCACAATGAGGATAAATAACTCATCTAATATCCCACAGCTAATAAACAGTAAAGCTATGGGAAATTCCATGAGTGAGTGGTTGCTGTTTCTCTCTCGGACTTACTCCAGCCTTCACAGTTACAGCTTCACCCAAATTCCTCCAAACCAGTAATGTCTCATTCCGTGCCCTACCTCTAGGGAATGGCTCACTAAGTTGTCCAAGCCACACCATATCATTTGCATCATCTTTCGACTAAGAAACTATTTCTGTCCCATCTAGGGGAAGTGGCAAAAGCTGAAAGATACTGAGAAGCCAGGGTCGGGAAATTCCACTGCTTCAGTTCTACTTGAACTCAAGATAATAACTTCTGGGATCATCTTATACGAGGAGAATGGCACCTTAAATATTAAATCTCTCAGCAATAGCGCAGCAATAGCCATTTTTCTCCCATTCTCCCTCCTTCTAGGGACAGGTGGGGAGGCCTGAAATACAGCCTGGTTGTCCTCGATACCCCCCTGTACTACGGGAGAAGCGACCACAACGGGGCGCCAAGCTGAGAGGGGAACCTTGGGGCATAAAGCACGCGCCCCGACATCCTTCCGCCCCCACCGTCAACTTCTCTCGGGGCAGGTATCCCTTCCCCCGCCCCGAGGCCAGCTGGGCGGAGCTTGGGGCCCGGACCAAGCCGAGCCCTGGGCGGTGTCTGTGCAAGGGTCTCGCTGCACGGCCGTTCACCCCGTGGCCCCCCTACCTGACTCGGCCGCCACCACCAACGCTTCCTCAAGCCTCGGAGTCTATTCCGGGGCCAACTGAGTAAAGGGGGACCTTGGGACTGAGCCTGCGGCTCGGAGAGGGGAGACGGCACGCCAGGGGGATCAGTGTCCCGAGGCCACGGGCACTAGCACAGGCCAGTCTCGCTAGAAACTTTCTCCGTTACCGGCACTGCCGCGGCCGCCATGTTCCCGCCGCCGAATCCGCAGCGGTACGGAACGCTGCCGGGGCCAAACTGCCTAGTGCGCTTCCTTGCCGAGGCCGGTCCTCATCACGGCCTCCCTCCCCGCTCTAACCAGCCGCTGGGCCGCGAAGCCAGGTGCGTCCGGCCGTGCGTGGGCGCGAGCGGCTCCACCCCGCCGCTGGGTGACCCCAGGCCTCCGCTGGCTCCCGGGACCTGGCATCAGGGGCGAGGAATAGGAGCGGAAAGACAAGCAAGGATCAGGCTGTCCGTATTCATCAAACGTCCAGGCCGCTGCCTCCAGCTGGACCGAAACTGGGGCAGGATGGGCGGGACTTCCCCACGTGGACTGTAAATACTGCGGAGGCTTTGCTGCTTTTTAATACATAGCTGTGTGCCCATTGACTAGCTAAAGCCCAAGCCCCTCAGGCTCGCCTTCTGAGCCCTTCTCGTCTGGGCCCAGCCTGCTTTTCTTATTAAGTCTCCCTTTAATCCACTACCTGGGCCTTCACTCCGTGGAGAACACTTCGCTCCTCCAGCCTTGGTCATCCATGCCCCCTTCCCACCCCAACTCTTACACTTTCACCAGACTCCTATCCTCAGGGTCCTTCAGTCTCTAGGGACGATTCTCATTTGTATTCTGAACGCACTGAATACACGGAAGAAGATACTGGGAAGCAGTGTTTCATCATGGCTGTAGAACTGGGATAGTCTTGGGATTTGAATCCTGGTTCCTCGCCTTCCTATCTATGTATAATCTCGGTTTCTCCAGCTATAAAATAAAATAACAAAACCTTCCTTGCAAAGTTGTTGTGAATATTCAGTGATAATTTTTTTTTTTTTTTTTTTTGTTAGTATAGGGTAGGCCACTCAAGTCTGAGCTTCCTTTTCCTCTCCAAGAAGCCCTGCCGGCCCGCCTGCGCCTTCTAACCCCACCATCATTTCCTACTGCATAGGCAGGACAGTTAGCCTCTGTGAGCCCCAGTTCCTTACATGTAAATAGCACGCTTATAATACATACCTTACAGGATTGTTGTAAGGATTGAATGAGCTCATGTCTCTAAGAAATCCTCAAAACTCTTAGGTGGTTTTCCAAAATTCTTTTCTAGGTATAGACAAGAAGTTGTGTAGTCTGGCCCCTTTTTGCTTCCAACTGGACCTCCCACCAGACTCCCCTAGCTCTCTGCACCCAGCCTGCTTTCATTTCCTCAAATGCAGAGACACTGCCTGGTTTTGTTTAGCATTAAGTAATCCTCGCATAGTAACTGATCCGTAGTTATACATAGTTGGCACTTAAATATTTAGTACATAATAGGCCCTCGACAGTCACTAGTTTTCTTCTCTCCTCCCACTTAATCTTGTACTGTTGTTGTTGAGTCCAGTAGAGTCCATGCAGACTCATAGCCACACCATGTGACAGGGTTTCTTAGTCTGTAATCTTTACAGGAGCATATTGCCAAGTCATTTCTCCTGCAGAGTGGCTGGTAAGTTTGAACTAACGACCTTCCGGTTAGCAGCTGACCGCTTAACCATTGCACTAGCAGGGCTCCTTATCATGTATTAGAGTTATCTTTATATTTGTCCTGTTTCTCCTAATCAGTGCAATTTTCCATTTAACAAATGATAGGGGTGGGGTGGGCAGCACAGCCACAGGGATGAACCATTCTAGATTCCCATATGTAGATGAAAGTTTGAGTTAGATTTTTTCCAAACTCCATGCTAACTGTAAATGTGATCACTACTACCAAACTCTCAAATCTGTAGCTTTGGCTCTCTGGGGAATACCAATGTCATATTTCCAACTACTTGTTCGATATTTCTACATATTGTCATCACTTCCAATTCAATTACATTGAATATATATACATATATATTCCATATATTTCATTTTACTTGTATCCACAATCAATGCCTATAGAGCAGCAGTGAAGAAATCAAAGGACGTACTGCATTGGGCAAATCTGCTGCCAAAGACCGCTTTAAAGCGTTAAAAAGCAAAGATGTTACTTTGAGGGCTAAGGTTTGCCTGACCCAAGCCATGGTATTTTAAATTGCCTCATATGCATATGAAGCTGGACAATGAATAAGGAAGACTGAAGAAGAATTAATTCATTTGAATTATGGTGTTGGAGAAGATTATTGAATATACTATGGACTGCCAGAAGAACAAACGAATCTGTCTTGGAAGAAGTACAACCAGAAGGCTTCTTAGAAGCAAGGATGGTGTGACTTCATCTCACATACTTTGGACATGTTATCAGAAGGGACCAGTCCCTGGAGAAGGACATCATGCTTGGTAAAGTAGAAGGTCAGTGTAACAGAGGAAGACACTCAACGAGATGGATTGACACAGTGGCTGCAACAATGGGCTCAAACATAGCAAGGATTGTGAGGACGGCGCGGGACCAGGCAGTGTCTCGTTCTGTTGTACACAGGGTCAGTATGAGTCGGAAGCGACTCTGGCACCTAACAACAACAACAACATTCTATATATATATATATATATATATATATATACAGTTTTGTTTTGTTTTGAACCCCCCTTCCATGTTTGGGGAATTCCCCACCTTAAGAGCCTAGTGACTGAAGTTGAAATGCCAAATACTTGCTCAATCAATCATGTGCACCAGCTGGAATCTAGTGACTCAAAAAAGCAGGCACAGAAAGTCATGCTCCTTGGGGAAACTGCAGGAGTGTCGCAAGATAAACTCCTGCCACAGTAGTGAGAGTGGGTCTTGTGGTGGTATCCAGCATCTAGTATAGTGGTGTCAGTGGTACAAAATGCCTGTACTTGGCAACAGCAACCATGGAGTCCTCTCTGGAACAGCTCTATTGCCTGGTTTTTGGTTGTAATCTCTGGCCATGTAGATCCAAGCCTCAATCTCCTGCAATTCTCTGAGCTACCGTTAGTTGCTGTAGCGTTGATTCCAACTTATGACAACCCCATGTGTGCAGAGTAGAACTGCTCCATGGGGTTTTCAAGGCTATGACCTTTCGGAAGCAGATCGCCAGGCCTTTCTTCTGAAGCACCTCTGGGTGGATTAGAACCACCAACCTTTCAGCTAGTAGTTGAGTGCTTAACCATTTGCATCACCCAGGAACTCCTGAGCTACCCACTATCCTTTAATTTCTTTTCTGCTTAAATCTGCCACAGTTGTTTTCTGTGGCTCACCACAAGACTCCTCATTAAAACAGTGCTGTTTCATCTTCTACCTCAAATATGTTCTGCCTTGTGACCTTGAAGCCATTTTTTGATGCTTGTTATCTTTTCAGTATACTTTAGACTACTTCAGTGGGATATGTATGCGTTTGAAAGTTAACTTTAATCTGCACACTCCAGGGTGGTTAATTAGTATTTGAAAGGGACTAATCAGGAATCCTCACTACAGAGTCGGATGCACAAGTGATTCAAATATCACTATATAAGTCTGCACTAGACGTTCGATAATTAGCATAAAGGATTAGAAATAATTTTTCATTGTGGAAATGAGAGATACATGTCTGACTAAAAATACTGTACAGGCACCTCTGCCCTTGCATAAATGTGGTATAAAAATCTTCTGAGTCTAGCTGACTGATAGCCTCAGAATGGCTCCCTGAGTCTAGACAGATGTTTCGTCCTTTGCCACAAAAAAGAGGATTCTGTTACATGATACAAGTGTCACGTTTGCTTCAGAGTAAACTTTTCATTCAGGATGCCTAAAACAACAGAGAAAAAGGACTTCAACGTATTTACAGAACAATTGTATAGCTGTTTTTGTGCCTACTTGCTAAAAAATAAGGAGCCCTGGTGGCTCAGTGGTTAAAGCAATTGACTGCTAACCAAAAGGTCAGTGGTTCAAAGCCACCAGCGGCTCTGCAGGAGAAAGATGTGGCAGTCTGCTTCCCCAGAGACTGACAGCCTTGGAAACCCTGTGGGGTCTCTATGACTGGGAATCGACTCAACAGCAGTGGGTGGGTGTGTACTGGCATTCAATCTGAGGCTTGCCTCCATTATAGGACATCACCTAGTATCAGGAGAGGAGACATGCAGCTCTCATCAATCTTTAGTTGTTGAAGGCTACCAGTATTTACTAAAAGAACTTGACAATTGCAAAAGACACTGTGTTGTTCATTTACATCTGCCGTATTTCTTGCATTTATCATTTACATTCAACTTCCATCACTACTACCCTAGTTCAAGTCCTAACACCTTGACAAAACTGTTTTAATTCTCCTGGAATCCAGATTTCTGGGTTCACGGAATTGAGGTGATCCACCAAGGCCATTTGCCTTCAGGCGTCCTTTTGAACCTAAAGCCTTTAAGGAAGGTGTTCTCTCAAGTCACCTTAAAGTCAAACAACAGTCTAGTAAGCAGCTTAGTGGAGAAATTTTTGCCTTAGGCGTTGGGTTCTTTTGGAAAATTATCTATTTGCAGCCAACTTCTAGAAGCAGGAACTCCAGGGTCTGACTAGAGACTGGGTTTTAGGATGTATAAAATGTTCTTGGTGACTCTGTTTCTATAACCCACTGACTCTGAAACCCTGCACTGTGCTTTGATGCTGTCTCCTTGAGAAATTAACATAACAATGACCTATATCACCTGCTCTCACAGTCCCCTCTTTGAGGCCTCTTTCTGATATGTTTATGCTGCCTAATTCGAATCATATTTACTCACAATAAATACATTCTGCCACGCTAATTTTTGGTGTTTCTCTAAGCATTTGGGTTTTTGACAACTTGAATTACTTCAATAACTTCCCAGTCTAATCCATCACTGGCCCCATGACTGAGCAGCACTCTGTGTCACTTGTTGGGTGAAATCCAGCGACTTCCACAAGCTACAGAAAAAAGGCCAACCTCTCTAGTCCTCTAGGACCTATCTAAATCCTCTTTGCAGTCTTAATTTAACTGTTTACTCACGAGAGGCAAATGTAACAAAATAGCTTAAGCTTAAGTGAAGATGAAACCCTGAAGCTTTTGCCCTGAGATAATCTTTAAACCTTAAACCAAAAATATCCTCTGAACTTTTCTCAAAACCAAACAATAGCTTAATTAGCAAAGAATGTCTGCCTTGAGACTCAACATTGTGAAAATTCAATTCTACCCAAAGCAATTTACAAATACAACGCAATCCCGATCCAAATACCAACAACATTCTTCAAAGAGATGGAAAAACTAATCATTAACTTTATATGGAAAGGGAAGAAGCCCTGAATA
>NW_004444032.1:2767554-2796003 GCF_000243295.1 Trichechus manatus latirostris | reverse complement strand
AACGACATGTGTACTACTGTTTCATGAGAAACTATTTGTTCTGTAAGCCTTCACCTGAAGTACAATAAAATAAAAAAATAATAAAAAAAAAAGAATGTCTGCCTTGAGCATTGAGCTCTTTTAATATCTATCTATATGGGATCAAATTGGCAATAGCAACTTGAAAGATTAGATAGGAAACTTAGGGGGCAGTGAGTTTATGTTCATGGGGGAGGAACAACTCGGAAAAGAAGGGTGAGAATGGTATGCACAACTTGAAGAATGTAATCAATGTCACTGAATTGTTCATGTAGAAATTGTTGAACTGATGTACGTTCTGCTGGGTATATTCTCAACACCTATAAAAAGAAAATAAACTATTAAAAAAATCAGTTACTCTGTCTGAAATTATAGTATGGATTAAATAAGAAAATATCTGTACATCCTCTAGCAGAGTGTCTAACAAATACTAGTTTGTGCCTTTCCAACAACCCCCATCAATTTTCACTGTTCTCCAGATCTTGAAATTTAGGAGAAAAGCTCTAGGGAAAAGAGAATGAGAGTGAGTGCTCTAGCTCTAACCAGTCTTGCATACTTACTACTCTTAGCTGTTTGCTTTGTCAGTGCTGTGTGGTAGAATCTCTGGAGCAGCCTTAAAGTGTGGGAGCGAAGTGCAATAGAACCCAGCTTCACGTCCAGTTCTAAGTGAATGTTGTGAGGTCTTACTTGTGTGCCTTGCCATGAGTACCTCATAAACTGAACGAGTTTATTCATGACAAACCTGGATATTGCTCTGTGAATTTCTAAGATTAAAATCCTATGCGGCATCATGTGTGATAGAATGAAGTGTTGCCTGGTCCTGCACCATCTTCATGATCGTTGCCATGTTTGAGTCCATTATTGTGGCTATTGTGTAGTAACTTCCAGCCTAGAGTTCTCATCTTCCAGCACTATACCAGATGATATTCTTTTGTGATCCATAAAGTTTTCATTGGCTAATTTTCAGAAGTAGATTGCCAGGCCTTTCTTCCTAGTCTATCTTAGTGTGGAAGCTCTGCTGAAACCTGTCCACCATGGGTGACCTACTGGTATTTGAAATATCAGTGGCATAGATTGCAGTATCATAGCAACATGCAAGCCACTGCAGTATGACAAACTGACAGATGGGTGGTGGAACTGTTGTCTAATGCTACCCAAGTGTCTTAGTCATCTAGTGCTGCTACAGAAATACCACAAGTCAATGGCTTTAACAAACAGAAGTTTATTCTCTCAATCTTCCCCTGGATTAGGAGCTTCTCTGTGCAGGAACCCCTGGTCCAAAGGACACACTCTGCTCCCAGCGCTGCTTTCTTGGTGGTGGTATGAGGTCCCCCTGTCTCTCTGCTCACTTCTCTCTTTTATATCCCAAAAAAGCTTGGCTCAAGACAGAACCCAATCTTGTAGATTGAATCCTGCCTCATTAACGTAATTGCCGCCTATCCTACTTGATTAACATCATAGAGCTAGGATTTACAACACATGGAAAAATCACATCAGATGACAAAACAGTGGATAATCACACAGTACTGGGAATCATGGCCTAGACAAATTGATACACATATTTTTTGGGGACACAATTCAATCCATGACACCAAGTATCTAAAATCACCCTTCATGTCACTGAATTGAGTTTCAAATTAAAAATTATAATTCAAGGTCTGAGCTGGGTAATATTATGGCACACATTGGGGTCACATCCCATGCTAGGTGCTTTATACACATGTAATGCTCTTAACAACTCTGTCAGGGAGATATTATTGGCATCCCTACATTAAAAATGAGAAAATAGAAGCTTTGAGAGGTTCCGAAGTTTGAACAAGGAAGCTTAGCTTGTAGCAGACTTCACAGACCAGACTCGAATTCAGGTCTTGAGCACTTAATCAGGATATTATCCTCTTCTATATTAAGCAAGAGTCTAGTGGGCACTGAGCAACTAATGGACAATTCTGTTTGTCCACAGGATAGATATAGAGACACGCATTTATAATGATCTATTTTGCTATTGCCTGGCGCTGTTTATCCTGAAATTAGAAATATCATGGTCAGCTCCTGACTTCTGGCACATCCATAGCCAAGCACCTGGATATAAAACAGTGGCCAGGGACCCATTTCAGTGGCAGGAGATTTCAGGCTATGGTTATTGATGGTAGTGTAATGATCATAATAGTTGGAAGACCATCCATTCTTCAACACTTGCTTACACGCAGGCAAGGCCTGTGTGGTCCATGCCAGGAATGCCACCCAGCGGAGTTACTGCAGGCTAGGAAAACCTGTTGAAAATATAACCATGCTAATAAAAAACTCAAGGGAAGGATAAGTGGGCAGCATCCATGACAGGAGAAACAGATGATTCTATCATATGTTCCAGTCCTCTATGGCAGGTAGTCAGGCATGAATCCTACAGTATTGCTTCCTATGTTTTTTTTTTTTTCCTCCTCTCTCTCTTGCAATTCTTTAATCCAGTTTTAGGGCTAATCTAATTCAGGTTCTCCATAGAAAAGCTGCTGGGCCTGTTCTCTTGTGATTTCTTTTGGCTTCCAGTCCTGAGCCATCAAGTGCAGCTTTTTAAATAACATGCCCCTCTGATGCAGGCATTTCAGATTCATTACCGCTGCTCATATTAAGTAGGGAAAGGGTTAAAATGTTCATCCCTGGCTGCATCTTAGGATCACCTGGGAGATTTTTAACCTACATTCATTCCCAGGCCCCATCCAGACTAATTAAATTAGAGCCTCTGGAGTGCACCCTAGGTAAAGGTGTTTTTAAAAGAAGCCACCGAAGTGTGTCTAATATGCATCAAGGGCTGAGAACCACTGAGTTATTAAATCTGACACTTGCCCTTGAATGTAGAGTAGCTAAAAGCAAATGGAAGAAATGATGAAGTAAAAGAGCTGAACAGAAGATTTCAAAGGGCAGCTCGAGAAGACAAAGTAAAGTATTATAATGAAATGTGAAAAGACCTGGAATTAGAAAACCAAAAGGGAAGAACCAGCTTGGCATTTCTCAAGCTGAAAGAACTGAAGAAAAAATTCAAGCCTTGAGTTGCAGTATTGAAGGATTCTATGGGTAAAAAATTGAACAATACAAGAAACATCAAAAGAAGATGGAAGGAATACACAGTCACTGTATCAAAAAAATTGTCCAACGTTCAACAATTTCTTGAGGTAGCATATGATCAAGAACTGATGGTATTGAAGGAAAAAGTCCATGCTGCACTGAAGCACTCGTGAAAAACACAGCTCCAGGAACTGATGGGATACCAATTGAGATGTTTGAACAAATGTACGCAATGCTGGAAGCACCCACTCACCTATGCCAAGAAATCTGGAAGACAGCTACCTGGCCAAGCGACTGGAAGAGATCCATATTTGTGCCCATTCCAAAGAGAGGTGATCAAACAGAATGCAGAAATTACTGAATAATATCATTAATACCACATGCAAGTAAAATATCATTAATACCACATGCAAGTAAAATTTTGCTGAAGATAATTCAAAAATGGTTGCAGCAGTATATCGACAGGGAACTGCCAGAAGTTGAAGCCTGATTCACAAGAGAACGTGGAACAAGAGATACCACTGCTGATGTCAGATGGATATTGGCTGATAGCAAAGAATACTGGGAAGATGTTTACCTGTGTTTTATTGACTATGCAAAGTCATTCGACTGTTGTGAATCATAACAAACTATGAATAACAATGTGAGGAATGGGAATTCCAGAACACTTAATCGTGCTCATGCAGAACCTGTACATAGACCAAGAAGCAGTCATTCAAAAAGAACAAGGGGATACTGCATGGTTTAAAATCAGGAAAGGTGTGTGATGGCGTTGTATCCTTTCACCATACTTATTCAATCTGTATGCGGAACAAATAAACAGAGAAGCTATATGAAGAGGAATGTGGCATCAGGATTGGAGGAAGACTCATTAACAACCTGTGTTAGGCAGATGACACAACCCTGCTTGCTGAAAGTGAAGAGGACCAATGAAGATCAAAGACTACAGCCTTCAGTATGGATTACGCCTCAACGTAAAGACAACCTCAACGTAAAGACAACAAAACCCCTCACAACTGGATTAATAAGCAACATTATGATAAATGGAGAAAAGACTGAAGTTGTCAAGGATTTCGTTTTACTTGTATTCACAATCAATGTCCACGGAAGTAGCAGGTCAAGAAATCAAATTACGTATTTCACTGGGCAAATTCTGCTGCAAAAGACTTCTTTAAAGTGTTAAAAAGCAAAGATGTCACTTTGAGGACTAAGGTGTGCCTGACCCAAGCCAAGGAATTTTCAATCGCCTCATATGCATGTGAAAGCTGGAAAATGAACAAGGAAGATGGAAGAAGAACTGACACCTCTGAATTATCGTGTTGGTGAAGGCCATTAAAATACCATGGACTACCAGAAGAACAAACAAATCTGTCTTGTAAGAAGTACAGCCAGAATACTTCTTAGAAGGGAGGATGCTGAGACATTGTCTTATGTAGTTTAGACATGTTATCAGGAGGGACCAGTCCCTGGAGAAGGACATCATGCTTGGTAAAGTAGATGGTCAGTCAAAAATAGGAAGACCCTCAAGGAAATGGTTCAACACAGTGGCTGCAACAATGGGCTCAAACATAGCAGTGACTGTGAGAATGGCGCTGGACTGGGCAGAGTTTCGTTCTGTTGTACAGAACTGATTTGATGGCACCTAACAACAATACAACATTATATCCATTAATGCAGTGGTTCTCCAAGTGTGTTCCCCAGATAAGCTTCATTAGCATTAACCGGGAACTTGCTAGAAATGCAAATTATCAGGCCGTACTCCCAAACATACTGAATCAGAAACTCTGGCGTGGAGCCCAGATGTACGTATCAGAAAACACTCAATAGTGGCTTAGTAGTAATTTCCTGGGTGGCACAAATGGTTAAATGCTCAACTAATAAACACAAGGTTGATGGTTTGAACACACCCAGAGATGTCTCAGAAGACAGGCCTGGTGATCTGCTTCTGAAAGGTCACAGCTTTGAAAATCCTATGAAGCAGTTCCAACCTGCATACCTGGGGTCACCACGAGTTGGAATTGACTCTACAACAACTAACAATAAAATAGCAATTTATTTATCTCTTATGTAAAAAAAAGTCTAAAAATAGGTATTCCAGGGCAGGTATTAGAGATCCTGGATCCTCCTCTCTTGATGCCCTGCCATTCTCAGGACATGGCTTCCTCCTCATAGCCCAAGATGGCTGCTTAATCTCCAGCTATTACTTCTGAACTGTAATCATCTGAAAGGAGGAAGTACAAAGATGGGCATGTACTCTCCTCCTCCTCCCCCAGTTAAATGATAATTTCTTCCTGGAACTTGTGTAAAATAGTTCATCTTATATCTCATTGATTAGCATTTAGTATTTAGAGAGTTTGGAAAATGTGATAATTTTTTGGGTGGCCATGTGTCCATCAAAAAATCAAGGTTCTCTAATAGACCACAACTACCATGGCCTCTACCAGACTGATTCCAGTACAACTAGATGGTGCCCAGCTACCACCACTGACTGCTCTGACCGGGATCACAATAGGGGGTCCCGGGCAGAGCTGGAGAAAAATGTAGAGCAAAATTCTAACTCATAAAAAAAGACCAGACTTACTGGCCTGACAGAGACTGGAGAAACCCCGAGAGCATGGCCCCCAAACACCCTTTTAGCTCAGTAATGAAGTCACTCCCGAGGTTCACTGTTCAGCCTAAGATTAGACAGCCCCATAAAATGAAATGAGACTAATGGGGCACAACAGTCCAGGGACAAGGACTAGAGGGCAGGAGGGGACAGGAAAGCTGGTAATAGGGAACCTAAGGTTGAGAAGGGACAGTGTTGACATATTGTGGGGTTGTCAACCATTGTCATAAAATACGTGTACTGTTTAATGAGAAACTATTTGTTCTATAAACCTTCATCTAAAGTACAATTAAACAAAAAATCAAGGTTCTGTTCCTTAGGAAGAGGGGAGAATAAACATTGGAGGACTACAAGCAATCTTTGAAAGAGTTTCTTAACTATGCTTCTTTTCTACTTACTGATTATCTCATTAAATGAGATAATAAACATCATTTATTGTTTGAATCACTTCTGGTTTGCTGTTTTAACTGATGTACCTTATTTCATAAGCCTTCCCACTGTATTAACAATGGCAAATATTGTATCATATGGCTGAGACATAATTAGCCTTTCTAAATATTTTTAATATTTAGGATGTTTCCATTTTTGCTATCAAAAATAATACAATAATGAGCATTTGGGCTCATCGCACTTGTTCTGGATGGCATTTCTGATTATCAGCTTGGACTAGACTCCTAGATAGGTTAAAGAATATAAGCATTTTTAAGGTTCTTAATTTAGACTGCAAATTTCCTTGCCAGAAAGAACCATTTTGTGCTTCACTGGCAGTGAACTACACTTATGGCAGTAAAAAAAAAAATTCTTTTAAAATATTTTGCTAATGTTCCTTTAACATTTTGAAGAAAATGGTTATTGTCTTCTTGCAATTCAAAGACGCTGGTGAAAAGTTTGGTGTCAATTTGATTCTCACTGTTTTGTAGGTCATCTTTTTTTCTAGTTTTTAGAAATTTTTCTTTACCCTAAATATTCTGAACTTTTATTATATTATGTTTAAGTAAGGGAAACCTGTATCTTTGCCCAGCAAAGCGAGTTCTTTTTTATTGAAGGGTTCCAATCATTCTTATGTTTAGGGGAAATATTGGCCATTATTTTTTCCACTATTTTCTTCCTTCCATTTTCTTTATTAACTTATTTGGAATTCCTGTTTCTAAGAACTATGTTAGAATTGTATCTAAACTTCATGTTTCTTTCATATTTTCAACCTCTTCATTTCTTTGTGCTGCATTCTGAGATAATTTCTCAGTTTGATTTTACAGCTACTAATTTACTACTCAGATTATTTTTCTTTTCTAGGCCTCTAGTTTCTTTTTTAAATTTTTTATTCCCTTTTTTAAAATGTCTGTTACCCTTTTATAATTTTCTATTTCTCATTTTATGGCATTTCCTTCCTTTATTTTTTGAGGATATTAAAAATAGATGTTTCAAGCATTATTCTCAATGTTCATTTTATTCTATTTCATCAGCTAATACGTTGTTTCATTTGTTGAATCTATCCTGTCTCTCTTTCCTGGTGCTGACTTTCTTCAAGTGTTTTAGAAACTTCTCGGTTTTCTACAGTAGCTTCCTGCTGTGATCCTGATGCCTTCCCTGCTTGGTCTCTTGCAGACCTGGCTTACTGGTATAGTTTTTCCTTGCTCTCCTTTTTTAAGGAGTCTTCACATTTTTCTGGTCCATTGAGAATTCCTCTCTAATATTCAATGTGGCTATATTCATATTATTTTAAATATATTTTCTATTAGTTCTCTGGATACAGCATAAGAGGTGGGTATTTTTGCATTATATTTTCATTGAAATTTTGCTATTTTCTAATGGAGTACTACTTTATAGAAAATATATTCTGTTACATTTTTAGTATTTGGTCATCTCACCAAATTATTTTTTAAATATTATATTCGGTAATATTTTCTGAAATATAATTATAGTTCCTTTACTTTTCATTTGTTATATTTCTTACTCCTGAATCTAATTTTATTTTTGAATCATATTTTAAAGCACGGTTTAAAAATTTTGGTCCAACTTTAAATAAGTGGTGAAAGTAGGCATTCTTGTCATGTTGCTGACTTTAATAGAAAAGCTTCTCATATTTTCACCATTAAACATAATCTCGATGGTTAATTAAAAGGGAATATTTAAAGAAAATATCTGTGAATTCTTAGTTAACTATGATAACTTTTTCATTGTGTTTTATTTCAGAAGTTGGTTTTAAATTCCATCAAATTCTTTTTAAGGACCTTTTGAGATGGTCATATGATTTTTTTCTCATTGACTTGCTGATATATTAATCTGTCATATTAACTAGTAATATTAATCTATTTTTGTAATTCTGGAATAAAACCTCATTGACTTTCTAATGAACTGTTGAATTAAACATTTTATTTTTTATATTTTTAAAGTGAGATTTGTGCATGATTTTCTAGTGTTAATCTTTTTAAGTTCTAGTGTAAATGGTATATTTGTTTTATAAAATGAAGTGGATAGCTTTCCATTTTCTTCCCATTTTCTGCAACAAATTACTTAGTATGGAAATAATTTTTTTCTTTAAGTTTGAAGTAATTCAATCCTAAAGCATTTGGGTCTTTAGTTTTTTTTAAGAGGTAACTATTTGTTATTAAAACATTTCTCCTACGCTCATTGGCCTTTCAAAATTTTACTCCTCTTTGAGTTTATTTTCATTACTGATGTTTCCAGAATATTGGCCATTTAATCAAGATTCTCTAATTTATTAGATAATTTAAAAAATGCTTCCTATCATTTTGTGTTTTAATACATAAATTTAATTTTTGAGAAGCTGCTTCTTATTATCTATTTGTTCTGTGTATAATCTCAAAAATATCTTCTCCTAAGAGTTCCACTGTAATTTTCTTCTCTGCTTCACTTCTTAATTTAGCCATTTATTATAATGAGAAGCAGTAAAGGGCAGTGGTTAAGGCAAAGATTTCTGGAGCTAGACTGCCTGAATTTGAATTCCAGTTGTACCACTTACTAGCTCTGAGTTTCTATATCTGTAAAATGGAAATATTAATAGCATTTATTCATAACATTATTGTGAGAATTCTGAGTTAGTATATGTATTTAGAACAGAGCCTGACAGTAAGTTTTCAACTAATGTTAACCACTATCATTTTTACACACATCTATTTAGCCTCTTAAGCCTTCTTTCAATTTTCCCCTTTGCTCACTTTTCAGATCAGCATCTTAATAACCAGTCAGATAGGCCTGAGTTAAATCTTGGTTGAGCCACTTTTCTAACTCTGTAACTTTAGACAGTTGCTTAACCTCTCTAAGATTTGCTTTCCTCACTGGTAAAACAGTGATAATTGTACTTATTGTATAGGCTTGTTGAAAGGATAAAAATGATGTGGTATTTGTAGAGTGCTTAGTACAATACCTGATACATAATAGTTGCTTAGTAATGATACTTGTTAATGTTATTATCATGACTATTGAAAGGACTTCAGAGCTGAATGCTATTTAAAAAAAAAATTTTTTTTTCTGTTGCTCCTATTGTAATTTTGTAGGCTGTTGTCATTTCCAAAAGGGAATACTAAGTTTCCAATGTGTTTTTATGCACAAGACCTCTGCTGTGCCATAAATAACTTTAGTTGGTGGCTTCTGGACAAGTACTCTCCATGGATGAGACTGCATGTAACTTGGAAGGTGATAGAAGCAACATTAGGTGTGCTTTTGTAGGGCTAGAGAAATTAGTACTTTAGAAATTAAACTATTAGATGCAATAATATCTCTAACCATTCCTACTCTTAAGTAAAATTGTGATTCCTGTAATTCATATTAAGTGCCATCCCTTATATTTATGGAGCCTCCCTTATGCTTAATAGAGTTAAATTAAACATACTGAAGAAGTGGTCACCTCCCTCTATAAATTTATATTTTAAAGGGACAAGACAATCTTGTATTGAGGTTTGTGTTGTAGTTTTGATTGAAACCTCGCGGGGTAGATTGTGTAGTGAACTGGGTATCTTTTACGTCATTCTGGGAATTCACAGGGGAGAAAAACAGAAGATATGAAAACATAACACTGTCTGGTTAAACTGCTCAGAATACGTTAAGTGATAAACTAAATAATATAAAACAGCATCAGATCACCTCAAAAGATTTAAAGAAACTGGAGCATAATCTCAGTTGCATTTTATAAGACAAATGAATTCATATTCAAATATTTATCAATCACCTGCCACATACAAGGCATTTTTCTAAGCTGAAGATACAGGATAGACAAGGTCCTTGCCCATGTACATAAACAAACAAGGAAAAAGATAAATGCCAAGTGATTACAGCTATAAAGGAGCCCTGGTAGCACAATGGTTAAGTGCTTGGCTGCTAACCGAAAGGTCAGTGGCTCAAACCCACCAACTGCTTCGCAGGAGAAAAAACCTGGAGATCTGCTCCCATAGATTACAGCCTAGGAAACCCTATGGGGCAGTTCTACTCTATCCTATAGGGTTCACTATGAAAATCAGAATTTGACTTGACTGGCACACAACAATTAGACCAAGGCAAGGATTTTAACTAAGGTGATGGGAAGAGACAAGGCTGTATGGACTGGGAAGGCTCCTTTGAAGGCGTGATGTTTAAGCTAAAATCTGAAAGAAAGAAAAAAAAGGAACTAGCCATGCAAATATAAAGAGGTAGAAATTCTAGGCAGAGGGACAAGCTAAATGCAAATGATCAGGCTTGTTTTTTTTGTTTTTTGGGATGTTAACATAGAGGGTGAAGGAGAGAATGGTAGATTGGCTTGGAGAGGTAGGGAGGGTCAAATTATTTTTATTTGGCAATTCAGTGATGAGGGATACCCATATTTAAGTAAACTGCATTTAGATTGGTTATGAACAATATGCCAAAAGGATCAAGTGAACAGATTTGATTTATAGGTACCACCATATGCTGCATCATGTATAACCAGAGCAATATGTATCATTTGTTTCTGCAATGTTGAAATTTTAATTTGTTGCCTTGTATTAAAGCTAATACACCTATCTTTTTTCTTAAGCTATATTGTCAGTTTCTGAAGAGCAGAGCAGACATCTATTTCTTATAGTACCTAGTCCAGTTAATTATAAACCCTGAATAAAACAATACACAACCTAAAATGATCTGTCACAAGATCTGTGCTTGCTTACTTCTAAATTTCATGCTTCACATTTTGTGGAAAGTGAAATAGATTTATAGAAGCATTACTATCTACCTATATTTATTTGTAATACTACCACTGTACTAACGACTTAAAATATGTTGCTTCTTTGCACTTGAGAAATTTTAGGGAGGAATGCATCTGCTCATTTTACTATAAAACACTTGTTTGAAATTTTTAGGTATAAAATTGATATTAGCAGTTCAGCATGTATCTAAAGGGTGTCAGCCACAATCAAAACTAAAGAGATGGTTTGTGACATCCTAACTCCCATTCTGTATTTCCTCATTCTAATTGGCTCCGTTCTCCAGGCTGACAGGGTTCCCTTACTTTGATAATACTTTTGGTTACACAGGTTTCAGACTATCCTTTCCTCTCTATCAAAATGATGTTATCTTCTTACTTTCAAATCCCAGGACCCTATTCTGTTGTCACGGTAATCTGTAGTCTGATACTTTAACCTGTGCTAACGCTTCAATGGGGTCGGAGAACATAGAGCTCCTTTTACAGTTAGGCCCACTTAGTAACTGAAGTCTGTTTCCCAAGCATCTTTCTTCTTGCCAGCAGCCTCCAGGGATTTGGCCTGCCTAAACCAGTTGTCACTGAGTTGATTTCGATTCATGGTAACCCTGTGTGTGTCAGCTGACTTTCTGGAAGTGAAATGCCAGGCTTTTATTCTGAGGTGCCTCTGGGTGGACTCAAACCTCCAGTCTTTTGGTTAGCAGCTGAGCATGTTAACTCTGCAACACCCAGATAATCCTACCTCTCTTCTTTTCAGAAATTTCCTTATTTACCTTTTTTCCAAGAAATGTTTCATCCATCCTGGCTTTGGGAAAAACCGTTCTCTCTTAGACTCCTAGTGAAAAGGCCTATGGCAATTTGGAAACAATGATTTTTACTGACGTTACCTTTCCTTCATATTTTAGCCTGTCTCTGCAAACTCATTCAAATAGAGATGTACTATAGAACATGACTTGGAGAAAGAACACTGGCCAAGGCTATGTTTGTATTCCATTACAGCACTATCGCTCAAAAAAAAATACAGATAAATGGAGCAAAAGTTTGATCTTTTTGCCACCATTTATAATCAGAGAATTTATATTTAGCCTGCAGTTTTGTTTTTTTTTTTAAGAGGGACGAACCATAGATCCTGCTTATCCACAATATGGAGCCTCAGTGGTGCAGTGGTTATGCATTCGGCTGCTAACCAAAAGGTCAGCAGTTTGAATCCATCAGCCGTTCCTTGGAAAGCCTAGGGGACAGCTCTACTCTGCCTGGTAAGTGTTGCTATGAGTTGGAATCGACTTGACAGCAATGGATTTGGTTTTGGTTTGGATCCACAATATGTTTATAATTTGCTAAACAGTTTTGTATGTATGTGTGCATTTAAACTTTTTTGTCTTCTGTCCTATTTTTGGGAAACAAGGGATTTAAGCAGGGAAAAGCTGTAGGATCAGTAGGCAATAATCCCTAAAGGCAGATATTAAATACATACAGAATGATTGTCTTCTCAGATCATAAGCTTCATCAAAGCAGGGACCTGTGACCACCCAGGCCCCTGCTGTCTCCTCAGCATATTGCACATGGTAGAGTTCACATGTCTGGTCAATGAATAAAGAACTCTTTCCTATCATGAGAAAGCCATTTGCTGCCCTGAAAGAACTAACATACTTACTGAATTATCTCTGACAAAATTAACTTTCCAAGGAAACAGAGTATGATATGGTTGATATATAATAAATTAGAATTTATGCTGAGGGCCTGGTTCTGCCATAAAAAAGCATGACAAAACATGACAATGAGAAGTCACTTGACCTCTCTGGGCCTCAGTAAGTCATCTAAAAAATTAAGGAATTTGACTACATGAAACGCAGTTGGGAAATTCTAAACTTCATTCAAGTTCTAAACTGTTTGCCAATTCTAAAATCACTTAGTGAAATACTTAAGTCAAAGACCACAACACTTTCAGTTTATAAGTAATGAACAAAGAATATTAGAAAATTTAAAATTTTTAATAAATGTGCTTTGTTCACAAAATGTGAAAAAATACAAACACAAACATACATTTTCTGTTATGCCACCTCCCCCAACTTGGCAACTATTGTATAAACTACTTGATCTAGTCATGATCCTAAAGAATACAACCAAATGACCATCATTTGTTTTTGAAACACCAAAGTATTTTGGAGAACCCTGCTGCGGTGTGACAGGAGGCCCCTTAACTTCTTTATATCCAAATGAAATCATTCTTAAGAGTACCTATACAGTATTAGGAGGTCCTATTAACTTCTCTTGTCATTCCATATATAACCTGGCACCAAGCCACATGACTGCTTATATTTCAACACTTATACACTGAATTGGCTTTGGTGGAATATGTATTGATTTAAATCTTGTGTCAACCTAATTTGAATAAGCTGAATTTACAATAACAAACAATATTTATAAATTCAAACAAATTTATACTAAGTGGTAGTAGGTTTTATAAAGAGATTCTTCTTTAAAGTACTACTTAAAATACATCATGCACACTTTGGAGCATAAGCAGAGTCAACATCTGTAAACAATCAGAAGAATTTATAGCACCAACATTTTAGTTGTAACACAAAGGCTAACTCCAAGGTCATACTTAACACTAGCCCCTCAAAAGCACTGTTTTCATTTACTTTCAAAGTAGTTTCATTTGATGACATTGCTTTCTTTGCTCTTAATGTTACATTTAGTCAAATCAAAGGAAACAAAATAGTATGGCAAAAAGGTATTATCAAAACACAGTTCTGTGTTATCCTGAACATAGCACTTTTTTTCTTACGGGGGAGTTACAAGATATGACCCTGCAGTGCTTAACTGAAAAAAAGTCAATCATGATAATTAAGGAAATCTTATGCTACTGAAAGTAAATGAAAAATTTCAAGTTACTTCTGGCATATTTGAGCAATCAATATTTATTGCATTTAGCTGATTGACTTTTTTTGGGTTAATTACAATCTTGTTCCTTTCATTCATTTAGCATGTGAAATTTAATCGGAAATATCAGGCACACATGCTCAACTGTTTAATGTCTTAAAGGATAAATTTTATATTTCTAAATAAACTTTGACATTCAAAGTTAACTACAGCAATTCACAATAAGCACAAAAACATCAGTTTTACCAGAGTAAAGAAGTGCAGTTTATGAAATTTAGGATCAACTATCGAAAATGCAAGTTTCCTTTAAAAAAATACACACACACATTAACCATGAAATCTGAAACTGTGATAAAGTTTCAGTGCAAAAACCTCAGTATGAGGCAATTTTAATGTAATAACCACTTGAAAAAAAATCCACACAGTGGCACTCTTAAAAATGACAGTTTACATGACAATTGCTGGCTGCCAAGACAATGTGGACTAAATGTTCTTAGATGTCTAAAACCAATCTTGTCTTGTTTGGACATACATTTCTCCTTAATCATTTGCTTCTGATTCAGAAACACAGAAAGACATTTTTCAATGCCAACTAATGGTTGTCAACTATTGGTTTATATATTCAAAGAAAAACTTCTGCTAGGATTTTAGATGGAAATTAGAATACTGAAGGTCAAAATCATTTTATGAGATTACTAGCAGAAAGTTAATTTTATATTCTTCTATATAATTCCAGACTTGTAGTGCAGCATCTCCTTAATGGAAAGGTGAGGACCTTATCAAATTCAGTCTACTGTATTTTTACACAAATATCGTGCCCCTTCAATTTTTGTTTGCCAACAGCGCTCTCCCCCAGTGAGGCATTTTCATAAGTTCCTCCAACTAATTTTTTTTTTTTACCGCAACATGTAAAAAAAAAATTGGCATAGCAGTGCTTATGAAAATACTTCACTAGGTGGGGAGGGGAGTAGTGTGGTTGGCAAAAAAATGGAGAAGGTGTGCGTTCTTTGCATGAAAATACGGTAGTTAGAACATAAGCTCTCCTACAAGTGCAAACCCTTTCACAAAGTTGTTTTAGGTCAGTATCAACTACTATATTGCTCCTTGCTTAAACAGAAAATTTTGTAAATGAAACCTAAATTTAAAAAAGGGAGACGTGAACTTTCACAGATAAATATACTTAACACCAAGGTCCAAAATACTACTTTGGCAATGGTGTTTATTATACTGTGCTAATGAAACTAGAATACATAATTTGGGCGGGGTGGGGGGGAACCTCTCTCCCAATGTCTGATGCTGTCGAATGAGCTTTTAATAGAAGAAAGAAGGATAAATAGAATTATCACCAGTTTTAAAAGGTTCAGGAAATATTGGACCATCAGACAAAACTGGACAGAAAACGGCTTTCTGCTGCTGACAACAATTTAGTTAGGAAAAAAAAAAGATTTAAGTGCATCACCAAGCTAAAGCAATCTGTGTCACATTTAACTTGTGAGTCCTCAAAGTGCAACCTATAGCTTTCTACACATCTTAAAGTTTCCCACTGCAATGGTTTAACGTCAACATAGAAAATTTAAAGAAAAGGAAAGTACAGAGTAAATTACGCTTCATTTTTCACGATAGCACTGAAGAGAAAAAGGTACCTTTCCATGATATCTTAGTGCTAAATGCTAAAGTATCAGTGGTTTTTGCTATGACAGGAGTCACTGCATGTAACTTTAAGCTTTCTATATAAGAATAAATCTTAAAATTGCGACGTAGAAAAAAATAGCAAACTCTGTAAACCTTTGTAATTCTTCTATGCAAACCAGATTTTAAGTACTGAGCTCATAATAGTATTTCCAATTAGTGTAAGCAATTAGTTTAGGAATCTGGACTTAAAGGGTCTCCGCTTTTATATTAACTTAAAAGTAATATGGGATCCTCTAGCTCATAGAAAGGAATAGAGCTGGCTTGACTTTCTCCAGAATCTGAGTCATATGGAGCTTCAGGGAGCTCTGTAAAACCGTATGCTAGCTGTTCATCTTCCATATCTGATCGAACGTAGCAGGAAGGGTTAGAATATTCCTCATCTTCTATACTGTTGAAATCCTGAGGAATATATAACATACCTGGGTAGTTCCTACTAACCAAGTCACTTGTGGTTTTTAGGGAAATTTTCCTAAATGCCATCAGATGCATATGTGAAAATTTTGAATACTTGAAACGTTTAAAGCCCAGGGACTCTATAGCAATCTTCCAGCTTTTCATCATCATAGCATGGCGGTTCTGATGGGAGGAATCAGGTGTGATGATAAGTAATAAACCATTCAACACTAACAGTTCATGAGCTTTCTTGCAGCATATCCATCGCTGGTAAGGTGATGGAAAATAAGAAAGAAGGAGAGAGAAAACAACAACGTGGAAAAGCTCTCCAGGAAGAGAATCAATAGGGTTTTTCAGCTGCTTCAAAAAGGCATCTATAGCATCTTGCGCAAGCTGGAGTGGCTGCTGAAGCTGTAAGTTCAGGAAGTCACATTTATATACACTCTGCAGAAAGGGAAAAATAAGGCATATTAAGAACTTCAAAATTATTTTCACTTCATTAAATAGATTTTACACCAGACTATCTCACAGCATTTCTGTATAATTCCAGCTTTGATTATGCACCTCTCCTTGTAAATTATTAAGCTTGCACAGACTTATCCAACCAAAACTTTCAGTCTCAAAAATCTCAAAGAGCAATTAGTATAAGAAAAACCAAACCGGTTGCCGCTGGGTCGACTGACTGACAGCGACTCCATGTGCTACAGACTAGCATCGCCAATCTTTAGGTTAGGAGTCAGACGCAAAATGTTTGCAATGCCCAGGGACTGAGAGAGCTATTGACATCAGAGAATTTCTAGTCATCATTTAAAAATATATATTTCTGCCCAACAATACATTTGAAATTAGAAGTAATTTTCAAGTATACATAATTTTAAAAAATTGTAAGGGTTTATTTGAAATTTAATTTGGGTTTAAGAGTTTACAAAAATGATCCACTTACTTCTAAACTTAGTCATATCTACACTTACTTCAACATCTACAGTTTCAAAAAAAACAGGCTAACATAAAAACTTTAAAATAAGTAATACCATGAAATCAAGATGAATCCAAGTCAAAAAGGATATTGAAGGAAGCATTATAAATTCTGTACAAGCAGAATAATGCTACAACTTTTCAAGATCATGATAAACCATTAACTTTAACCATCTTAAAGAGTAATTTTAATATTATTTGCATTTTATTAAACACTTAATTCCTGATTTGAAACAAACTACATATTAAATTTAATTAACTTAGTCAAATGACCACGGGAACCACTACAACTAAAGGAATAAGCATTGCCTAGTCTGTTGAATATTAAAACTCTATGGAAACAAGCCTGAATAAGAAAGCAGCTTTAAAATTAGATTAAAAACTAGTCACTCTTATCACATAGCAAGAAGCCCTGGTGGTGCAATGGTTAAGTACTCGGCTACTGACTGAAAGGTCAGCAGTTTTAACCCATCAGTGGCTCTGCGGAAGAAAAGACCTGGTGATCTGCTCCTGTAAAGATTACAGCCTAGGAAACCTTACGGGGCAGGTCTACTCAGCGCTATGAGTCAGAATTCAACTCGTTGGCAACGGGTTTGGTTTTCTTGGTATTGCTATATGATGATGTTGTGTGCTGTCAAGTCAATTCCAACTCAGACCGACCCTATAGGACAGAACAGAACTGCCCCACTGGGTTTCCAAGAAGCGGCTGGTGGATCTGAACTGCCAACCTTTTGGTTAGCAGCCAAACTCTTAACCACTATGCCACCCGGGGTCCCATATAGCAACAGTTATTGATAAAGACAGAGCTAATAGCTTAGTCTCTCATTCTTGACAGTGGATGGACAAACCTGGCACATATTCATCTGGATGGTCTAATAGCCATATTGCACTTTGAATTTACTGTGCTTTTTTTTTTTCCCTAGTTGAAAAGTTGTCACTTTTTCAAAACTTTCCTTTTTTACTAATAAAGGAATTTGATACTATAAATTTTTTGCTAAGTACTACTTCAGTGGCATCCCACACATTTTGATATCTTATATTTTTATTTATCTTTATTTCAAAATAGATTCCAATTTCCCTTGAGAATTCTTTGACCCATGGATTATTTAGTTTCCAAATATTTGGAAATTTTACGGAGATGTCTCTGTCTAATTAAATTTCATTCTGATTAGAGAACATACTTTGTATGACTTGAATCCTTTCAAACTTATTAAGACTTGTTTTATGATCCAGAATATGGTCTAGATTGGTAAATGTTCTGTTTGTACTTGAAAAAAATGTACAGCCTGCAGTTTTTGGGTAATGCTTTATAAATGTCTATTAGGTCAAGTTAAATGATAGTGTTTTTCAAGTTTTCTTTGTCCTTACAGATTTTCTGTCACCTAGTTCTATCAATTACTGAGAGGAAGTATCAAAATCTCCAACTATAAAATTGTATAAATGTCTATTTCTCTTTATTTTATCAGTTTTTGCTTCATGTATTTTGAAGTTCTGTTATTAATGCCTAATTTGTTATGACTGATGAATTGACCCCTTTAATCATTAAGAACTTACCATCTTTATTCCTGGTAATATTCTTTGCTTTGAAATCTACTTTGTCTGATTTTAACATAGCCACAGCAGCTGGTCTTTCTCCATCCTTTTGCTTTTAATCTGTTTCTGTCTTGTTTTTTTAATCTGATCTGATAATCTCTGTCTTTAATTGAGATATTTGTTACTGCTGTTGTTAGGTACTGCTGAGTTGGTTCTGACTCATAGCCACCCTATATACAACAGAAGGAAACACTGCCCAGAACTACACCGTCCTAACAACTGTTGCTATGTTTTAGCCCATTGTTGCAGCCACTGTGTCAATCCATCTCATTGAGGATCTTCCTTTTTCGCTGATCCTCTCCTTTTACCGAGCATGATGTCCTTTTCCAGGGGCTGAGATATTCAGTCCATTTCTATTTGATGCAATTATTGGTATGTTTACATTTACATCTAAAATCTTGCTGTTTGTTTTCAAATTTGTTGCATCTGCTCATTGTTCCCTTTCTTCTCTTGTTACTGACATCTTTTGTATTAATATATTTTTTAATGATCCCATTTTACTTCTACTTTGTTGCTTATTAGGTATAACTCTTGGTTCTGCTAGTTTAGTGGCCGTTTTCGGGTTTATAGTATACATCTTTAATTTATCATAGTTTACCTTCAAGTGATATTATACTATTTCATGTGTAGTATAAAAAAACAAACAAACCAAACCCATTACTGTTGAGTCGATTCTGACTCATAGTGACCTTATAAGACAGAGTAGAACTGTCCCATAGGGTTTCCAATGAGCAGCTCGTGGATTTGAACTGCCAAACTTTTTTTTGGTTAGCAGCTGAACGCTTAACCACTGTGCCATCAGAGCCCCTGTAGAGTATAAAAACCTTAAAATAGTATATTCCCATTTCTCTTTGTACTACTGTTATTATACATATATTATAAACCTCACTGTATATTATTATTTTTGTTTAAATAGTTATCTTTGAAAAAGATTTAAATAACAGGAAAAAACTTACTTATTTTTACATATAAAGTATCACCTCTAGTACATTTCATTCATTTCTGTAGATCCATATTTTCACCTGGCTGAAGTACTGCCTCCTTTAACATTTCTTGCAATACAAGTCTGCTGATGTTGAATTCTTTCAGTTTTTGTATGTCTGAAAGTCTATTTCGGCTTCATTTTCAAAATGTATTCATACTGGGTATGAAATTTCAGGTTAACAGATTTTTTTCTTTCAGTACTTTAATGTATCTTTTTAAATCTCTAGCTATTTTTAAGACTTTCTCTTTACCACTGGTTTTAAGGAATTTGATTACAATATGCCTTGGTGTAGTTGTCTTCATGTTTCTCGTGGTTAGGGTTTGCTGAAGTTCTTGGATTTGTGAGTTTATAGTTTCCATCAAATCTGGATAATTTCTGGCCATTACTGCTTCAAGTATCTTCCCTTCTCATTTTTGGGGACTCCAATTATGCTTATACTTGGCCACTTGATTGTCTCACTGCTTGCTGATACTTTGATTTTTTTAAATTCTCTTTTCTATGTTTTACTTTGGATAGTTTCTATTGCTATGTCTTTAACCTTTCTTCTGCAATGTTTCATGTGCCATTAATCCCACTCAGTGTGTGTTTCACATCACACAATGTAGTATCCACCTCCAGAAGTTAGATTTGGGTCTTTTAAATACCTTTTTAAATATGGTGCCTGGAGCTATATCAAAAGTGAAATGGCAAACATTAATTTGTTATTCAAGAAAAATCTCACTTCTTTTTTTGATAGAAATAGGAATTTGCCTGCTCTGAATTTACTTATCTTCAAAAAACACCCTTAACACAAACTCCTGGCATCATGTAAGATAAAAGAAAGCTTGAGCTGATAAGGAGGTGATACTGGTTTGATGAAACTACATCACCACAAAAATGGACTCACTGTGATTTTCTCAAAGGAAAGAATAATACTTATCATTTCTTAAGGACCTATGATGTGCCAGGCCAGTGTTAGTTGGATGCTTATTCTTACAATACTTTTAAAGGTAGGGGAAATAGCCTATGTGATGTTAAGTAGTTTCATCTACTCAAGTACAAATCGGTGAGATTTAATAAAATTTGGACTGACTCCAAAGCCATTGGCTCCTTCTACCATTCCATAATGGATCTACATCACAGTACATTTCAGAAAGAGATGCATTAAGAAAACAGACCAAATCAAACAAAAAGTTCAAATACTACGGCTATCTGGAAATCTCTGCACTCTACTAAAGTTTCATAATTGCAATGATTTTTACTATTCCATTCCAGCTTATGGAACAAACCAAGAAAGAAAATGAAGACAAATAAGATAGTGGTCACATTAATATTGGTTAATACTCGATATTTATTTTTAAAGAATACAAACTTAGTTTTGAATAGAAATTATCTCTTACCAACCTGTACACAGTAAATACATTTGCCATTTTAGGAACTGTTATGGATTGAACTGTGTCCCCCAAAAAATATGTATCAACTTGGCTAGGCCATGATTTCCAGTCTTGTGTGGTTGTCCTCCATTCTGTGATCTAACTAATTTTCTTACGTGTTGTAAATCCTAATCTCTGCATGTGGTTAATGAGACAAGATTAGGTTATGTTAAAGAGGATTAGGGTGGGATGCAACACCTTTACTCAGGTCATAGCCCTGATCCAATATAAGGGGAGACTCCCTAGGGTATGGCCTGTATCACCTTTTATCTTACAAGAGATAAAAGGAGAGAGAAGTGAGCAGAGAGGTAGGGACCTCCTACCACCAAGAAAGAAGACGTGGGAGCAGAGCACGTCCTTTGGACCTGGGGTCCCTGTGCTGAAAAGCTCCTAGACGCAGGGAAAGATTGATGATAAAGACCTTCCCCCCAGAGCCGACAAAAACAGAAAGCCTTCCCCTGGAACTGGCACCCTGAATTTGGACTTCTAACCTCCTAAACTGTGAGAGTATAAATTTCTGTTTCTTAAAGCCATCCACTTGTGGTATTCTTGTTATAACAGCATTAGATAACTAAGACAGGAATGTAGACAGCACTGTTTCTTTGTAAATGTACATCTAAAATATTCAAGTCTGAAACAAAACAAAACTATGCACACCTACCTCTACAGCAGGTACAATGTCTATGCCAACAGTTAGAAATTCTTCAAACTTCAGAAATGGGTTGAAGCAGCTGCCAACATCAAGTAATCTGATCTTTCCTGAGGCTTGAAGCAACCTAAAAACAGATATTTTATTTCACAAAAGGAAAAATGAAAGGGTAAGAAAATATTTAAACATTTGAGAATAAAAAAGATCAAATATATTCTCTAACTCTTCAGCCTCAGGGCCCCTTTACACATATAAAATTTACTGAGCCCCATACAGCTTTTGTTTATATGGGCTGTATCTAACAACAGTTACCATATCAGAAAATAAAAGTGAAAAGCTTAAAAATATTTATTAATTGACTTAAAAAACAAGAATAAACCCACTACATGTTAATATAAACGATACTTTTTAAATTGAAAGTGACCAGACTTACAAAAAAAAAAAAAAAAAAGTATTAAAAAGTGAGGCCTTCTTTTATATTTTTTCAGGTTTCTTCATTTCACGTAGATAAAAAACTGTCAAATGGAAAGAAAGTTTAATTGGAAGGAATGGAGCACTTTCTTTCCATTACGATAATGAACTAAATTTGTGGCTCACTTCAAACAAGTATACAGGAACCCTTAGTAGGTATTGTTCATATTAACCTTACCTGTGGTTATACATTATCCTTTGTACATTTCATTTTCCTCATTTGCAATATTTTTCATATTTTAAAATTACATTTGTTTTTAAAAGCCACTTATATCCTTTTTGGAATATGAGCATTCTAGAAATTCTCTTCAAACAAAATAATTAAAATACAGGCACGTTTTGCATAACGTCCCTTTGGGCAACGTCTGACTGCATGTATGTCCATGGGCTGGGGCTCTCAGGTGTCTGAGTGCCAGGATGCCAGACCCTTGTCTTGAGGTAGGAGCCCCACTTCTGTCTGGCTGCCGTGCACAGCCTGGAAGCCACCTAATATGCAGAGATAGAGGCTCAGGCCCAAACTTCCAACCCCAGTCCCCCTCAGCTCGCATGACTCAGGAGGTCTAGTCCCTGTGTTTTGCTGGGTGTGGTGCCGGTAGAAAGGCATGCACACCAGGTGCCTCAGCTCGGGCATCCTTGGCCTGCACTGTCCCCTTATCAGGTAGGTTCTCATGGGTGAGCTGGCCTTGCCAGCAGCTGGATTAGCAGAGAAGGTGGCAACAGTTGTGTCATCCATTTGGAGGAGAAAGTACAGGTTGATTGAACCACGCCTTCTTTCTTGAGTCGGAATCAATTTCAGGGCAATAGTTTTTTTTGCTTGTTTCTTTCCTTCTTTCTTCAAATGCCACATCAGACTCACAAGTTTGAAGAGAAAATGCTGGGAAGTGGATTTCTGCGGCTGGCTCTCACCTCCTACGTGGCCCACTCCCCCTTTCATGTTGTGCTGCTGCAATACGCCACACGGAGCAAGTGTTTGCTGTTTTGTGCTCTGTTCACAGCTTCAGAGCACAGAGTCATAAATCTTGCCCAGCCATAAATGACAAAAATCATAGACATGCACGAGACCACCTTGGCCAGGAATGCATTTTGATTTCTCCGTTTTCCGCTTGCTGTGTTTTTGCTTTAAGGTGACACTTTGACTCCCTAAGAGTTTAAACATACCACTTACATTTTTAACAATTTCCCACAGTCTCATTGGGCAGGGAGCCCACCCTGCCACCCCCTACCCATGGGAACAGGTGCCCTGCTGCTGGGAGGAGTGGGTGACTGATCCTGCTCCCCAGCACCCAAGGTGGTAGGCATTGCGGGCCTGGATGGGGTGGGGGCGCCTAATTGCTGACACCATTCCCCTGCTACCCAGACCTGTGTCCAGGACCTCCCTGCCATGAACTTCACAGGGCTACGGGCCTAGCACTCACCTGAGGTGTCTGCAGCAGAAAGGCTCAGTGGCCTGGGACTTGTGCCACCCTGCAGACCCAACTGTTCACACAACATCCAAGTCCAAATCATAAAACGTCCTATTTCACAGAACGTATAGTGGACACTGAAGCCCTCGTGGCCCAGTGGTTAGAGCTTTTGCTAACCAGAAGGTTGGCCGTTCGAATCTAGCAGCCGCTTCTGGGAAACCATATACAAGCAGTTCTATTTTGTCCTATAGTGTCTTTATGAGTTGGCATTGACTGGAGAATGGGTTTGTTTTGTTTTAATTGTGTTTTAAGTGAAAGTTTACAGTTCAAGTCAGTTTCTCATACAAAAATTAATACACACATTGCTTTGTGACCCTAGCTGCTCTCCCTATAATGTGACAGCACACTCCTCCTTTCCACTCCAGATTTCCTGTGTCCATTAAACCCGCTCCTATCCCTTTTTGCCTTCTCATCTCACCTCTGGACAGGAGCTGCCCATTTAGTCTCATGTATCTACTTGAGCTAAGAAGCATTCTCTTCATGAGTATCATTTTATGTCCCAAAGTCCAGTCTAATCTTTGTCTCATGAGTTAGCTTCAGGAATGGTTTCAGTTCTGGGCAAATGGAGAGTACGGGGGCCATGTCTACCAGGGTCCCTCCAGTCTCAGACCATCAAGTCTGGTCTTTTTACAAGAATTTGAGTTCTGCACCCCAGTTTTCTCCTGCTCTGTCTGAGACTCTGTGTTGTGCTCCCTATCAGGGCAGTCATTGGTGGTAATCGGGCACCATCTAGTTCTTCTGGTCTCAGGCTGATGAAGTCTCTGCTTAATGTGGCCCTTTCTGTCTCTTGGGCTAATATCTTCCTTGTGTCTTTGATGTTCTTCATCCTCCTTTGCTCCAGGTGGGTTGGGACCAATTGATGTATCTTAGATGGCCGCTCACTAGCTTTTAAGACCCCAGATGCCATGCATCAAAATGGGATGCAGAACATTTTCTTACAAACTTTGTTATGCCAATTGACCTACATGTCCCCTGAAACCATGCCATCCCTGCTACTCTGTCCCTCGAAGTGTTTGGTTGTATTCAGGAAACTTCTTAGCTTTTGGTTAAGTGCAGTTGTGCTGACTTCCCCTGTATTGTGTGCTGTCCCTCCCTTCAGCTAAGATAACTCTTGTCTACTTATCTAGTTAGTGAATAACACTCCCCCTCCCTCCCCACCCTTCTGTGTTTAAACCTTTTCTTGAGTTCTTATATTAGCCATCTCATACAATATTGCCCTTTGGAACTAATTTCACACAGCATTAACGCCTTCCAGATTTATCCATGTTATGTTTCCCAGATTCATTGTTGTTCTTTATCATTGTGTAGTACTCCACTGTGTGAATATACCATAATTTGTTTATCCATTCATCTGTTGATGGTCGCCTAGGTTGTTTCCAACTTTCTGCTATTGTGAACAGTGCTGCAATGAACATGGATGTGTGTATATCTATTCGTGTGGTGGTTCTTATTTCTCTAGGATATATTCCAAGAAGTGGGATTGCTGGATTGTACGGTACTTCTATTTCTAGCTTTTTAAGAAAGCACCAAATCAATTTCCAAAGTGGATGTACCATTTTACGTTCCCACCAACAGTGTATAAGTGTCTGGTCTCTCCACAACCTCTCCAACGTTTATTATTTTGTGTTTTTTTGATTAATGCTAGCCTTGTTGGGGTGAGATGGTATCTCATTGTAGTTCTGATTTGCATTTCTCTAATGGCTAATGATCATGAGCATTTCCTCATGTGCCTGTTAGCTGCCTGAACATCTTCTTTGGCGAAGTGCCTGTTCATATGCTTTGCCCATTTTTTAACTGGGTTATTTGTCTTTTTGTTGTTGAGGTTTTGAAGTATCTTGTAGATTTTAGAGATAAGATGCTGATCGGATTTGTTGTAGTCAAAAATTTTTTCCCAGTCTGTAGGTTGTCTTTCTACTCTTTTGGTGAAGTCTTTTGATGAGCATGTTTGATTTTTAGGAGCTCCCAGTTATTTAGTTTCTCTTCTTCTGTTTGTGCTTTGTTAGTAATGTTTTGGATTCTGTTTATGCCATGTATTAGGGCTGCAAGCATTGTCCTTATTTCTTCTTCCATGATCCTTATCGTCTTTGATTTTATATTTAGGTCTTTGATTCATTTTGAGTTAGTTTTGGTGCACGGCATGAGGTATGGGTCTTCTTTCATTTTTTTGCAGATGGATATCCAGCTATGCCAGCACCATTTGTTAAAGAGACTGTCTTTTCCCCAGTCAATGGACTTTGGGCCTTTGTCAAACTATCAGCTGCTCACAGGTGGATGAATTTACATCTGGATTCTCAATTCTGTTCCATCGGCTTACGTATCTGTTGTTGTACCAGTACCAGGCTGTTCTGACTACCATGGCAGTATAACAGGTTTTAAAATCAGGCAGTGTGAGGCCTCCCACTTTGTTTTCCTTCTTCAGTAATGTTTTACTTATCCGGAGCCTCTTCCCTTTCCACATGAAGTTGGTGATTTGTTTCCCCATCTCATTAAAAAATGCCATTGGAATTTAGATTGGGACTGCATTTGTATCTGTAGACTGCTTTGGGTAGAATTGACATTTTCACAATGTTGAGTCTTCCTATCCATTAGCAAGGTGTTTTTCCACTTATGTAGGTCTCTTTTGGTTTCTTGTAGTAGTGTCTTGCAGTTTTCTTCGTATAGGTCTTTTACGTCTCTGGTTAGACTTATTCCTAAATATTTCATCTTCTTGGGGGCTATCGTAAATGGTATTGATTTGGTGATTTCCTCTTTGAAGTTCTCTTTGTTGCTGTAGAGGAATCCAAGGGATTTTTGTATGTTAATCTTGTATCCTGATACTTTGCTGAAATCTTCTTTTTGTTCCAGTAGTTTTCTTGTGGATTCTTTGGGGTTTTCTGTGTATGAGATCACACATCTGCAAATAGGAATACTTTTATGTCTTCCTTACCAGTTTGGATGCCCTTTATTTCTTTTTCTAGCCTAACTGCTCTGGCTAGGACCTCCAGCACAATGTTGAATAAGAGTAGTGACAACGGGCATCCTTGTTTGGTTCCCGTTCTCAAGGGGAATGCTTTCAGAATGTCTCCATTTAGGATGATGTTAGCTGTTGGCTTCGTATAAATGCCCTTTATTATGTTGAGGAATTTCTCTTCTATTCCTTTTTTGCTGAGAGTTTTTATTGTGAATGGGTGTTGGACTTTGTCAAATGCCTTTTCTGCATCAATTGATAAGATCATGTGGTTCTTGTCTTTCGTTTTATTTATGTGATGGATTATGTTGATTGTTTTTCTAATGTTGATCCATCCCTGCATACCTGGTATAAATCCCACTTGGTCATGGTGAATTATTTTTTTGATATGTTGTTGAATTCTATTTGCTAGAATTTTGTTGTGGATTTTTGTGTCTATGTTCATGAGGAATATTGGTCTGTAATTTTCGTTTTTTGTAGTGTCTTTACCTGGTTTTGTTACCAGGGTTATGCTGGCTTCGTAGAATGACTTTGGGAGGATTCCATCCTTTTCTGTGCTCTGAAATACCTTTAGTAGTAGTGGTGTTAACTCTTCTCTGAAAGGCTGGTAGAATTCTCCAGTGAAACCGTCAAGGCCAAGGCTTTTTTTGTTCATCTCGTGTTTTTCTTTTGTCAGTTTGGCCAATGGTTTATGGATTTTGTTGAACTTTTCCAAGTATAAGCTTTTGGTCTTGCTAACTCTTTCAACTGTTTTCTATTTCATTTAATTCTGCTCTAATTGTTTGCTTTCTTCTGGTGCCTGAGGGATTCTTTTGTTGCTTTTTCTATTCGCTCGAGTTGTAGGGTTAATGTTTTGATTATGGCCCTTTCTTCTTTTTGGATGTGTGCATATATTGATATAAACTGGCCTCTGAGCACTGCTTTTGCTGTGTCCCAAAGGTTCTGGAAGGATGTGTTTTCATTCTCATTTGATTCTGTGAATTTCTTTATTCCGTCCTTAATTTCTTCAACAACCAAGTAGTTTTTGAGCAAGGTGGTGTTCAATTTCCATGTGTTGATATTTTTTCCCTTGCTTTTTCTGTTACTGATTTCCACTTTTTATGGTTTTATGGTCAGAAAAGATGCTTTGTAATATTTTGATGCTTTGGATTCTGTTAAGGCTTGCTTTATGGCCTAATATGTAGTCTCTACTGGAGGATGTTCCATGTGTGTTGGAAAAGAAAGTAAACTTGTCTGCTGTTGGGTGGATTGTTCCGTATATGTCTATGCGGTCAAGTTGGTTGACTGTGCCATTTAAATCTTCCGTGTGTTTATTGAGCTTTTTTCTGGATGTTCCATCCTTCACGGAAAGTGGTGTGTTGAAGTCTCCTACTGTTACTGTGGAACTATCTTCTCTCTCTTTTCAATGCTGTCAAAGTTTGTTTTATGCATTTTGGAACCCTGTTGTTAGATGCGTAAATATTTATTATAGTTATGTCCTTCTGGTATATTGATCCTTTAATCATTATACAGCGTCCTTTCTTATCTTTCGTGGTAGATTTTACTGTAAAGTCTATTTTGTCAGAGATTAATATTGTCACTCCTACTCTTTCTTGAGTGTTGTTTGCTTGATATATATTTTTTCCATCCTTTGAGTTTTAGTTTGTGTCTTTAAGTCTAAGGAGTGTCTCTTAAAGGCAGCATATAGACAGATCTTTTTTTATCCATTCTGCCACTCTCTGTCTCTTTATTGGTGCATTTAGTCCATTTACATTCAGCATAATTATTGATAGGTATGAGTTCAGTGCTGTGATTTTGATGGCTTTTTTGTGTGTGTTGTTGACAGCTTCTTTGTTGCACTTAATTTTCTGTGCCGAGTCGTTTTTATGTCTTTTCATCTTTTTAATTGTTGATTTTGTATTTGCTTAGTCTTTATGTTTTTCTTGTTTTTTATTTTGATGTATAGGATTGTTAATTTATTTTGTGGTTACCTTAATATTTACCTCTATTTTACTAAGTTTACACCAATCTTTTATTTCTTTATATCGCCTTCACTTCCTCTCCATATGAAAGATCTATGACTGCATTTTTTAGTCCCTCTTTTTTGTTTTAGTGTTGTCATCTTTTACATATTGATGTCTCTGTTTCCCT
>NW_004444032.1:2731660-2767454 GCF_000243295.1 Trichechus manatus latirostris | reverse complement strand
TATAAGCTTTTGGTCTTGCTAACTCTTTCAACTGTTTTCTATTTCATTTAATTCTGCTCTAATTGTTTGCTTTCTTCTGGTGCCTGAGGGATTCTTTTGTTGCTTTTTCTATTCGCTCGAGTTGTAGGGTTAATGTTTTGATTATGGCCCTTTCTTCTTTTTGGATGTGTGCATATATTGATATAAACTGGCCTCTGAGCACTGCTTTTGCTGTGTCCCAAAGGTTCTGGAAGGATGTGTTTTCATTCTCATTTGATTCTGTGAATTTCTTTATTCCGTCCTTAATTTCTTCAACAACCAAGTAGTTTTTGAGCAAGGTGGTGTTCAATTTCCATGTGTTGATATTTTTTCCCTTGCTTTTTCTGTTACTGATTTCCACTTTTTATGGTTTTATGGTCAGAAAAGATGCTTTGTAATATTTTGATGCTTTGGATTCTGTTAAGGCTTGCTTTATGGCCTAATATGTAGTCTCTACTGGAGGATGTTCCATGTGTGTTGGAAAAGAAAGTAAACTTGTCTGCTGTTGGGTGGATTGTTCCGTATATGTCTATGCGGTCAAGTTGGTTGACTGTGCCATTTAAATCTTCCGTGTGTTTATTGAGCTTTTTTCTGGATGTTCCATCCTTCACGGAAAGTGGTGTGTTGAAGTCTCCTACTGTTACTGTGGAACTATCTTCTCTCTCTTTTCAATGCTGTCAAAGTTTGTTTTATGCATTTTGGAACCCTGTTGTTAGATGCGTAAATATTTATTATAGTTATGTCCTTCTGGTATATTGATCCTTTAATCATTATACAGCGTCCTTTCTTATCTTTCGTGGTAGATTTTACTGTAAAGTCTATTTTGTCAGAGATTAATATTGTCACTCCTACTCTTTCTTGAGTGTTGTTTGCTTGATATATATTTTTTCCATCCTTTGAGTTTTAGTTTGTGTCTTTAAGTCTAAGGAGTGTCTCTTAAAGGCAGCATATAGACAGATCTTTTTTTATCCATTCTGCCACTCTCTGTCTCTTTATTGGTGCATTTAGTCCATTTACATTCAGCATAATTATTGATAGGTATGAGTTCAGTGCTGTGATTTTGATGGCTTTTTTGTGTGTGTTGTTGACAGCTTCTTTGTTGCACTTAATTTTCTGTGCCGAGTCGTTTTTATGTCTTTTCATCTTTTTAATTGTTGATTTTGTATTTGCTTAGTCTTTATGTTTTTCTTGTTTTTTATTTTGATGTATAGGATTGTTAATTTATTTTGTGGTTACCTTAATATTTACCTCTATTTTACTAAGTTTACACCAATCTTTTATTTCTTTATATCGCCTTCACTTCCTCTCCATATGAAAGATCTATGACTGCATTTTTTAGTCCCTCTTTTTTGTTTTAGTGTTGTCATCTTTTACATATTGATGTCTCTGTTTCCCTCTTTTCAGTGTTTTAGCTTTGATTTATTTTTGTGACCTCCCTATCTGGGTTGATATCTGGTTGCTCTGTCTTGTGTTCTAGTCTTGGGTTGTTATCTGATGTTACTGATTTTCTAACCAGAGGACTCCCTTTAGTGTTTCTTGTAATTTTGGTTTGGTTTTTACAAATTCCCTAAACTTCTGTTTATCTGGAAATGTCCTAATTTCGCCATCATATTTGAGGGACCGTTTTGCTGGATATATAATTCTTGGCTGGCAATTTTTTTCCTTCAGGCTTTATATATGTCATCCCATTGCCTTCTTGCCTGCATGGTTTCTGCTGAGTAGTCCAAGCTTAGTCTTACTGACTCTACTTTGTAGACGACTTTTTGTTTACCTCTAACTGCTCTTAAATTCTCTATCTTTGGTTTTGGCAAGTTTGATTATAATATGTCTTGGTGACTTTCTTTTGGGATCTACCTTGGGATCTACAATGAGTATCTTGGATAGATATCGTCTCGTCTTTCATGATATCAGGGCCGTTTTCTGCCAACAAGTCTTCAGGAATTGTCTCTGTATTTTCTGTTATCCCCCCTGCGCACCCCGTTCTGATATTCCAATCACTCGTAGGTTAGTCCTCTTGATAGAGCTCCACATAATTCTTAGGATTCCTTCATTTCTTTAAATTCTTTTATCTGATTTTTCCTCAAATAAGTTGGTGTCAAGTGCTTTATCTTCAGTCTCACTAATTCTGACTTCTATAGCCTCAATTCTGCTCCTATGACTCTCTATTGAGTTGTCTTATTCTGAAATTTTACTGTTAATCTTCTGGATTTCTGATTGCTGTCTCTCTATGGATTCTTACAGCCTGTTAATTTTGTCACTGTGTTCTTCTCTAATCTTCTTAAGTTCCTCTATTAGTTTGTCTGTGTTCCTTGGCTTGGTCTGTTTCACCTGATCTCCTTCCTGATTTTTTGAAGAGTTCTGTATATTAATCTTTTTGTACTCTACCTCCAGTAATTCCAGGAAGTTCTCTTCCTCCTGCTGGAAAACTTCTTGGTTCTTTGGTTTGGGAGCTTGCTTAAGTCATCATGGTCTGCCTCTTCATGTGATTTGATATTGACTGTTGTCTCCGAGCCATCAATAAGTTATTATATTAATTCATTTTATGTTTGCTTACTGTATTCTAGCTTCTTGTTTTGTTTTGTTTTGATATACCCAAATAGGCTGCTCATGTGAGCTTCTTTGATTACTGGTGCCTCTGAAGCTCTAACATCCTGTCACCAGGTGGTTAGATCTGTTACTATGTATGAGAGCCCAGGAGTCCGTTTACTTTTCTTGTATGGATTCAGATTCAGCTCAGGTGTCCAGACAGTCGGTCATCAAGTGCGTGGTACAGGCTCTCACCTACAGTCCTAGACGGCAGGGGTAATTGGAGTAGGCACAGGTATCAGGCTGCAGCAGGGTGTCACGCGCTGAGTGAGGCAGGGGGCTGACAGCTGCCCCTGAGTGTCTGGGAGGAAAGCGTGTCTCTGTTCCTTAGAATGTGTAGATAGGTGGGTTTTGCAGCCAGACAGTGGGCACCCAGTGCTGTTGGGTGTAAGGACTGGGAGGCACTACTTATTATTGGAACCCTGTTGTGTGTGGCTAGGTGGCGTGGGTGGAGCCATGAGTCCTCAGGTCCCTGATGTGGGTTGGTGAGGACCCTGCTTAATGGGCAGAGTGGTGTCAAATGTCATGAACCTACCACTCCACCATATAGCTGATACAGTGAAGTAAGGTTTCAGGTACATACCCTGCTGTATTGTGCTGATGAAGGCCTAAGCTGTTGAAATGGGCCCACACAGGACTATGCAGGGGTGAAAGGCATTCAAAGTCCGTTGAGCCCTTACGCCTGTGCGTAGGCAAAGGAGCTGTGCCTACCCTGAATTCCCAGCTTAGGGGAGCTGGCAGATTATTTTTTCCTGTTTGTTAGTTTGTTCCCTCTCCAAGGCCAAGAGAATGTCTCAGGGTGTGTGACGGTTCCTACTTCTCGCCCAGGGGACTTGACAATCGTTAAAGCCGGCCCGGGACCCAGTGCAGACTGAGGAGGGAGCAGGTAAATGGTAACGTGTTTCTTGATCCTTGTGGTAGGTTAAATGCATGTACTTATCTTTTGCTGACTGAGTGCTGCTTTTCACTGGCTCTGGAGGCCTGAGCAGATTCTCCGCCGCTCAGTTCTCCCGACACGGAAAATGCGTCCCAAATGCCACTGCCTGCCTCATCATGCACATCAGCCAATCTGGCCTGCAGGGCACCTGCTACTGCCAGGTCAGGTCTGGTAATTCCTCGCTGCTTCTGAACCATCTTTCCCTTCCCCTGCCACTCAGTCCAGTTCCTCAACTTTGCCTCTGATGTTCAGGGTTCCTAGATTGTCATATAATTAACTTGTTTTTTCGGGTCTTTGTTGTAAGAGGGACCACTGGAAGCATCTGACTACTCTGCCAACTTGGCCTCACCTTTTTTTTGGGGGGGACATTAAGTAATGCATACCTGTGCCTTATACAGACATGATTAAAATAAAATGGAATCACCTAGTTTTCCCATTTTAATTAGTGCTTAAAATTTTTCTCTAAGAGAAATAATTATTTTACATTAACATTATATAGTTATCCTGAATTCTCTCAGACTCACTTTAAACAATCTTATTATTAAAATCTTAAAATATATAGCTATTATTAATCTTTGTTTATATATTATAGTTTGATATTATTTATCTGAATAGTTTTTCAAATCTTCTACAAAAAAATCCAAGTACTTCAGTACCATTTTAAAAAATAGCTTTAAATGTACACATATCTACCATTTGAGAAACACTTACTGAATACCTATTGTGCCTGCCAGCCTCTCTTCTGGGAGTCTGAGATACTAAGTTGAGCAAGCGTCCTAATGCTCAAGGTTTTCACAGGCCAATTTTTTTCAGAAAGAGACTGCCAGGTCCTTATTCCTAGTCTGTCTTAGTCTGGAAGCTCTGCTGAAACCTGTCCACCATGGATGACCCTGCTGGTATTTAAAATATCAGTGGCATAGCTTCCAGTATCACAGCAACACAGGATTGGAGGAAGACTCATTAACAACCTGAGATATGCAGATGACAAAACTTTGCTTGCTGAAAGCAAAGAAGACTTGAAGCAGTTACTGATGAAGATCAAAGACCACAGCCTTCAGTATGGATTACGCCTCAATATAAAGAAAACAAAAAGTCTCACAACTGGACCAATAAGCAACATCTTGATAAACGGAGAAAATATTGACGTTGTCAAGGATTTCATTTTACTTGGATCCACAATCAATGCCCATGGAAGCGACAGTCAAGAAATCAAGCAACGTATTGCACTGGGTAAATCTGCTGCAAAAGATCTCTTTAAAGTGTTAAAAGCAAAGATGTCACTTTGAGGACTACGGTGCGCCTGACTCAAGCCATGGTGTTTTCAACTGCCTCATATGTATTCCAAAGCTGGACGATGAATAAGGATGACTGCAGAAGAACTGATGCCTTTGAACGATGCTGTTGGAGAAGAATACTGAATATACCACAGACTGCCAGAAGAATGAATAAGTCTGTCTTGGAAGAAGAACAGCCAGAATGCTCCTTGGAAGTGAGGATGGCGAGACTTTGTCTCATGCACTCTGGACATGTTATCAGGAGGGATCAGTCCCTGGAGAAGGACATCATGCTTGGTAAAGTACAGCGTCAGCGAAAAAAAGGAAGACCCTTGAAGAGATGGACTGACACAATGGCTGCCATGCTAAGCTCAAAAGTAGCAATGATTGTGAGGATCGTGCAAGACTGGGCAGTGTTTTGTTCTGTTGTACACAGAGTTGCTATAAATTGGAACCAACTCAAGGAATTTAAAGAGCAAATCCTAACAAAGGCTACTAAACGGGACAGGGTGGGGGCAGGTGGGAGATTCAGAGATTAGATCCCAAAGGTAACCTTGCTTACTTCGTAATATTCCTACTTCATGCCCTGACTGTGTATGTAATACTAAGTACTCAAAACTGAACTGAGAAATAAAATAGCCCCTGGGATACAGCAGCTTACGACAAAATCATGAATAAACACATACATGTATATAGGATTACTTTTCAAACTGACGTATATGTACTCATACAACAGTCAACATGTACTTTCTTCAAAGAAATAGAAGACAGTTACCACAATTACCGAAAGGGAATAATACCACCTTCCTCATAGGGCTGTATAAAGATTAAATGAATTAACTACACATCATAGGTGGGGACAAGGAATGAAGAAGTAACAACTATCAAAACTTTTATATAGTAAAAAAGGCTATGGAGACAGATAATCAACAGAAATCTGTCTTTACCTACACTTTACTACTAATTAGGTAAGTAACCTTGGAAATTTTACTTATCCATCTTGAGTCTCAATTTCTTCATCTGTAAAATGAAAGGGTAGGACTAGGTGACCTCCAAAGATCATCCTAATTCTAAAATTTTAGATCAGTTGTTAGTGGGATAAAATATCACACCCTTGCCCAATTCAAACTTTTCTATATCAACTTTCAGTTGGTAATAATTAAATGAACAAAAATTTAGACTTCTTAGGAAGAAAATACTATGTAGAGAATTTTTTTAAGGGCCAAATTTCAAACTTCATGAAAATCTATTATGCCAGATTGTTAATATACATCTAACAGTGGCAAAGCTCTAAGGTGCATCTTTTTCAATGTGCCATATATATAGCGTGAAAACTGGCATAATTATGGCATTTTCAAATCCACTGATAATGAACCAAAGGGAGTCTTTCATTGTCTCAATATGGAGGCAGAATGGAGACACTCTTGTCATTTAGTGTGCAGGGGCTTCTGCATGAGGCATATTTTTTCACCCTCTGCCTCTTGATTCCCACTCTGCTGGTTAAGTAGTTTAATATGGAAATAAGGATTTTATTTCTTACACAATTTTCTGTCTGGCAAGCGGCCAAACTCAACATCATCTTGAACTTCTCAAGACATGCTGAGAGCCTCTACGTAAAACTTTTTGCTCATTACATGGCCTTTCTCCCTAGAAAACAATACATATATGCACATACAAATCACATTTTGATATAATTTGGGGTGGTTCACAGACTCCACTTGGATTATAAGGTATCATGCATAGGCAGTGATGATGAAGACTAGGGTTTACAGAATCATCGTCTTGGTCTGGTATGGTTTAACTGTGTCAAAGAGAAAAACTACAGACATCTTACTTTAATTTTAAGGTTTTTTGTTATCCATAAAACCAAATTTTTAGCTGCCAGGCCAGAGACCACCTAGTAATATGATATCAGTTGGTCTCAGTAAAAGGGGAGGGGGGCAGGGTTCAATTAATCATGTTAAGATTAGTCAATGGTTGATCTTTTATTCTCCATCGTCTTCTTTTCATAAGCTTTATTGTAACTAGCCTACTTCGAGCCATTTGCTTTTTTTTTTTTTTTTTGGAATCAGAATGATCTTCCTGTATGCATACAGAACAATCGCTCAGAATAACACTTATGTTTCAATTTCTTTGGTTTTTGATTATTTTTTAACAGTTGCAATGGATAGAAAACCACTTAAACTATCTTAAGTAAAAGATTGATTTTAAATACAAAAAGATATCTAACAGAATTCAATTGTAAGATGTACAGCTGGGCCTCATGAGAAGAGAAAATTTACTAAGCAGATACTCTTCTCTGTCCCCTCCTTTCTAAAAAGCTGTCTCAGTTGCCTGAAAAGAATTTGTAGATTCCAATGACTATTAATAATAGAGTTACAGTCCTGTATCCCAGGGGCTATTTTCTCACTTCAGTTTTGAGTACTTAGTATTACATACACAGTCAGGGCATGAAGTAGGAATATTATGAAGTAAGCAAGGTTACCTTTGGGATCTAATCTCTGAATCTCCCACCTGCCCCCACCCTGTCCCGTTTAGTAGCCTTTGTTAGGATTTGCTCTTTAAACTCCTTTCCAAGACACCAATAATGCTCAGATAGCTCTTCTCAGGTTACACTTCTAATGCTTCATCCTCTTCCCACACCAAACTGGGGCTTATCACAGCCCTATCATTTTCTACTGTAACATCTCTCCAAAAATTAACATCAAATTTAACCACAATAGACTACAATTTACCACCATTAAAAATGCTCAAAAGGAATGTGCTGTAGGCATTCAGAACAACTTCATTAAATAGTTTCAATAAATTTTGTGGTTGAAGGCAGCCCTGTTGGAATATGTGTTCTCTGGAGATTATTCTGAGTGGGGCATTTGAACACATTTTGCTAAATGCACATTTTATGGCTTTAGGGTTTTATGTAAGTTCTATATCTGAGGGCCATTTTTTGACATGGAAAATGTTACTCCAAAAAAGACTGAGTAATAAAATAACCTATCATTGTATCTTATGACAAAAAAAAAAAAAAAAAAGGAATGGCTGAATTTACTGTTCATGTCTGATCTGACATTAACGCTGACTAACATTTGGAAAAATTAGTTTGTTCTAAAAAGGAAAATCTATGTAACGGATCAAAAAGCTGATTAGCCAGTACGCAAATAACCTTCTGAAAGACAATGAAATACTGTTAGACTGGTTTCTAATTTCAGTCTATTGGCTCTACCCTCTTCACTTACATTTTGAAAAGTGATGAAATAATACTGATTAGAAAACAAAGATTGGCTAAAAAAATTATTTCAGTTATGGAGCCTCTATATTTCAATGCCTTTTTGAAATGTTCATTTACACTCCTTAGTAAATTTTCACTTTTATTTTCTTTAGACAAATTTATAGACAGAATCTTAAAACCGCATTACTTATAAACATTTTTTAAAATTAGACATTCATAGTCTTCTCACTTCATTTTACAATGTTTTTCCATCATTAGACTGTGGAAAACTCTTAAGGAAAAAATCTTATTATATGTAAAGATGTATAGCTAGTTCAAATCGTAACTTTCTCGTTAAATTTCCTATACATTTTCTTTGATCATTTTTCCAAAACAGTTATATTGTAAGATTTTTTTTTTTTACCCTCTCCCCCTCAATTCCCACTCTGCTGGCTAAGTAGTTTAATAAGGAAATACAGGATTTTATTTCCTACACAATTTTCTGTCTGGCAAGCTGCCAAAGTCAACATCATCTTGAACTTCTCAAGACATGTTAAGAGCCTCTAAGTAAAACTTTTTGTTCATTACATAAAAAATTCTACCAATATTTACCCAAGAATGTAGTTTATAGTCTTTTTTTTTTTTTAAGTGCTCTCTACAGAGCAGGAGGTACTCTGTAGCATCTCTTCAAGGGCCAACAAGGCAGATATGGGAGATGCTGAGAAGCTACAACTTCTCTTACACTCTTTGACCAGAATAGTGATGTGTTTGCCTGAAATGATGGGCTTCCATAAACTGTTTCCTCTAAAGAAAAGGTTCTACGGTTAAAACATGTTGAAATTAATGATCCAGGCATTATTTATTATCCCTGCTGGTTTGAAATATGGGATGGGGAAAAAATAGATTTCTGTCTCATATCTTTTTTTGGGGGGGAAAGAAACAAAAAGAAAATGCATTTTTAAGAGTCAGTATGTGAACAGCATACTGTTACTTCCTGAATTCATGAGAGATTTTTTGAAAGACAACTTTTAAGACTGACAGGTGACAAATTCGTAGGTAAGTTTTATTACTAGATACGTTGGGTCACATAAAAATCATTAGTTCCACTGGTACTTCTGTCTCAATCATTTCTTCAAGGAAGCAGCAGAAAAAAAGTTAAAATAGAAAATTCCTGACTCTGACCTAAGACTTGACTTACTACGTACGTGATTGTCTAGCAACCCATTCTTAGTGCTTTTCATATAATCCCTCTTATTTCTCTATATATCACAAATCCTTATAATTCTGAATGGTCGGGAATTGGTTTTGATTGTAATATATAACAGCCAGACAACAGCTTCCCCTCAATTATTTTGTCAATAAAGAAAAAAAAATGTATGAAGAGGGAGATTAAGTGCGATGATTAGAAGTTACTTACAAAACTAAATAATCTGTACTAAGTAGACAGAGAAAAGTCAAGCTTGAACAAGGAAAAAGGAAGACAGAGATTGGCTCATGGAGTTGATGATTTATATCTGATAGACCAGGTTTGATGAAAATGCATTTCATGAAATAGTCTTACTGCTCCTTAGTCAATAGGTATAATTAAGAAATTAAGAAATTCAATTTAATTTTTTTAGTTCAGTGTTTTCTCACATTTATTTTGCTAAGAAACTCCCTCTTCAAGTATATGTTAACATTTTAGAGAATTTTTCTGGGGAACACGGAGCATGGAGATGGGGAAAGCAGGCTTCATGAGAAAGGCAAGGACATCTGGTTTCTAAGCAAAATATCTGGGAAAATAAAAACTGAAAAGATAACTCAGAGCTGTCCATATACAGAGGTCAGAGAGAGATACAAAGATTTAAGTGAAAAGATCTCAGCCATAGCTTGACATGAATGCGGATTTCTGCTCTTACTGGCAACATTCTTTGTTGTCACCATCATCGTGATCACCATCATCGTGATCACGTAACCATGACAACAGTCACAACAGCAGCAATGTAAAATTCTCATTGAGTAAGTACTACTACTCTCATTTTATAGACGAGGAGACTGAGGCTTGGAGAAGTTAAATAACATAGCTAGTATGTGATTTCAGATAGGATTAAAATAAAGTTTGAATCAACAGCCTGAGCTATTAACCACTATGCTCACTATACTTAACACAGAAGAAAGTGGTAGGATGGATACAATTTAACAGTTTTACATGCATACAATAAATATGCTATGGAAATATATACTATGAATATAGTTATTCATTTTGAAAACAAGTTGTATTAGCTTTCTATTGCTGTGTAACAAATTACCACAAACTAGCTTTAAAACAACACTTAGTTCTGTAAGTCAGAAATTCAGGCAGGCTGGGCTGGCTATTCTGCTTAGAGTCTAATAAGGCTGAAATCAAGGTGTCAGCTGGCCTGGGATCTTATCTGGAGGTTCTGGGGAAGAATCCACTTGTAGGCTCATTGAGGTTATTGGCAGAATTCAGTACTGTTTGGATGTAGGACTGAGGGCTCTGATTCCTTGCTGGCTGTCAGCCAAGAGTCATTATCAGCTCATAGAGGTTACCTGCATTCCTTGGCTCTTGGCCTCCTCCATCTTCAAAGCCAATAGCATGTCATATCCTTTTTGTGCTTCAAATCTCCCTGACACTTTCTTTTGCCCTCCTCGTCTGCTGTATCTACAGAAAGTTTTTTTTTTTTTTTTTTTTTTGCTTTCAAGGGCTAAAGTAATTAGATTAGGACCACCCAGATAACTTCCCTATTGTAAGGTCACTTTAAGCTTAGTTAGTTACCTTAATTACATCTGCAAAGACCCTTCACAGTAGTACCTAGATAAGTGCTGTTTGAATAAACAAGGAAGAGGAATTTTGAGGGCAAAGGGGGACATCTTTAGAATTCTAATTACCACATCATACTTGAAAAGAACCCTTACCTTCTATTAGTCACTAATAATTGTAGAAGTGTATTCAGAATATTCTGTGATTAGAGACAGACATGAGAAGGACTCAGACTCGTATGTTTTGCTTGTGGTGAGCTTTCATGGTGCACAGTCTGAACGCTATTTGTGGCAACCTTTCATAACCCTTTTTGTAAAGTAAAATAGAAATATTTAGCAATAGCACTGAAATATTCATACCCTTTGACCTGGCCATGTAACCACAAATTTCATTGTAAGGGCAACCTAACAGGAACAAAGATACGAAACATGAACTTGATGGATCATCATACAAATATTAAAAATAAATGCAAAGACCACAGTAGACACAGAGTCTGTCTTCACCCTGTCAGTAAAAATAGAATGTAAAATAGCATATACTTTGAAAGCAGCAATGTGAAAACACACATGCAAATGGTAGGTAATAGTATTTGTGGGATGGTATAATCATTAAATGTCTACAATGATTTTTAAAATTAAAAAAAAAAAAACCCTGAAGTTTCTATTCTTAAATGTTTAAATATCCCAACTGTAATACTTCTTACATTATTTGTTTAAAAAGCCTTTTACCAGTTACAGCAAAGATGAATTCTTGGTAAGCTGTTAATAATCATGAATTTCAAATCAGTGAAGTTTTACTGTATTTTAGTGATTTACTTCTAAAAGCTTATATAGTTAATGAACTTAAGTATTTTCTTGGAGTTTCAATAAGTAAAGCTAATTTGTAAAGGGCGTCTACTATACAGTATTCTTCAAAATGGGGAAAACATAAAATCATCCATCAGTGTAGAAAGACAATATCAGAACTTCTATTTATATGTGATTTTAATTTCTATACTGAGAAATTAAGCTGTACTAGTATTTAATAGATGAAATGACACTGGCACCCCCACTCAGTTCCTGTGTCAGATGGCCAAGCTTCATGCTGTTATGCAGGGTGACCTGAGGGATTAGAGGGAGTTCCAAAACCTGGAGGAATGGTAGTGGCATCCCTACTACTTGTTCCCTTGCAACACACTCCAACGTATTGCAGTTTCCTTGCTCCCAGGTAAGTGAATACCAAACTCGCTGCTGTCAAGTTGATTCCGACTCATGGTGACCCTATAGGACAGAGTAGAACTGCCCCATAGGATTTCTAAGGAGTGGCTGTGGATTCAAACTGCCAACCTTCCGGTTAGCAGCCAAACTCTTAACCACTGTGCCGCCAGGGCCCCAGTAAGTGAACAGACAAACTAAATTACCAGTTAAGTAATCTAAGCCTTATAAAAAAAACAGCTTACGATTAAAGATAATCTAAAAATGCAAATACAAGGATATTACAAAAAACAACAAATTGTACACTTCTTAGTAAAAATATTTTTTGACCACAATGAGTCAAAAATGACTAAATCAGATCTGACATGAAGTTGGCAAAAAATTATAAAGTAGGCTAACTGAAATGCAGATTTATACTCACTCATGTTAACGATAAACCATGCCCTAAGTGATTATGTCCTGAGGTATTAGTTAACAGCACAGTGAAGCTATAATTAATAAGATATTTTAAATACTATTTCAATTATTTCATCTGTTATTATTTATAACATAAGCAACTTGTTGGCAATCTACATTTCAGTTATTTTGAACTAGTTGCAACTTTGTGGTGGTGGTTGTAGTGCATGATATTCTTTAATAAAGGGCAAGAATCTAGTGTTCAAGTGAGAATATATTTTAGATTTAATGGAAATCTTTTAAAAGTTAATACAGACTAACTTGTCTTCTTAATGACTTAATGAACATCATCTTTTCTTGACAATAGGTGTATTCCTCATGACCATTAATAATTTTCATAGATTTATAGGACTCCTTACTCCCACAATAAGCATGCTTATGTTTTTGGAATTATTTATTGCTTTTCTCTAAGAAAGTAGGTCTCTTCTCTCGTTGTCACATTTTGTTGTCATCAGTGTACCCGATCCTCCTTCTGTCTTCTAACTTGTGGTTTCTAATCTCCCCTTCCCTTTTATTCTTCCTTTTCGGGTTTGAAGGTCCTAGTTACATGTTGTTACAGACTGAATTGTGTTCCCCAAAAAGATATGTTGAAGTCCTAACCCCTACACTGGTGAATGTGACTTTGTTTGGGGAAATAAAGTTTCCCTCTGCAGATGTTATCAGTTAAATTAACAAAGTCATACCTGGGTAGGGTGGGTCCTAATCCTAATTCCTTCTGAGTGGCATTTTATAAAAGAGAAGAAAAGCTATAGAAACAGAGGCACACAGGGAGGAAGACAGATGCCTTGTGACGATGGAAACAGATGCATCTATAAGCAACAAAGGAACACCAAGGTTTGCTGGCAGACACCAAGAACTAGGAGAGAGGTAAAAAAGTTCCTGTCTCAAAGCTCCCAGAAACAATCGAGATGACTGAGACCTTGATTTAGACTTCTAGCCTCCAGAACTGTGAAAAATAAATCTGTTCTTTAAAGTCACCCACTTTGTGGTATTATGTTATAGCAGCTCTAACAAAGAAAGACATATGGCAATTGCTGCGTTGATCTCATCTTTACTCAGGTTAAATACAAATTGGCTGCAACTGGAATGACTATTGTGTATTCACTAGGGTAAAAATCCAACCAGTAGATAGAGATATTAGACTACCTATGTTTTCTGAAGATACAAAGTCTCAATTTTTTTTTTTAAAAAAACATTTTCTCAAATAGCCTATGTCCTAAAATTTAAATTCTTTGCGTTTCGCTTTGGGATCATACATAAGTTCTCATCTGTTGTGTTCATGGCTCCATTCTACCCCAAGTATTTTGGGTCACATCATCTTACTCAATGGTATACAGAACTGAAAAGATATTAGAGGGGTAAGAAGAAAACAAAGCAAATAAAGTACTATTACTTTTCCCTGTTTCTAACCTCAATTAATCGCCTCTGCTATAGAGTCAGTTTAACTTAATTATGAGATTGGCACTCTTGGGAATTTGGTTAAAAAATGAATTTTAAGTTCCTTCCTAAAAAAGAATTCATTCTTTTAATGATTTACTCAGTCAACAAATATTTACTGGGCTCCTTCATATGGAAGGTTACTGTACTAGGCGCCCCAGGGATATAGCAGAGAATAATACAGTTCCAGTATCTGTCCTCATGGAGCTTTATAATCTGGTACAATGGTTTGGAAAACTGTAAGGGTTAGGAAGATTATAATGCCCCTTGGGCCAGTTACTAAGTGAAGAACTACTGCTTGTAGAGTCCGCTAAACCTTTTACAAGTTCACAGCCAATATTAAGGCCTAAAGAAAACCTGACATTTAGACAGAGATTTCCTTGTGATTTATGATTTTATAATGCCCTGCAGATACAGGTGGATTAATTTAGAGTACTGTGAATCCTATCAGATTTTCCCAGATTTTCAAAATTGCTTCTACTTGAAAATATGTATCCAATGTACGCTTACTACATAAAGTACATAGATTTTAGGAGGAATAGGCTTTTCCTCTTGAATGTTTCTTAATGCAAAAAGACACTGCCAAAAGGCTTAGAGATTGAGTGAGATAGTCAATCCCATTCTGAAAGCCTTGACTACTCCACAATCACATTTACAGCTTAAGAACATTAGGGAGAAGTTCTGCATTGTGACCACTGTTATTGCTGGCTGAGACAAAAATGAAAACAGGTAACAATATTTATTTGAGGTCCAAAAACCACTGCTTTGGAGAACTGAGGTGGGAAAGAACTCAGCTGGCTAAGGTTCTTCAACAACTTACATATTTCAAAGAAGGTTTCTACTGGAAGTTCACATTCTATCTCTGCTCAAGTTCTTAAGGCCACGCTCTTAACTTTAAAACATGGCATTCTTCAGAAGTAAAGCAACTACCCTCAACTTTCTACATTAGATTGTTGAACTGTTTCCATATTTTTTCTTTCATTTATTCAAATATATAATGAGTACTAAATGCCAGGCAATCCATAGGTATTGATGACACAGTGATAAACAAGACAAAGCTACTGTCCTCAAATTTATATAACAGGAATATAATTTAGGTAACTGCTATATAAATGAAGTATTTTATAAATTATTTCTACATGCCTATCTATAAAAAGCTGAATGGAAGGGGAGAATGGAAAACATCCACAATACAATAAGTACAGAGTACTACATGAGTACTATATCACCTAAATAATCCTAGAGAAAACATGATTTGGGAATTGAAGTATCTATATATTCATTCAAATAACCCAATACTAGGAATTTGGCTATTACTGATGTAATAAGAATAAAATTGGTAAAAAACGTGTTATAAAATTTAGTGCACGGGGACATTTCAAAATTCTGTGTAACACTGAGACTAATCAAAAGAAGCCAGCTCTGACTTTGGCAGCTCCACAGCAAAGTAGTCTCCCTGGGCCAAGTGAAGCACAGGGAATGGGTGAGTGCCAGCGAAGGAAGGGATGGAGCTCCAGTGGCCAGCTGCCTGTGGGTATAACAGCTGTGCCTGGGGAATAGAAGAGGTCAGGGAGGGAATGGGCTGAAATCCAAGAAGAGGGCTGTTTACTGATTACAGGGTTTCAGCTCCTATTATATCTCTTTAAATAGCAGCTGCCCCATAAGCTTCGTGGTAGGTTTAGAAAGCCAGAAGATGTTGACCCTATTCTCCACCATAGAACTTGCTCAGGCCTGAATACCAGATCTCAGAAGAGTCATTTCCCTACTTTGTTTCACAATTAACAGCAGCCTTCAAATCCACCCATACTTTTCTTTCTTTTTTTTTTCCCTTTTAACATGCTCGCAAACAAAAGTTAGAACTACACGTTTTCAAAAGAATGAGATTGTAAGCAAAGTGGGAAAACTGTTAAATACCACAAGAAGGTGTTTAGAAATTGGGGTTCCTGTTTCCTACTACATATGTCATTGCCAATTACATCATTTACTGCACTGTCATTATTTTATATACATAATTGGAAAATTTAAAAAATGCCAGTGATAAGAAACTTAGTTCTCAGTCTTAAAGCAATTGAAACAAAGATAAAAAAACAAACACTCTTTAAGCCTGCTTAAAGCAGTGATTTTTTTTTTTATTGTACTTTAGGTGAAGGTTTACAGAACAAATAGCTTCTCATTCAACAGTCAGTACACATACTGTTTTATGACATTGGTTAACAACTCCACGACATGTCAACCCTCTCCCTTCTCGACTTCTTTTTTTGGTGAAAATATACATAGTCAAAGATACACAATTTCAAAAATTTCTACATGCACAATTCAGTGACATCGATTACATTCTTCCAGTTGTGCTGCTATTTTCACTTTAGATGAAGGTTTACAAAACAAAATAGTTTCTCATTAAACAGTTAGTACACATGTTGCCCTATCACAATGATTAACAACCCCACTACATGTCAACACTGTCCCTTCTCAACCTTGGGTTCCCTATCACCAGCTTTCCTGTCCCCTTCTGCCTTCTAGTCCTTGTCCCTGGACTGCTGTGTCTCATTAATCTCATTTTGTTTGACTGTCCAATCCCCAGCTGAATGGTGAACTTCGGAAGTGACTTCACCACTGAGCTAAAAGGGTCTCTGGGGGCCATACTCTCGAGGTTTCTCCAGTCTCTTTCAGGCCAGTAAATCTGGACTTTTTTTGTGTGTGTTAGAATTTTGTTTTACATCCTTCTCCAGCTCTGTCCAGAACCCTCTGTTGTGATCCCAGCCAGAGCAATCAGTAGTGGTAGCCGGGCACCATCTAGCTGTACTGGACTCAGTCTGGTGGAGGCCGTGGTAGCTGTGGTCCATTAGTCCTTTGGACTCATCTTTTGCTTGTATCCTGTTCTCTTCATTCTCCCTTGCTCCCAAAGGGGTGAGACCAGTGGAGTATCTTAGATGGCTGCTCACAGGCTTTTAAGGCCCCAGATGCTACTCACTGAGGTAGAATGTAGAACATTGTCTTTATAAACTGTATTATACCAATTGAGCTGGACGTTCTCTGAGACCATGGTCCCCACAGCCCTCCGTCCAGCAATTCAGTCCCTCAGGGAGTTTGGATGCGTCTATGGAGTGTCCATGACCTTTCCTTGTACAAGTTGTGCTGGCTTCCCCAGTACTGTGTACTAAAGCAGTGAATTTTTAACCTCTCAATTTCATACACACTAGGCATATAGTTAAAAGAGTCTTGGTGGTGCAGTGGTTAAAGTGCTCGGCTGCAAACCAAAAGGTAGTAGTTTAAACCCACCAACCACTCCATGGGAGAAAGATGTGGCAGTTCTACTCTGTCCTACAGTGTCTTTGTGAGTGATAATCAACTCGACAGCAGTGAATTTGGTTTTGGGGACATGTAATTGAGAAGCTAAAAATTCAACTATGTATTCAATTATGAATATTAATTAAAGAACATGTATAACAAACTAGAAATATAGTAACTAATTCTGTTTAAAGCATTAGGTATAATTAAGGATTTTATTTTTTAAGGGTATGAAAATAAAAACCCTTTTATAACTGTCCAACTTTCATATGAACCCGTTTAACTCACAAATGTTTTTCAGGAATTCTTTATGTATGTACACAAAGAGGTTACAGTGTCTACCGGCCAATGCCACACAGAACACAGAGTCTAAATGAAATTAATCTGTTCCCCATCTTCTTCCTTGATGTAGTAATATGACTTTGCATGTATCAGAACTTTTTTGAATAATGCTCCTGGATGAATATATCATAAAACATGGCATAACTGAGAAATTAAAAAAAAACTAATTCATTTAAAAAAAACAATAATAAAACTATTATATGCTAACATAAACATTTTATGAAAAATAACGATATTTTCCAAAACAAAACAAAAATTAGTGAGAAGTGTGGCATTACTTTATATTTTTGATGTCTAGCTAAATAGAAAATAGCTGGATAATCATATCTGGTATGTAGAAGTACTTCTTGTGTACTTCCCACTCATCCACACAGCCTATTAAAAGATGACTACTCAAGCGTTCAGATTCAATAAAAGTAATAATTTTTACTGTTTCATCAACAACTTTCTTTTTTTTTGGTTTTAACAAACAAATTTATTTTTCACAGTTTAGTAGACTGGAAGTCTGAATTCAGAGCACCAGCTCTAGGGGACGGCTTCCTTTCTCTGTTGGCTCTGGAGGAAGGTTCTTGTCTATTCAGCTTCTGCTTCCTAGTTCCTTGGAAATCTCCATGTGTCTTGACATCTATCCTACCCTATATCTCCTCTGAGCCCTTGCTTGTTTAATCTCTTCTATATCTCTAAAGAGACTGACTCAAGACACATCCTACAATAATCCTGCCTCATTAACATAACAAAGACAAACCACTGCCAAACAGAATTATGGCCACAGGCATAGAGGTTAGGATTTGCAACACATATTTTTGGAGGACACAGTTTAATCCATAACAATATCCTAAGCCAATTTCAACGGAGATCTTTGTCCACTATTGCTTTAACGGAACTCATATCTGAAAGTGTTAATCTTTGTTTTCCCCAGTTTGTCATTTGTCTTTTTTTTTCATTGTGCGTTAAGTGCAAGTTTACAGTTCAAGTTAGTTTTTCATACAAAAATTTATACACACTTTGTTATGTGACCCTAGCTGCTCTCCCCATAACATGACAACACACTCCTCCTTTCCGCCTGGATTTCCCGTGTCCTTTCAACCAGCTCCTGTCCCTTTCTGCCTTCTCATCTCACCTCTGGACAGGAGCTGTCCATTTGCTCTCACGTATCTACTCGAGCTAAGAAGCACTCTCTTCACGAGTATCATTTTATGTCTTATAATCCAGTCTAACCATTGTCTGAAGAGTTGGCTACGGGAATGGTTTCAGTTCTGGGCTGACAGAGTCTGGGGCCATGTCTTCCAGGGTCCCTCCAGTCTCAGTTAGACCATTAAGTCTGGTCTTTTTACGTTAATTTGAGTTCTGCACCCCACTTTTCTCCTGCTCCGTCAGGGACTCTCTGTTGTGTTCCCTGTCAGGGTGGTCACTGGTGGTAGTCAGGCGCCATCTAGTTCTTCTGGTCTCAGGATGATGGGGCCTCTGGTTTATGTGGACCTTTCTGTCTCTTGGGTTAATATTTTCCTTGTGTCTTTGACGTTCTTCATTCTCCTTTACTCCAGGTGGGCTGGGACCAACTGATACATCTTAAGTGGCCACTCATTGCTTTTAAGACCCCAGATGTCAATCATCAAAATGGTAGCAGAACATTTTCTTAATAAACTTTGTTATGCCAACTGACCTAGATGTCCCCTGAAACCCTCACCCCTGCTACTCTGTTTCTCAAAGTGTTTGGTTGCATTCAGGAAACTTTTTAGTTTTTGGTTAAGTCCGGTTGTGCTGACTTCCCCTGTATTGTGTGCTGTCCTTCCCTTCACCTAAGATAATTCTTGTCTACTGTCTCATTAGTGAATAACACTCTCCCCCTCCCTCTCCACCCTCATAACCATCAAAGAATGTTTTCTTCCGTGTTTAAACCTTTTCTTGAGTTCTTATGACAGTGGTCTCATATAGTATTTGTCCTTTTGCAACGGACTAATTTCACTCACCATAATGGCTTCAAGATTCCTCCACGTTATGAGATCTTTCACGGATTCATTGTTGTTCTTTATTGTTGCATAGTATTCCACTGTGTGACTATACCATAATTTGTTTAACCATTCGTCTGTTGATGGTCACCTAGGTTGTTTCCATCTTTTTCCTATTGTGAAAGTGCTGCAATAAACATGTGTGTGCGTATATCTATTCGTGTGGCCGTTCTTATTTCTCCAGGATATATTCCAAAGAGTGGGATTGCTGGATTGAATGGTACTTCTATTTCTAGCTTTTTCAGAAAGCATCAAATCAATTTCCAAAGTGGTTGTATCATTTTACATTCCCATCAGCCGTGTCTAAGTGTTCCAGTCTCTCCACAGCCTCTCCAACATTTATTGTTTTGTGTTTTTTGGATTAATGCTAGCCTTGTTGGGGTGAGATGGTATCTCATTGTAGTTTTGATCTGCATTTCTCTAACGGCTAATGATCGTGAGCATTTCTTCATGTGTCTGTCAGCCCTGAATATCTTCTTTGGTGAAGTGCCTGTTTATATCCTTTGCCCATTTTTAAATTGGGTTATTTGTCTTTTTGTTGTTGAGGTATTGCAGAATCTTGCAGATTTCAGAGATTAGATGCTGATTGGATTTGCTGTAGCCAAAATTTTTCTCCCAGTCTGTAGGTTGTCTTTTTAATCTTTTGGTGAAGTCTTTTGATGAGCAAGTGTTTGATTTTTAGGAGCTCCCAGTTATCTAGCTTCTCCTCTGGTGTTTGTGCCTTGTTAATAATGTTTTGCATTCTGTTTATGCCATGTATTAGGGCTCCTAGCGTTGTCCCTATTTTTTCCTCCATGATCTTTACCATTTTAGATTTTATATTAATCTTTGATCCATTTTGAGTTAGTTTTTGTGCATGGTATGAGGTACGGGTCTTTTTTCTTTTTTTTGCAAATGCCAGCGCCATTTGTTAAAGAGACTGTCTTTTCCCCAATTAACGGACTTTGGGCCTTTGTCAAATTATCAGCTGCTCACAAGCAGATGAATTTACATCTGAATTCTCAATTCTGTTCTGCTGGTCTATGTATCTGTTGTTGAACCAGTACCAGGCTGTTTTGACTACCATGGTGGTATAATAGGTTCCAAAATCAGGTAGTGTGAGGCCTCCCACTTTGTTCTTCTTCTTCAGTAATGCTTTACTTATCTAGGGCTTCTTCCCTTTCCACACGAAGTTGGTGATTTTCTTCTCCATCTCATTAAAAAATGCCATGGGAATTTAGATTGAGACTGCATTGTATCTGTAGATCGCTTTGGGTAGAATATACATTTTCACAATGTTGAGTCTTCCTATCCATGAGCAAGGTATGTTTTTCCACTTCTGTAGGTCTCTTGGTTTCTGGCAGTAGTGTCTTGTAGTTTTCTTTGTATAAGTCTTTTACATCTCAGGTTAGATTTATTCCTAAGTATTTTATCTTCTTGGGGGCTACTGTAAATGGTATTGATTTGGTGATTTCCTCTTTGGAGTTCTTTTTATTGGTATAGAGGAATCCAACTGTTTTTTTGTATGTTAATCTTGTATCCTGATACTTTGCTGAAATCTTCTGTTAGTTTCAGTGGTTTTCTTGTGGATTCTTTGGGGTTTTCTGTGTATAAGATCATGTCACGTGTAAATACAGATACTTTTACTTCTTCCTTACCAGATTGGATGCCCTTTATTTCTTTTTCTAGCCTAAGTGCTCTGGCTAGGACCTCCAGCACAATGTTGAATAAGAGTGGTGACAAAGGGCATCCTTGTCTGGTTCCAGTTCTCAAGGGGAATGCTTTCAGACTCTCTCCATTTACGATGATGTTGGCTGTTGGGTTTGTATAAATGCCCTTAATTATGCTGAGGAATTTCCCTTCTATTCCTATTTTGCTGAGAGTTTTTATTGTGAATGGGCGTTGGACTTTATCAAATGCCTTTTCTGCATCAATTGATAAGATCATGTGGTTCTTCTCTTTTGTTTTATTTATGTGATGGATTACATTGATTGTTTTTCTAATGTTGAACCATTCCTGCATACTTGGTATGAATCCCACTTGGTCATGGTGAATTATTTTTTTGATATGTTGTTAAATGCTATTGGCTAGAATTCTGTTGAGGATTTTTGCATCTATGTTCATCAGGGATATTGGTCTGTAATTTTCTTTTTTTTTGTGGTGTCTTTACCTGGTTTTGGTATCAGGGTTATGCTGGCTCCACAGAATGACTTTGGGAGTATTCCATCCTTTTCTATGCTCTGAAATACCTTTAGTAGTACTGGTGTTAACTCTTCTCTGAAAGGCTGGTAGAGTTCTCCAATGAAACCGTCAGGAGCAGGGCTTTTCGTATTGGGTGTTTTTAATTACCTTTTCAATCTCATCTTTTGTTATAGGTTTATTTAGCTGTTCTACCTCTGTTTGTGTTAGTTTAGGTAGGTAGTGTGTTTCTAAGAATTTGTCCATTTCCTCTAGGTTTTCAAATTTGTTACAGTACAATTTTCATGGTATTCTGTTATGATTTTTTAAATTTCACTTAGGTCTGTTGTGATATCGCCCATCTCATTTCTTATTTGCCTCCTCTCCTGTTTTTCTTTTGTCAATCTGGTGAATGGTTTTATCGATTTTGTTGATCTTTTCAAAGAACCAGCTTTTGGTCTTGTTAACTCTTTCAATTGTTTTTCTATTCTCTATTTCATTTAATTCTGCTCTAATTCTTATTATTAGCTTTCTTCTGGTGCCTGAGGACTTCTTTTTCTGCCCTCTATTTGTTTGCGTTGTAGGGTTAATGTTTTGATTTTGGCCTTTTCTTCTTTTTGGATGTGTGCACTTATTGCTATAAATTGATCTCTGACCACTGCTTTTGCTGTGTCCCAAAGGTTCTGGTCAGATGTGTTTTCCTTCTCATTTGATTCTGTGAATTTCTTTATTCCATCTTTAATTTGTTCTATGACCCAGTAGTTTTTGAGCAAGGTGTTGTTCAGTTTCCATGTGTTTGATTTTTTTTCCTTGCTTTTTTCTGTTATTGATTTCTACTTTTACGGCTTTATTGTCAGAAAAGATGCTTTGTACTATTTTGAAGTGTTGGATTCTGTTAAGGCTTGCTTTATGGCCTAATATGTGATTTCTTCTGGGGAATGTTTCATATGGGTTGGAAAAGAAAGTATACTTGTCTGCTGTTGGGTGGACTGTTCTGTATATGTCTATGAGATTACGTTGGTTGACTGTGGCATTTAGATCTTCTGTGTCTTTACTGAGCTTCTTTCTGGATGTTCTGTCCTTCACCGAAAGTGATGTGTTGAAGTTTCCTACTATTATTGTGAAGCTGTCTATCTTTCTTTTCAATGCTGTTAAAGAGTTTCTTTTATGTATTTTGGAGCCCTGTCACTGGGTGCATAAATATTTATTATAGTTATTTCCTCCTGGTGTATTGACCCTTTAATCATTATATAGCGTTCTTCCTTATCCCTTGTGGCAGATTTTACTTTAAAGTCTATTTTGTCAGAGATTAATATTGCCACTCCTGCTCTTTTTTAAGTGTTGTTTGCTTGATACATTTTTTGCAATCTTTGAGTTTTAGTTTGTTTGTGTCTTTAAGTCGAAGGAGTGTCTCTTATAGGCAGCATATAGACAGATCTTTTTTTAACCATTCCGCCACTCTCTGTCTCTTTATTGGTGCATTTAGTCCATTTACACTACATTCAGTGAAATTACTGATACTTATGAGTTTAGTGCTATCATTTTGATGTCTGTTTTTGTGTGTGTGTTGTTGACAGTTTCTATGTTCCACTTAATTTTCTGTGCTGAGTTGTTTTTCTTTATGCATTTTCATCATTGCTGATTTTGTATTTTCTGAGTCTTTATGTTTTTCTTCTTTTTTTATTTTGATGTGTAGGATTGTTAGTTTCCTTTGTGGTTACCTTAATATTTACCCCTATTTTTCTAAGTTTAAACCAATCTTTTGTTTCTTTACATCGCCTTGACTTCCTCTCCATATGAAAGATCTATGACTACATTTTTTTAGTCCCTCTTTTTTGTTTTAATGTTGTCATCTTTTACATATTGATGTCTCTGTTTCCCTATTTTCAGCGTTTTAGCTTTGATTTATTTTTGTGACTTCCCATCTGGGCTGGTATCTGGTTGCTCTGTACTGTGTTCTAGTCTTGGGTTGTTATCTGATGTTATTGATTTTCTAACCAGAGGACTCCCTTTAGTATTTCTTGTAATTCTGGTTTGGTTTTTACAAATTCCCTAAACTTCTGTTTATCTGGAAATGTCCTAATTTCACCATCATATATGAGGGACCGTTTTGCTGGATATATAATTCTTGGCAGCAATTTTTTTTTTCCTTCAAGCCTTTATATACGTCATCCCATTGCCTTCTTGCCTGCATGGTTTCTGCTGAATAGTCAAAGCTTAGTCTTATTGACTCTCTTTTGTAGATGACTTTTCGTTTACCCTAGATGCTCTTAAAATTCTCTATCTTTGGTTTTGGCAAGTTTGTTTATAATATGTCTTGGTGACTTTCTTTTGGGATCTACTTGTGTGTGGATCATTGAGCTTCTTGGCTAGATATCTTCTCGTCTTTCACGATAATAGGGAAGTTTTCTGCCAACAAATCTTCAACAGTTCTTTCTGTATCGCCTGCTGTTCTGGTACTCCAAACACTTGTAGGTTATTCCTCTTGATGGATTCCCAAATAATTCTTAGGGTTTCTTCATTTTTTTAAATTCTTTTATTTGATTTTTCCTCGAATAAGTTGGTGTCAAGCGCTTTATCTTCAATCTGACTAATTCTGACTTCCATTGCCTCAATTCTGCTCCTATGACTTTCTACTGAGCTGTCTTATTCTGAAATTTTACTGTTAATCTTTTGGATTTCTGTTTTGCTGTCTCTCTATGGATTCTTGCAGCCTGTTAATTTTGTCTATGCGCTTCTCTAATCTTAAGTTCCTCTGTTGTTTGTCTGTGTGTTCCTTGGCTTGGTCCACCTTTTGACTGATCTCCTTACTGATCCTTTGAAGAGCTCTGTATATTAATCTTTTGTATTCTACCTCTGGTAGTTCCAAGAACTGCTCTTCCTCCTGAAGATTTCTTGATTCTTTGCTTTGGTCACTTGCTGAAGCCATCATGGTCTGCCTCTTTATGTGATTTGATATTGACTGTTGTCTCCGAGCCATCAATAAATTATTATAGTTGTTTTATGTTTGCTTACTGTGTCCTAGCTCATTTTGTTTTGTTTTGTTTTGATATGCTCAAATAGGTTGCTCGTGTGAGCTACTTTGATTATTAGTGCCTGTGAAGCTCTAACGTCCTGTCACCAGGTGGTTAGATCTGTTACTAGGTATGTGAGCCCAGGAGTCCATTTACTTTTGTTGTATGGATTCAGCTCAGGTGTCCAGGTAGTCAGTCACCAACTGTGTGGTACAGGCTCTCACAGTCCTAGACGGGTGAGGTGATTGGAGTAGGCACATGTATCTGGTTGCAGTAGGGGGTCACACCTTGAGCAAAGCAGGGGGCTGACAGTTGCTCCTGAGTGTCTGGGAGGAAAGCATGTCCCTGTTCCTCAGGGTGCGCAGGTGGGTGGGTTTTGCAGCCGGATTATGGGCACCCAATGCTGTTGGCTGTAAGGGCTAGGAGGCACCACTTATTCTTGGAACCCTTTTCCAGGTGGCTAGGTGGCATGGGTGGAGCCACGAGTTCTCAGGCCCCTGAATTGGGTAGGTGAGGACCCTGCTTAACAGGCAGAGCGGTGTCAAATGTCACAAACCTTCCACTCTACCATACAGCTGATACAAGTGAAGTCAGGCTTCAGGTATATACCCTGTTATACTGTGAAATGGTCTCGCACAGGTCTATGCAGGGGTGAAAGGCATTCAAAGTCCATGGACTCCTTATGCCTATGCATAGGCAAAGGAGCTGTGCCTGCCCTGAATTCCTGGTTTAGGGGAGCTGGCAGATTATTTTTTCCTGTTTGTTAGTTTGTTCCGTCTCCAAGGCTGAGAGAACGGCTCAGGGCACATGATGGGTCCTACTTCCGTCCCAGGGCATGGGGCAGTCACTGAAGCTTGCCCGGGACCTGGTGCAGAACGGGGAGGGAGCAGATAAACGGGAGAGAGTTTCTTCCCAAAACTGGGTGTTTTTTGATCCACACAGAAGGTTAGATGCATGTACTTATCTTTTGCCGACTGGGCACCGCTCTTCATTGGTCTGGAGGCATGAGTAGACTCTTTGTCACTTGGTCTCTCCCAATGTGGAAAACGTGTCCTGAACGCCACTGCCTGCCTCACTGCACATGCCAGCCAATCCGGCCTGTAGGGTGCTGGTTCCCGCCTGTTAGGTCTGGCAACTCCTTGCTGCTTCTGAACTGTCTCTCCCTCCCTGTGCCACTCAGTCCTATTCCTCAACTTTGCCTTTGATGTTCAATGCTCCTAGATTGTCATATATAATTGATTCACTTGTTTATTCAGGTCTTTGTTATAAGAGGGACCACCGGAAGTGTCTGACTACTTCACCATCTTGGTCCGGCCTCCTAACAACATTCTGAGAGTGACACTTTTCTTTCCTTCACTTTGAGTTTATGGTGAAGAATACAATACTATTAGCATAGTTTGATGTCACTACCTTAATCTATGCTAAGGTGTCAGCAGTTTTATCCATCATTACATTTGAATCATCAGTACAAATGGGAACACTGTGAAAAATGCAAATAACATCCTAGTATTAATGTGGTAAGATTCTGAATTCACAGACAACCCCCCAAAGAGCTTCAGAGACTTCTAAAGATCCACAGGCCATACTTTGAAACCTCCTGTGTCAGAATAGTATGTAGTCCTGTTGTGATACCGAATCTAGGAGTAAAGAAAGTTCTTCTTGCAGAAGTTTAATGTTGAAGACAATATCTAAAGATGAACAGGAAATTATTTATGTGAAGAGGATAAATGATGGGTTTAAGAGAATATTCTAGGCAGAAAGAAAAACACCAGGTAAGAGCTGGAATTCTACAGGAATAGAACAGAGATCAATATAACTGAGTCAATAGTTTAAAAAAAAAAAAGTACTGAGAAATGGGAGAGGCAAAGGTCAATCATGAAGGACTTTTTAATGTTAAGGACCTTGGATTGTTGTCACAAGGACAACGAGAAATCACCAAAAATTTTTAAGTAAGAGAATTGACATTATCAGGTTTGCGTTTTCATAAAAATCTCTCAGGCTTAACTGTGGAGAATGGATTGGAGGAAGACTAGAAGCAGAAGACTACTGCAATAGTCCTGGTGACAGATGAGGATAGAGAGAAGTAAATGGACTGCAGCGATATTGAGAACTTAGAACTGATAGTAGAACTTGGTGATTAACTAGATGTGGGAAGTAAGATAGGGGAAGGAGTTAGGAATAAATATGGCTTTTTGTCTCGGGCATATAAATGGATTAATGAAATGTTGCAGGAAGAACAGATTCAAGTGGTTCGGGGGTAGAAAACAGGAGACAATTAGTTCACTCATGAAGTGAAGTCTACCTCACATACAGATGTCTGGTAGGCAACTAGATATATGGAGGTCTGAACTAAAGATACAGATACTCTTAGAATCATCAGCATATTAATGGTATCCAAAACTATAGGACTGCATTAGGCTGCTCAGGTAGAATATGCTGAGTGTGAAGATTAGGGAGCCCAGAACCAACATTAAGAGATAGGCAGTGAAAAGGGAATGTCCTGCTATTAGGGAAGAACATGTAGATGGACTGATAAAACAACATGCTATAAGAGCACATAAATTAAGACGAAGAGTGTTTTGTTGTTTGTTTTTTTTTAAAAGATAAGTCCGCAGGAATAAAAAGAATATCGAAGAAGTTGATTGTTAATAACCTCTCAATTGCCATTAAGCTCCATAATATAGGTAATAGCACATGGTTCTGCCAACCCCATGAAATGAAAAACATTCATTGTCATTTGTTCCAGGAAGAGTTTTAGGCTTTAGGTAACCATTAGAAAATAGTAATTTGTTAGTTAAAACAAAACACTGAAGACTCCATTTTCTACATTATCTTTCTATAATTTCACATATTAGCTTTAAATTCTATTTCATTAGGTCTAATCAAATTCAATTCTAGTTATTAAAATAATAAACAATTTGTTTTAAATAGTAAATCTTCAATAGCTGGGGGCATACTACACAGAACTACATCAAGGATCTTATACATTGAGTTTAACAGAATGTTTTTGGAATACTTTAAATCTTTTACTAAGACCACTTACTTTAAGAATTCCTTGACAAAATTTCTTTAGTTAGAAAAAACTTTGTAGTCATCATTTTCCCTTATATGTAGTCAGATTACAGAAGTCTGAATCATGGTATTCTTCTCACGGAGATTATCCAAATGATGTTTTAACCTATATAATTACCACTTTTATTCTCAACATCTAGTACTTTAGGCCATTATCAGGAAGATGCTCAGAGCTTCAGGGTTTTTATTTATAGTTCTTCCCATATTTTTTAATAGCTAGAAGACCGTACACTATTATTTTATTTTTTCAGGAAAAAAGGAGACTCAAGAATGTTAGATATTTGCCCAAGGTCATTCTCTGAGCTAGTGCTAATACTGGGAAAGGAACCATCTCCCTAACTTTTTAGAAAGCAGCAACTGATAAACATATATTATTTGGATTCTGCCTATCGTTCACATTTTGGAACTAGTAATAAGCACTGCTTCTGCATAAATACCTTTTAAAAAAATTACAATACACATGGCTTAAAAGGGACTTAATATCTTGATGATATTACTTAAGCCTCTAGATCTATTTGTAATCACAGTTGATAAACATTATGTTCAATGCTGAAAAACATTAAAAGAAACATTTTACCTTATTAACATTTCAGCAAAGTAGGTGAAGAATTTTATTTTCAGGTTCAACTTTATATTTGTGTATATGCAATGATTAATAATATATAATGAATTTCAAACTAGTTCTAATTGCTTTTTCTAATCAGGTCCTCTTTATTAGCTATTATCTACAATCATGTACTGCATTCTCTCTGTCACAGACTTTCTAAGAATATATGTCCAATATCTTACATTATGGGAGAATCGATGTAAGGCCTGTAGTAAGACCCTTGGCTTCCCCATGACCATCTAACATTCTTTAGAGTCCTTCCTTTGACTCAAGGCCTCCACCCATTCCTCCCCTTTTTCAAAAACAATCAACTGAGTCTCAAGTAGATTATAAAAAAAACATGATTCTACTGTCCTAAATATGTCCTTCCTTCCTTCCATCCACCCATGAAGCATATGCTAAGCTTCTATTCCAAGAACTATAAATATCAAGTAATATCCTGAGTACGTAAAGAGCTCATACAAATTGATAAATACAAACACTTAAGACCCCAACATTTAAGTGGGCAAATAACATTGCAGTGTGATGGATCACTTATGTGTGGCCTTTCTCACCACAGTCTTGTTAACTCCAACCCAGGTGACTGGGCGGGACTATGCAGATAGGGTAATTGTGGCCCACCAAAGGGATTAGTCAGTTTTGCCGTTCTGCTGGGCTTGAAATGGGCCACCCCAGGGGTGGGAAAGAAAGGATCCCACCACCACCAAGGAAGAACAGTCAGCAGCCAGCATGTCCTTTGGATCCAGGATTCCTGTGCTGAGAAGCTCCTGGACCAAGGAGACAGCAAGCTGTAACCTTGAAAGCAGTGAGAAGCGGCAGCAGAGATCTGACAGCAGAGACCTGGCAGTAGGAGATGGCGTAGTGGGCTTCCCGGCCCACAGACAGAGAAAGCTGAGTGCCTCTGGGCAGAGGCTGAGGACCAGGGAGAGGCATGCCTGCAAGCATGGCTGAGAAGAGGGTGCCCTGATGGAAGAACTGTATCCTGAGTGTTCCTGAACCCGAATTGTAACTGTTACTTCCCTAATAAACCCCATAATCGTGAGTATTGTCTGAGAATTCTGTGTGGCTATTGCAATGAATTATCAACACCAGCAGAGAAGTAGAGAATGCCACAGACGGGACAGTTGTCGTCAGAATTGGTAATGATGGCAGAGGAGGCACGTCTTGACTTCCGCCTCATAAGAATCAGGCTTGGGTTGTTGATCTTAATTCTCTTTCCCCCTGGTGAAGTTAGAGGAGGTCAGACTCCACCTTCACATCGTCTTTTTATAGACATTAACAAACAATTCTCAAAAAAAAAAAACAAAAAGTAAATAAAAGAAATGATCTTATTCACAGCTTTGCCTTAGCTGCTAAGAAGCTTAGAGCCAAAACTGTAGTCCTACTTATAGCAAGAGTAATGGACGTGAATAGAAGTGTTTCTTTCCTTATACTGACACAATGGCTTCTTAAGAGTGCTGTGTGAAAGGATTCTAAGGCCAAATCCAGGTTTTGTAGAAACGGTCCTATAACCAATTACCTAGGTTTAGCATGGATTTTGGAAAGTATGATGATAGCGCACTTGCCATGTTTCTGCCATGGCAGTTACTAGAACTTCACAGAATGCATTTTACTTTCCTGATTTCATATTATTTTCCTTCCTTTAGGTTATAAATTTACTGTTTCTTATTACATTTTATGTATCTGTTAGAAATGCACATTAACACAATAGGATGCCATTTTATTACATCATGTTAATAAAAATGAAAATACCCAATGCTGGTGAGTTTTGGCAAAATGAGTACTTATACTGCTAGAAGTAATGGAAGTAGTATAATCTTTCTGAAAAGTAAATTCAGTTAATATGTACAAAAGCCTAGTATTAGTTATACTCTTCAACCCAGAAATCTACTTCTGGGAATCTATTCCAAAGACATAAAAATTCAAGCACAAAGAGGTTTAATGCTGAGATGGAACAACTGAGAGAAATAAAACAACCTAAATTTCCAACAAAATAATACTGTAAATCAAGCAAGATTCCTTCCATCATATTCTTCAGAAAAGAGGGCACCACCTTGTACTGAGCCCTTACAAAGTCTTTACACTGCTGGGTGGGCTCAATACTTTGAACAATAAAGTACTATTTGGGGGAAAATCAACACCAGCCTGAAATGACTTCAAACATTGTAGCTTTGGGTGCTGACAGAGATCACTAGCAGGACTTAGCAAAAAAGGAGGTAAACAAATTTAGCACAGGTTTAGTAATTATATGTGGAGGCACAGCTTTAAAATTGTAATTGTTGCATGTTTTCTTATGAGGATTATATTAAAAAGCAACATCATCTGGCAACTAGATAAATTCTCCATTTCCCTCCTAACCTTAGATTTTTCTCCAAGATTAGCAACTAAAGCATAACTACATCCTCTAATATAGATCCAATCAATCTTAAATCATGTTTCTACAATCAATCAGCTGGGCGCACATCAATGTTATCTCAGATTGGAAAATGGGAAGAAGGCTGGTTCGGTGTCTTTGAATAACATTCTTTTTGTTAAACTGCAACTTTTGGGAAAAAATGAAGATTTTTAAAAAGACAGCAAAGTAAGTACTCATTTTGTGTCAGTCACAAATATTTGTGTACAAGATGAATTGGGGAGGAGAACACAGCTATCTGAATATTAGGAGAACTAATTTTTCTCCTTCAAAACTAAATCAGAGACAGGTATTTCCAGCTATGGCAGATAAAAGAGCTTGGCAAACCACACCTCAAGAAATAACTATAAAACTGGACAAAACTGTCAAAAACAACCATTTCTTGGCTCAAATAAAGGCAAATAAGTTGAGAAGTGCTTATTCATGAAAACCAGCCGACTTTAGGGTAAAATTAGTGGAGATCTGCAGTGTTCTTGCCTGAAGCAGCTCTCATCACCCTCACCCCCTGCTCAGTTGGTGTGGAAGTTATACTAGGACAGGGTTGGCTTTGAAAAACAGCAGCCTCCCTGCTGGAGGGACTAACTTGCTTTGGAGCAAATGGTGAAAAATCCACACAGAGCTTCGTCAGTAAAAGTAGCGAACTTGGTAGGAAACAAACAGCGAAAGTTCGCAGCTCTGCCAGCCTCAGGTTGCAGTCTTTATTGAGCTGAGCTGCAGACTAGAAAACCAGACAGAAATTTAACAGATTGTAGAAATGAGAGAGACATTGAGGGGCTAGACAAACTGTTCACATGGCCATATTAAGTAAATATACAGGGGAGACTCAAGAGAGCCTCACAGAAAGAAAAAGGTGAGGCGACTTGAAAACTGCCTGAATTTTAAATGTAATTTCCAACCAACACACACACCCACCGGCAGAGAGTGAAAGCCTTACTGGCTTGCAGTGTTGGAGTATAACCTCTAACATATCATTGTTTGACCACTAGGTTACATAGACATGGGACAAATCCTACAAAACTGGCAAAAAAAAAAAAAAAAAAAATGCAATTAAAAAAACTGAGCAAAGGGAGGGGCCAAGATAGCAGAGTAGACAGACGCTTCCAGTGGACCCTCTTACAACAAAGACCCGAAAAAACAAGTAATTCGATTATATATGGCAATCTGGGAGCCCTGAACATCAAAGGCAGAGTTGAGGAACCGGACTGAGTGGAGGGGGAGGGAGAGATGGTTCGAAGCAGCGAGGAGTTGCCAGACCTGACCCGGTGAGAGCCTGAGCCCTTCAGGCCTGACCAGCTCAAGGGTGAGCAGTGAGGCAGGCAAGCGGCAGTGCTCGGGAGGCATGTGTTCCACACTGGGAGAGACCCAGTACTAGAGAGTCTACACGGCCACCCAGAACCAGTGAGAAGCAGCCCTGGATCAGCGAAACATAAGTAATTGCATATGGCCTACCGTGCGAATCAAAAACACCCCGCCCAGGGAAAAACCTCTTTCCCATTTACCTCCCTGCTCTGCACTGGGTCCCGGACCGGCTTCAGCAATTGCCAAGTCCCCTGGGCCGGAAGTAGGATCCGTCACACGCCTGGAGTTATTCTCCCTGCCTTGGAAAGTGAATAAATTAACAAATGGGAGAAAATAAACTGCCGGCTCCCCTAAGCCAGGAATCCAGGGTAGGCACAGCTCCTTTGCCTAGGCACAGGCATGAGGGATCCACGGACTTTGAGTGCCTTTCCCCCCTGCATAGAAATGTGTGGGCCCATCTCAACAGTGTAGGCCCTCATTACCACAGTACAATGGTATATACTGGAACTCTAACTTCAACTGTTTCAGCTGTGAAGTGGCAGGTTCTTGACATTTGACACTGCTCTGCCCATTAAGTAGAGTCTTCACCTCCCCACATCAGGGGCCTGAAGACTGTGGCTCCACCCACGCCACCTAGCTACCTGCAATACGGCCCATGAATAAGAGATGTCCCCCGGTCCTTACAGCCAACAGCATTAGGTGCTCATAGGCCGGTTGCAAAACCCACCCACCTACGCGCTCTAGGGAACAGGGATACACCTTCCTCCTGGACACTCAGGGGTGGCCGTCAGCCCACTGCCTTGATCAGAGCATGTCCCCCTGCTGCAGCCAGATGCCTGTGCCTACACCAATCACCCATGCCTGTCTAGGACTGTAACTGAGAGCATACACCACACACTTGGTGGCTGTCTACCTGGGCACCTGAGCTGAATCCATACAGGAGGAGTGGGCAGACTCCTGAGCTCGCATACCTAGTAACAGATCTAACCACCTGGTGACATGACATTAGAGCTTCAAAGGTGCCAATAATCAAACTAGCTCATACGAGCAGCCTATGTTGGGCACATGAAAACAAAACAAGAAACCAGGACAAAGTAAGCAAACATAAAATAAATAAATATCATAACTTATTGATGGCTTGGAGACAACAGACAATCACATAAAGAGGCAATCCATGATGGCTTTGGCAAGCTCCCAAAATAAAGAACCTAGAAATTTTCCAAAAGAGGAAAATTTCTCGTAATTACCAGAGGCAGAATACAAAAGATTACTATAAAGAACTCTTCAAGAAATTAGGAAGGAAATTAAGCAAAACGCAGAACATGCAATAGAGGAAATTAAAAAGATTAGAGAAGAGCATAATGACAAATTTAACAGGCTTCAAGAATCCATAGAGAGACAGCAATCAGAAATCCAGAAGATTAACAATAAAATGTCAGAATTAGACAACTCAATAGAAAGTCACAGGAGCAGAACTCAGGCAATGGAAGTCAGAATTAGTGGGACTGAAGATAAAGCACTTAACACCAACTTATTTGAGGAAAAATCAGATAAAAGGATTTAAAAAAATGAAGAAAACCTAAGAATTATGTGGGACTCTATCAAGAGGAATAACCTACGAGTGACTGAGTACCAGAACGGGGGGTGGGGGGGGATAAAATAAAACACAGAGAGAATTGTTGAAGATTTGTTGGCAGAAAACTTCCCTGATATCGTGAAAGATGACAAGATATCTATCCAAGATGCTCATCAAACCCCACATAAGGTAGATCCCAAAAGAAAGTCACCAAGATGTATTATAATCAAACTCACCAAAACCAAAGATAAAGAGAGAATTTTAAGAGCGGCTAGGGATAAACGAAAAGTCATCTACAAAGGAGAGTCAATATGAATAAGTGTGGACTACTCAGCAGAAACCATGCAGGCAAGAAGGCAATGGGATGACATATATAAAGCCTTGAAGGAAAAAAAACTGCCAGCCAAGAATTATATATTCAGGAAAAATGTCTCTCAAATATGGTGGCGAAATTACGGCATTTCTAGATAAAGAGAAGTTTAGGGAATTTGCAAAACCAAACCAAAATTACAAGAAATACTAAAGGGAGTCCTCTGGTTAGAAAATCAGTAACGTCAAATAACAACCCAAGACTAGAACACAGGACAGAGCAACCAGATATCAACCAAGATAGGGAAGTCATAAAAGGAAATCAAAGCTAAAACACTGAAAATAGGGAAACAGATGTCAATATGTAAAAGACAACAACATTAAAACAAAAAAAGAGGGACTTAAAAAATGTAAACATAGATTTTTCATATGGAGAGGAAGTCAAGGAGATATAAAGAAATAAAACACTAGTATAAACTTAGAAAAATAGGGGTAAATATTAAGGTAACCACAAAAGAAACTAACAATCCTACAAGTCAAAATTAAAAACTAGAAAAATATAAAGACTCAGCAAACACAAAATCAACAACAATGAAAAACATGAAAAGAAAATACATAAAGAAAAATGACTCAGCACAGAAAATGAAGTGGAACAAAGAAACTGTGAACAACACACAAAAAAAGACATCAAAATGACTGCACTAAACTCATATCTATCAATAATTATGCTCAATATAAATGGACTAAATGCACCAATAAAGAGACAGACAGTGGCAGATTGGATAAAAAAAAAGATCCGTCTATATGCTGCCTACAAGAGACACTCCTTAGACTTAAAGACACAAACTAAAACTCAAATGACAGAAAAAATATATCAAGCAAACAACACTCAAAAAAGAGCAGGAGTGGCAATATTAATCTCTGAGAAAATAGACTTTAAAGTAAAATCTACCACAAAGGATAAGGAAAGACACTATATAATAATTAAAGGGTCAATACACCAGGAGGACGTAACTATAATAAATATTTACCCACCCAACAACAGGGCTCCAAAATATATAAAACAAACTGAAACAGCACTGAAAAGACAGATAGACAGCTCCACAATAGTAGTAGGAGACTTCAACACACCACTTTTGGTGAAGGACAGAACATCCAGAAAGAAGCTCAACAAAGACATGGAAGAGCTAAATGCTACAATCAACCAACTTCATCTCACAGACATATACCAAACACTCCACCCAACAGCAGCCACGTATATTTTCTTTTCCAATGCACATGGATCATTCTCCAGGTTATACCACATATTAGGTCATAAAGCAAGCCTTAACAAAATCCAAACCATCGAAATATTACAAAGCATCTTTTCTAACCATAAAGCCATAAAAGTAGAAATCAATAATCAGAAAAAGCAAGGAAAAAAATCAGAAACTGAACAACACCTTGCTCAAAAACTACTGGATTACAGAAGAAATTAAAGATGGAATAAAGAAATTCATACAATCAAATGAGATAGAAAACACATCCTACCAGAACCATTGGGACACAGCAAAAGCAGTGCTCAGAGGCCAGTTTGTAGCAATATATGCACACATCCAAAAAGAAAGGGCCATAATCAAAACATTAACCCTACGACAGGAACACATACAAAGAGAGCAGAAAAAGAAGTCCTCAAGCGCCAGAAGAAAGGAAATAATAAGAATTAGAGCAGAATTAAATGAAATAGAGAATAGAAAAACAATTTAAAGAGTTAACAAGACCAAAAGCTAGTTTTCTGAAAGGATCAACAAAATTGATAAACCACTGGCCAAACAGACAAAAGAAAAACAGGAGAGGAAGCA